>NC_048595.1:29672535-29995035 GCF_003668045.3 Cricetulus griseus | reverse complement strand
CAGAAGGTACACTCACTTCCCCGTGGGTTGTTAAGGTGCCTCTAGGAGCACTGTTCAGCCAACTACCATAGGTTTTGCTCCAGCTGTGTTCTGCAGCACCATATGGAATCTAGGTACGGTCCTCAATAGGAAAAGTCACCCAAGCTAGCAGCAGTCCCGTGGGCATCCTCAGGCAATCCTAAGCTTTGCCTGAAAGAAGAGTCAACCTTCTCAGAACTTTGCCCAGGAAGGCAGATTCCTTCCTGCTGGCCCTGGGTTTGGAAGCAGGGGAACAGTGTGGAGAACAGACAGATAGTAACTGCTACCTGTGGCTCTTCAAATTTGCCAACCATGATGGCCTCACCTTGCTTCCTAGCCTCAGAGAGTCCTAGAGGAAGCGTTGGAAGTAGCTGTTCTGCCTGCTGGGGCAGGACTTTCAGGCACCAAGGGCCTCCTGGGACTATGTTGGGTGGACAACTGGGGAACAGGCTACTGAAGACTCATCTGAACGACTTGTGTTTTATAAGCTGCTGTTGGGTTATGTGTTGCGGGAGTCTTTTTTTTTTTTATACTGTATTTTTGTATGCTTTTTGCAAAGTGGTGTTAACTGTTTTTGTACAAGAAAAACAAACAAACAAACAAAAAACCTCCTGTTGCAAGGGTCTGGTTTATTTTGAAAGGCAAGTTTACCTGAAATTTTGTATTTAGTTGTAATCATTAATTGCTTGATTTAAAACTGTTGCCTTCTGGGACATCTTCTAATAAAAGATTTCTCAAAAATGTCGGAGTGGGGGTAGCATATGCCATCTGAGTCCTCCTGAACCAGAGGAAACTATTTCAGAGTAGCCACAAGCAATCTGGGTGTCTGCGTTTTTCTACCATGTTGCTAACCTGGTCATTCCACTCTAGGTCCCTGAATGCCCTTCCAGACATGTCTAAACAATGTCCTGTTGGCTCAGGGCTCAGTGAAAACAAAATTCTCTTGTGAATTGCAGAGTGCTGAATTGTACTAGAAGGCTTGAAATCCCAGCTCTGCCACTTCTGTGGCCTTTCTGAATTTGTGATGCCTTATCTGTGAAATGCGTGGAAATATTTCACTGGGTTTTTTGCAGGTTTCAAGTGAAGTTGTAGATTTTGAACTGCTTTCTACGTTATACATCTTTAGTCTTTAGTATGGGAGTTGTTCTTGTTTTATTTAGTTTTCATCTTTTGTGTGTGTGAGGGTTATCATTTTATTTTATTCTGAGATAGGGTCTGTCTCTCTACATGATCCTAGAAGTCCTGGAACTCACTATCTAGACCAGATTGGCCTGGAATTCTCAGATATCTGCCTGCCTCTTCCTACCACGTGTTGAGATTAAAAGCATGAGCCACCATGCCCAGCTTGTATTTTGGTCTTTTGAGACCAAGTCTTATTATATAGGCCTGGTAACCTATGTAGACCAGGCTGGCCTTGAACTCAGAGTCTACCTGCCTCTGCCTCCCAGGTACTGGTACTAAAGGGTTGTGATACCATACCCAGCCTCTTAAGACCATTGGTAGGATGGTTTTATCTATCTATCTATCTATCTATCTATCTATCTATCTATCTATCTTTCTAGAAACAGGCTTTCTCTATGTAGCCCTGGCTGTCCTGGGCTCTGTAGACCAGGCTGGCCTCAAACTCACAGAGATCTGCCTGCCTCTGCCTCCTGAGTGCTGGGATCAAAGGTGTGCACCACCACCACCTGGCTGTAGGATGGTTTTTAAAACAATTCTCTGAGAATTCCTGGTGTAATGATTTTTTGTTTTTGTTTTTCTCACATTCAGTTAATGAAAGGAAAATTAAGGCTCTCCAGAGTTCTCCCATTTATTTGATATAAACGAATGGCCAGAGAATTTGTCAATGGCACTTCCTCCTGAGGCACTGCTCATTGCCTCACAGTGTATTAAGCCAGCCCCATTTTGCCAGGGCTACATATGAAGATGATGAGGTACTACAAGGAAACAGCTAAGCATAATCAGCCAGCTAGTAAAGGAGTGTGTACTTTAGGATTTGAGAGTTCAGCCTATCCCTAGAGCCAGAGATCTTTACTATTACATGATTATGATCATCTTGTTTGATTAAAATGATATGTGCTGAGAAGTCATCAGGAATTCCAAGTTGCTTCTTGGAACTGCCTCTGGGGCCACTGTGCCTGGCCCTTTCTAGGAGGAAGTGCAACAAATGTTCCATCATGAGCCTGCCACACTGCAGCATCTGTGGACTGGGTTGGATAATTTTACGCCAAAGATGCCCTCTGGGAAAAGAAAACAGTTGCTTTTCAAAATGCCATGGACATCATGGTGAGAGAAGGAGGCTGCTTGGGTCTGTACTAATCCTATCTTACAGTTGGGGCATTATTGTCTGCCTGATGCCTGGGTGCCTGTGGAGCCAGAATCGGGTCAAGCAGCTTCTCGAAAGCTTCTCTTGGGGCTTGGGACATAGTTCAGTAGTAAAGTGTCTGCCTGGAATGTGCAAAACCCTGAGTTCAATCTCAGGCAGCATCAAAAATGAACAGAAAAGCTCCTAGATCCTCAAGTCTCCAAGGTAAGTAAGCAATGGCAGCAATAGCTGCCTTACTGAACTGGGGCCAGTGTTTTCTTGCCCAAAGTTATACAGTAAAATCCAGTGTGCAAAACTGATCTCTTGTCAAGTGAACTTACCATCTGACTGCCTCTCTATGGGCCAATTGTCCCTCTGTCACACACCTAGAACCTAAGAAGATATTTCAGAAAGCCTTTCTTTTCAATTTTTAAAGGTTTATTTATTATTCCTTATTTTGTGTGTATGGGTATTTGCATGCATGTATGTCTGCACCACATGCAGGTCTGTGCCCACAAAGGCCAGAAGAGGGCCTTGAACTGGAGTCACAGACAGTTGTGAGCAACCATGTGGTGCTGGGAACTGAATACGGGTCCTCTGGAAAAAGAGTACCCAGCATCTTAACCGCTGAGCCATCTGTCTCTCTAAGCGTTGGGATGGATTATGAGACAGACTAGGATTACTGGAACATGTTCCTTGCTTTTCTTTTTTCCTTCTTGTCTTTTTGTTATTGTTGTTGTTATTTTGTGATAGGATCTCATGTCGCTCAGGCTGGTCTTGAATTCACTATGTAGTCAAGAATGACCCTGAACTCTTGACCTCCCTGCCTCCACCTCTAGAATGCTGGGGTTACAGGCATATGCCCTCATACCTAGCAAAGATGGAGTTTCCTAAAACTCCTAATTGCTTCTTTATTTGTTTTGGTGTATTTGATGGTGTTAGGAATGGAACCCAGGGTAGATTCCAGGTATATGCTCTTCTGAGGTCATTTGTCAAGAGACTGAGTTGCACGATGACACCCCCCCCCCCACACACACACACCTTGAGAGAATCCCTGGGCATTCCTAGACTGATAAGAACCCAGGGGAAAGGCAACAATGCCTTCTTTGCAGATCTTTACAGTAACCTAGAGAGCAGGGGGCAGTGGTGGCCCCATTTCACAGAAGAGCAAACTGGACAATTCCGAGGCAGTAAATTATCTAAACTAAGTTTCAGCTCCTGAGTCAGACTGAGAAAGGGGCGGAATAAAGCTATGGGGTGGGGGAGAATCTGGAATGTGAAGTATTTTAAGCTCCTTCCTAGCTCATTTCTGCAAACTCCTACCTCGTCTTTGTCTGAGAATAACTCAGAGTTTATTCCTGGATTTCAGAGAGCAGTTCCTACAAATTAGGTTTGCCTCTGAAAGGTGTACCTGAAGGACTGCACACCCATCTTGGCATGCACACATCAAGAGGGGTCATGGAAAAGTTACACTCAGCATAGTAAACAGGCACATGCCACGCATGCATAACTCCTGCCTCAGTTGGCTGTTACAGGGGAACAGAGACACCTTAGACTATCTTATTTGATCTGAAGTGGTCAAAGGTGCGCCTGAGATCTGGGTGTTCCAGAATGTTCGCTTTAGAGGAGGAAAGGGATCAGGGTGTGCGTTATGATCATGAAAGGTGACAGGCGTGCTGGAGGTGTTTCTATCTACAGATAAGATAGCCAGAGGTCGTTGATGATTGAGTGACTAGCCAGGGAAGAGCAAAGTATCTAAATGTGTCAGTTTAACGTTCCTTTACCTGTGGACATTGCTACTGCAAACTCAGTGGGCGGCCTTTTGTTAATGACTGTTTATTTAGAACTACTCTGCCAAAAGGATCAACTATATTAATGTTACCATTCTCTTGGCAAGGAAATGTAAATATGTTCCTAAAGTCTCTAATCAGGTGTGCTATTAAACGATTAGGCTCAGAGCCAGGGGTCTACTAGGAGCCTGGCAAATACTGGATTGCCTTTAAACTTGAGGAAAACATAGTTAAGGGGTCACTCAGACCCAACGGTTGGGTCTGCATTTTTCTAGCTGTATTTGCCTGGCTCCAATTTCCCCATCTATTAAATTTTTTAAAAAGGTAAAAATAATAGCACCTTCCTAATCGGTTTATTGTGAACAACGGTAGCTATTCAGTAAATGATTGGTATTACTGAAAACACATTAACAAGCCAATTTAATGGGCTGGAATGAAAACTCAAGAAGTTAAGAGCACTGGCTGCTTTTCCAGAGGACCTGGGTTGCATTCCCAGCACCCACATGGCAGCTCACAACTGTCAGTAACTCCACTCCCGGGAGATCTCCTGGCCTCCAAAGGCATCAGGCATGCATGCACATGGTGCTCAGACTACATTCAAGCAAAACATCCATATACATAAAAAAAAATTTAACAAGCCACAGTTAGACAACAGATTAGTCATACTTGAAAGGTGATGGACAGAAGAAATTTGTAAAATGAGAGATCTTGGGAGGCAATAGAGACAGGTAGGTGGCTAGGCAGCCTAGCCTATTATCAAGCCCTAGGTCCCAGAGAGAGACCCTGTCTCAAAAGAAAAAGGTGGATGGTGTCTGAGCGGAACTGACCTCTGGCCTCTACACATTCTCAAATGTCTCTGCCCACTTCCCCGCCCCCCATACACATGCTCTCCACCCCTGACATAAATTTTCATGAATGAGTTCTTAGACTGTAATGCCCACATGGGTGCACTCATGTGATGGTGAAGCACCACAGAAGGAGCACCAAGGCTTTGGGAGAGCAAGACGAAAAGGGTGAGAGCAAAGACTGGAGACTCTGACTGGCCCCAGCATCTGGGGCCCATGGTGGGCAGATGTTGTATGTCTATAAGTCTGATTTAAACCCTCCATCATACCTCCCAGGGCATTATGGTGCCTTTAGACAGGCACAGCAAACTGACCCTTTCAGTTATTCTTTCTAGGCTCTTAATTTGTCTGAGGCAAGATCTTGTTCAGTGGCCTGGGCTAGCCTAGAATTTACTATTAGACCAAATTGGCCCAGAAGTTGCAATAATCCTCCTGCATCAGCCTCCCAATGTGCTAGGGTTACAGGTGGGTGCTCAACCGTGCCTGGTGCTCATTTAAAGCTTTTATCTAAAGATCCACCCAAGTTGCTTGGGCAGGTCTTTTGCCATTCCCCTGCCTTAGCCTCCTGAGAAGCTGGGATTGAAGGCCTGCCTTATCAGCCCTGGCTGAAGCAAATGGTTCCCAAACTTCTGTGTTTCTCACCCCCAAGACTGTCACAGAAGGTCAGGGTAGGGTACAGATTTTGTCCTGTGTCCCAGTTATGGTTTCTGTTGCTGCAACAACACAACATGACCAAAAAACAAGTTGGGGAGGAAAGGGTTTATTTGACTTACCCTTCCCCATTACTGTTCATCACTGAAGGAACAGGAGAAGAACTCAAACAGGGCAGGGGCCTGGGGGCAGGAGCTGATGCAGAAGCCATGAAGGAGTGCTGCTTACTGGCTTGTTCCCCATGGCTTGCTTGGCCTGCTTTCTTATAGAACTCAGAACCACCAGCCCAGGGATTGAACCACCACAATGGACTGAGCCCTACCCCATCGATCAATAACTTTGAAAATGCCTTACAGTCTGATCTTATAGAGGTATTTTCTCCCTTCAGATACCTCTAGCTTGTGTGTCAAGTTGACATAAGATAGCCAGCACACACTAACATGAAAACATGCTAGTGGACTTGAGATGAATCTTAGAAGAGCATTGGTACAAGTGCTTGGGGTATATCATCTGCTATGTACTAAAAGCAACTTGGGATAGAAAGAGTTTATTTGCTTTACATATCATGAGTCACAGACCATTGAGGGAAGTCAGGACAGGAACTCAAACCAGGCTGGAACCTGGATGCAGGAGCTGATGCAGAAGCCACGGAGGGTGCTGTTTACTGGCTTGCTCATCCTGGCTTGCTCAGCCTGCTTTCTTATAGAACCCAGGACCACCAGCCAGGGTAATACTAATCACAGTGGCCTGGCTCTCCCCCATCAATCACTAAGAAAATGCTCTACAGCCTTGTCTAGAGCTCAATCTTATGGCAACATTTTCTCAATTGAGGTTCCTTCCTCTCAGATGTCAAGTTAACAGAAAACTAACCAGCCACACTGTTCAGGAGCCTGGGTCACAGGGTCACAGACCAGGGCTGCAGACTCTGAAAGAGAAGAGAGTGTCAGTGGTTATCTTGTCAATAAAGTCCTTGCACAGGTAGTGTATTTAACTATACTTGGAGATGAAGATGTTCTGTGATCAGGGAATAACTTCAAGAGAACAAATTGGGAAGTCTGTGTCAGATCTAGGTAGAGGGAAGCAATCTGGTCTGATTTACCACCTAAGTACTCCCATTTTCACAAATTAGAGTCAGGAGGTTTCTGAAAGGATCCAGTCAGAAGCAAACATCCTCTTGAAATTCTTTGAAAGGGAAGTCAGAGCTGGGGATGCAGCTCAATTGTATCATTTTCCTAGCATGCACAAAGTTCTCAGCTTTGTCCTAAGCAATGGACACACACACACACACACACACACACACACACACACAGAGAGAGAGAGAGAGAGAGAGAGAGAGAGAGAGAGAGAGAGAGAGAGAGATAGGGAAGTCAAGGAAAGAAACTGAAAACTGATTGATTGTGGTTTGGAGCACAATAAGACTGAGATGATGTGGTCATCCAAAGTGAAGCTCCCAACAGAAAGCTGGCAATACAGTCTTAGAAAAGGTTTGACTGAGCATATGTAAGGATGAGGCAGTAGGGTTGCCATGAGTTTGAGACCAGCTGAGTCTCAAAAGACAAACCAAAATCCAAAAAAGATCTCAGTGGTGAGGTGGTTCAGGCAGTAAAGATGCTTGCTGCCTGACCTGATGGCCTGAGTTCCATCCCTTGGACACACACACACACACACACACACACACACACACACACACACCATGGCAGTGCATACACACACAATGACAAAATAAAACATACTACAAAATTTAAAAGAATTTCAATGGAAGACACAAGCTTGAAACTCACAAAGATATAAAGACCCCTCTGCTCTATTGTCTTCATCTTTTGCCTTCCCCCCAAATTAAAAACAAACCGATTGGGGGGGGGGGCTGGGGAGATGGTTCTGTCAGGAAATTGTTTGCTTGTGCAAGCATGAGGACCTGAGTTCAGATTCCCAGCACCCACTTAAATAGCTAAGCATGATGGCATGCTCCTGCAATCCCAACAGAGACAGGCAGATTCCTGGGGCTTGCTGGCCAGCCAGTCTAGCTAACCTGGTAAGCCTCAGGTTCAATGAGAGACCGTCTCAAAATATAAGTTTGAGAGTAGCTAAGGAAGACACTTGATGTCAACCTCTGGCCTCCACACACATTCTTGTGCACCTGAGTACACATATGTACACAGGCAGCACACACACACACACACACACCTAAACTATAAGAGAACTGGAGACATTGCACCGAACACTCATGAGATCATCTAGATTGCCCCCTTTCCCTCCTATACCCCTTTCTCTTCTTTCTGCCATTTCCCCATGCCCACCCCACTCTGTGTACTATTCTCTCCCCCCCTCTCTTTTTTTAAGAAGGTGAGAATGGTACAGAGAGATCCAGCCTAATTATATACCTTTCCCCAGGGAAACACATACACACTGTGAAAATTAGGTGGCTATCCTTGGTATTCCAGAAGGATTAGAAGGAATCACTATCCTCTAAGTAGCCTGAGTGTTCCTAGAACCTGATTCGTTTTTAAAATTTTTATATGATTTTTTGTGTGCATTGGTGTTTTGCCTGCATGCATATACATCTGTTGGATCCCCTGGAACTGGAATTACAGATGGTTGTGAGCTGCCATGTGGGTCCTGGAAATTGAACCCAGGTCCTCTGGAAGAGCAGCCAGTGCTCTTAACCCCTGAGCCATCTCTCCAACCCCTAGAACCTAATTACTATGTTTCTAACATACTCTTCCAAACTCAACCTATCCTGGCATTTTTCCATTAAAACTCAGATTTCTTTTTTGGGGAAGAGTAGAGATGAATGCTCAGACCATGTCTTACTAGGCAGGCCTGGATGGTTTGGTACTTGCTATGTAATCTAGGCTGGCCTCAAACTGGTGACAATTCTTCTGTCTCAGACATCCAAGCACTGGGATGTGCTACCACTGCCAATTTAAAACTAAGATTTCTGAAAGCCTGCCATAGTGCTCATGCTTCTAATGCCAGTGCTTGGGAGGCAGAGGTAGGAGGATGGTGGAGGGCCATCCTGGGCTAGATAGGGAGAATCTGCTTCTGAAATAAATAAACAGAAAAAGGATTTCTTGGCTGAGGTACAGTGGCTTCCTAGAAAACATGAACCCACTGGGTTTGTTCTCCAGCACCACTCAAGCAAGCAAGCAAGCAAGCAGACAGGCAGGCAGGCAAGCAAGCAAAAACCCTCAAGGATTTCTTTGTTCGCAATAGTCTGCTCGTGATACGTGGAGTATGTTAGAGGTGGGCTTCTGCAGCAACCTTTCTTCCTGGGTATGAACATGTACTTCGAGTGACATACATACTCTTTTCTCTTGAGCCTCCTTGAAGAACAGAGAGAGTTTCTTCCCACCTGGTCTCATGGAAGAGAGGGGTCAAGTTTAATACCTGGGCATGAGTACACACAGCTCTCCGACTCCCCGTGTGCCTTCTTTTATTTCCTTATTACCCTGCAATTCTTCCCATTGGAAGGCTTTATGTTCTTGTCGTCTTAGAAACACTTATCAGCTCCTGGTCATAGACTTCCATTTCCTAGTTCCCCCTTGAACACAATGCCTCTGATTAGAATTTTGAATTACAGGATATCTTTCAGGAACTGTTTTTAGTATAATTCAGAGTTCAGAAGATCACTACAGTAGAATCACAAATAAAGAAAAGGGAGGGGGTGCTAATGCCCTTGTTTTCTTTCGGTAGGACCAGTAGGAATGCAATGAATGGAAACGGGCGCTGTGCTTTTTCTCACTTCTCCTCATTTGTTTTGGACCACAGGCTCCATTCTGATTTAGGAGTCTTTGCTGCTCAGCATTTCAGTGATAATTCTCCCCATGGTCTACAGGATCCCTGTTCTCCTTGTTTCTATAGCAACAGCCCTGTGTTGCTTGGCTAGAAGCAATTTTCTGCTGCTGTGGTGAAGCCCTATTTTTTTTTTTTTTCATTCCTTTCTCTCCAGTTGCCTTGGTAACCAGCCTCTTCCTCTTCTGGTCTCTTGGTAAATTCCACCCTCCTGTTTTTCCTCTTTCTCTAGTAACAGTCACCTGGTCATGACTTGGACAGTGCTAGCCCTGTCTGTGAGTGAGAATAGTCTGTCACCGTCAGACTGTCATCATGAAATCAGCCTCCCCTTTCTCTTTATGTGCATCATTCCTCTGGCCTGCCATCTTTCTGGTGGTTGTCATGGTAACCATACCCTCTGAAAGTCTCCAGGCAAAGGCTCTACAGTTAACAACCATCATGTGAGAGTGTCTGCCAATATGTGGCCACACATCTCCATTTTAAACTTAGCCCCAGGCGGGTACCACAAATTAGGGAGAACAGGCTTTTCATCAAAATAGCCTGGCTTGAATAAAGGAGGTACTAGGGACCAAGAACTAGAAATGGGAGTTCTCCCAAACAATATATGTAGCTACATGGTTTAGCTTAGGTCAGCAAGAGTGGCCATTTTGCCTAAGGAGATTCAAGTGATTGAAAAATATAATGGCAGTCATTCTAGGCAGGCCAGTCATATGCTCTGGATTTCTGGGGGGAGAGGGGGGGACGACGCTACTTTGACACAAGGAATTCTGGCTTTACCTGGGAGCTAGACAGAGGCAGCCTCAGAAGAAAAACATTTATGTGTCCCTCCTCATTCCAAGTGCTGACTGAACCCAGAGCCTCATGCTTTCCAGGCAAATGCTTTACCATTAACCTGCACCCTCAGACCCCTGAAACTGTCAAACTAGATAGAGGTTGGCAGAAGGGGTATTTACACATTATTGAAAAATTCTCTGCCCTTAGGCTTTTGCTCTTAGTTATTTAGGGAGGCAGATGGGGCTGTACAATTAGAATAATACAAACTGTTCAACAAATGGTAGTTGTTATGTGCCAGGGCATTTGTAGCAAGCACTTTCCAGACACGATTTCACTTTTTCCTTATGGCAATCCTCAGAGGAATTCATTGAAAGATGAGATCGTTGAGGTTAAGAGGTAAAGTAAGAGACTGGGGTTATGCTCCATGCTAGAGTGCGTGTTGAGCATCCAGGGGGCCCTGGGTTCAATTTCCAGACAAAGAGGGGGGAAAGTGATGCCAATGGAAGGTCACACCGCTGGGAAGTCTGAGAGCTGGGACTTGAATGCAGGTTCCCCTGATTCCACAGGCATTCTGAATGAACTTTAAAATTCATTGTATGCATCTGTTTGTCTGCCTATGTAAGCTCAGTTTCCTTCTTCCACCGTGTGGATCCTGGGGATTGAACTGGGGTCATCAGATTTGGCAGCAGGCACTTTTACTTGTCATCTTAATGGACCCCCTAAGGTCATTTCTTAAAGGGGTGTGTGAAATCTTTTGAATTTTGGTCATCTTTGGCTCTAATTTTTCTTTTCATCACTTAAATCTGCTTTATCCCTTCTGTTTTTTTTTCTCCCCACTTCCTCTTCTAATTTTGTGTTTGTTGTTCACTCGCTTGTTCTTTTGTTCTTAGCCTATCTCTTGAATGACTTTGGCTGTACCGATGGAAAGTTTTGTCCTGCTTTCTGATTGTGTCTGAATGGCTGTGGAATTAAAACATTAGAGCCATGCCCTTGCCTGTGAACTGGATAGATCAGACTTTGAAGAATGTCAGTCTCTGAACTTAATAACTCCCACATAAGTGGACAAGTCGTTTTCCTCTATTTAATCAATATTGGTTGTCTGTGCTAGGCACGGAAGATACAGCGATAACCTAGTCAGATTTGCCCCTTGTCTTTGTGAAACTAACAGCCTGTAGTAGACCTCAGACAATAAACCCGAGGCCAGTTAATGCAGTTTTATACCGGAACTAATGTTACGAAGAAGACGAATTGGGTGCCTGGGTGCAATGTAGACAGAAATATTTTAGATGGTTTGCCATCTCTCATTTAAGAACGCAAGTAAGTGAGTTGATCCCAGCTAGCCAAAGGCAGTTACGTCATAAGCCTCCCAAGCTTGGTCCCTTTGTCCCTCAGTTTCCTCCTCTTTTGCACCCTCCCTTCAGAGCCGGAGATCCGCGCCGGCGCACTGACTGTTGCCATGGCGACAGCTGCTCCGGCGCATGCGCAGTTCTCTTCAAGATGGCGGCGGCTGCGGCCGCACGAGCGGTCCCTGTGAGCTCTGGATTCCGGGGCCTGCGGCGAACGCTGCCTCTTGTAGTGATTCTTGGGGCCACTGGTACTGGCAAGTCCACCCTGGCTCTGCAGCTAGGCCAGCGGCTCGGCGGCGAGATCGTCAGCGCCGACTCCATGCAGGTATGGCAGCGTGTTTCGCCCAGGGCCTGGGAAGCCTGGAGGTCGAGTGCGGGCCTCATCGACACCCTGTCGCATGGCTGCAATGGGTGAACCCCTAGGCTTGTGGGGATGCAGATGAAAGGAACCCACACCTGCTAGGCACCTATCCAATGGCAGAAGTGTCCACTGTATCTTGTGATTACCTCTCAGGCCGTTACTGTTTTATAGATATTACCAGTAGTTTTGTTTATGGATCAGAATGTTGGGGCTTGGGAAGGTGAAGCGACCTTGTGCGTGGCACATTGCAAATGAGGAGAGGTATTTGAACGCATAAGGTTAACATATATCCGGTGAATTTCAATAAATGAAAATTATTCCAGAATTTTTGCCATAATTTTAGTTCTAGCTCAGTGAGACCAAGATAAATCAGATGCCACCTGTGAGTGTCTTCCTGGGCCGCAGAAGAGTCAGACCACTCTGATTGCAGTAAGAGGCAGCCATTGGCCGCGTGACTTCAGCTTAACAAGTGTTCTTTATTTAAACATTGTTTTTTTTATTTGTAAAGTAGAGGAACTGTCATTTGCCCCGGTCACAAGGCTGAAGTGATTAATAAGCGAGACCTCTGAGTGTTACACTTGAGAGCGGGGTGGCCAGCTCTGAAGAACGTCAACAATTGTGGTAAATGTTGCCTGTAGCTGAGGGTTTTTGTTTGTTTGTTTGAACCCTTTTTGTGCTCTTTGAGATAGGATGTGCAGAAGGGATGTAGTATTCATCTGGTATGGGAGGTTTGTGCTAGAGAGTAGGTGGCATTTTGGGTGAATATGAGGATTACAAAGGCTTTTAGGCATGTTCAAAGACACAGTCAGTCAATGAACCTGAACAGATGGGCACTAATCAAAAATGGTAGTTCTTTACCCCAGTCTACCTCCTAAGGCTCCTGATATGGTTTCTACCCTCATTTTTTCATTTGTGAATGATACGATCAGAATATACTAAATGGTAGGATAATGCAACATGTATTGTTTGCAGCCTTCTTTGTGTGTTGGAGGATAAAATTTAGCTTGAATCTCAGCCTTATTTTCCCCAACATCAGGTTGACTTGAACAAAGATGCTTTTGCTTCTTCTTTTGTAAAATAGCAAAAATATCAGTATTTATGATTAAATGAAGTACAGTATGTGAAGCACTTATGACAAGTGTTAAAAATATGGTAATAGTGAAAAAATATGGCAGCTGTTATTTTTTGTGTGTGTGCAGATAAAACCATACTCCTTATATTGGGGAATTTTAGTGTGAGTAAACATGCCACAAGGAAGAGCTAATAAGTGAACAGAACTATTTACAGAGCATTGGCAGGCGGGCAGATTCAGTAGAATGCACTGCAAGTGCTGGATTTCATGATAAACGATTCCATGCTATAGAATTCTTGAGAAGGGAGAAATCAGTGAAGGGCATAGAAAGTCTCTAAAGAAGGGCCAAGGCTGGGGAGGTGGTTCAGTCAGCAAAGTGTCTGCTACACAAGTGTGAGGACCAAGTTCACATCCCCAGGATCTATAAGAAGAATCCAGGTGTGGTACCACACATCTGTAACCCCAGCACAGGGGGCTGTAAGACGGAGGATCCCCAGAGCTCGCTGGCTAGCTAGTGTGGTAAGCTGGTGAGTGCTGAGTTCAGTGCGAAGCCCTGTCTTAAGGCAGAAGGTAGAGAGCGATTGAGGAGGACGCCTGACATTGACCTTTCTGCCCTCTGCATTCATGTCTGTACAGACACATGCACTCATACATACATGCACACATAAATTCAAAAAGAACAAATGAATAAGTAAATACAAATTTCCAAAAGAAGAGCTTGAAGTTGGGCAAGGTGGCATACATTGTAATCTTTGCTCTTGGCAGGTTGAGGCAAGTGAACTGCTGTAGGTTGGAGGTCAACTGGTATACATAGGAAGTTCCAGGCCATCCAGAACTGCATAGTGAGACCTTGTCTCAAAAAAACGAAAAATAAGCCAGGCGTTGGTGGTGCACGACTTTAATCCCAGCACTCAGGAGACAGAGGCAGGCGGATCTCTGTGAGTTCGAGACGAGCCTGGTCTACAAGAGCTAGTTCCAGGACAGCCTCTAAAGCCGCAGAGAAACCTGTCTCGAAAAACCAAAAAAAGGAAAAAAATAAATAAAGTGAAAGTTGAAAAATACGAAAATGTTACAGAGAAACTTTGTATTGAAAAATGAGAGAGAAGAGAAACAGAAAGGCATGCACTAGGAAGGAATGCAAAAAGAAGACAGGGTGGTTGAATAGTGTGTGGAGGGCAGTGAAGAGACTTCAGTAGGGTGGCATCTTAGATTCTTCTAGATTGGGATGTATACAGGATAAGAGCGGTGTGTTAGGAACACTGATTTGTAAGCAGTGTGCATAATGGTTGGGAGGAGCATATGAAGAAATTCAAGTGTGTTGAATTATAGTTGGGTGTCCTGATTCCTTGGAGACTTGATTACCAAGGGATCCAGTAAGATGGAGCTACACTAACCTAAGATAATCTGAGAACCATTCCAGTCCTTGTGTTTTGTAATTCTGGGCTGGTGAAGCATTAGTGGAGATGTTCCAGTTGAGGCAGAAAGAATAATAAGCCCAGTATGATACAGGTTTTAGAGTTAGGGACTTCGGAGAATGGCCAAGCTCCAAGTCAAGAAGATTTTACAGGGTATCCAAGGTGAAGTCTTTTGGTGGATATTTAGGGAATGCTGTGGACAGTTATATTCCAGGACTCTTGGATTTGATCCCCCTGCTCCTTCGTAAACATCCAACTTGTTCCATTTCTTTGCTCAGCCCTTCTCAGAAATCATCCCTCATCTATCAAATCTAGTCCCTGTCAGACACGTTTTAAATAATCTTTCTTTTTTGTTTTGTTACTTTCTTGAGATGGGAGCTTACTCTGTAGCCCAGTCAGGCTTGAAACTTGTAGCAGTCCTCCTGCCTCAGCCTCTAGAGTACTGGAATTACAGGCACCAGCCATAATGCCTGGCTAATCATTTTAACTTCTGTTAATTTTAAGTAATTGAATGGGTTCTGATAATGAGGGCTGAGGGTTGGGTAGTCTCTGTAGTGGCTGTTGTAGCCTCAGGAATGGTTATTTACTGTTAGCTATGTTGTATAAGGGTAAGTTAGAGTTCTTTGTCATTGTAGAGTGTAGATCTTTCATATATTACAGAAGATTTCATTAAAATGCTACTTTTCTTTTTCCTTGTGGTGCTAAGAATCAAACCTAGGGCATGCTAGGACAGGTACATAACCATTTAGCTACACTCCTAACTCCCAGTAGCACATCTTTTGTGTGTGTGTGCTTGTGGGGGGGGGGGGATGCCTGTGCATGTGTGTCTATGTGTGTGTGCACAGGCATGTGGAGGCCAGAGGGTAACCTTGGGCGTCACTGCTTAGGTGCTTTTCACCATTTTGTTTGTTTCTGAGACAGAGTCTGTCTCAGAACTCTACTACTTCCCAACTCCCTCTCCCCTGGGTCCTTCCAGAACTGACCTCCCCATTCACAGCCTCCTCCTCTTTTTTTTTCTTTTTTTTTTCTTTTTTTTAAATAACCCACTGAGTTCAGTTAGCATTGCCTGCATGAGCAACCTGCCAGTGGCTACAACCTCAAATTATTCCCGTCCCCCAGCAGCCATCACTTGCCAGTATCACCTCAGCTAGGGCTGGGGTCTTCTGAGTTTCTCCTCCATCCACAATGGAACTTTAACTGTATTGATCTTTGTAGGTGACCACAGGTGCTGTAAGTCCATGAGTGCAACAGCCAAGTCATGTTCAGATAACAGCATTATAGCATTCTTTGCCATCCTCTGTGACTTTCTGTTCCACCTAGGTCCGTCAGCCCTTTAGTCCCAAATAAATACACAGAGGCTTATATTAATTATAAACTGTTTGGCCAATGGCTCAGACTTCTTATTGGCTAGCTCTCTTAACTATTAACCCATTTCTATTTAATCTGTATCTCCATGTGGTTTTGGCTTACCAGAGAATACTCCAGCATGTTACTCCTTCAGTGGCTACATGGAGTCTCTCTGGCTGCTGCTTTCTCTGTCCTCTCCCCAGAATTCTCCTCATCTGGTAGCCCTGCCTATACTGCCTGCTGGCTACTGGCCAATTAGTGTTTTATTCGTCAGCCAGTAAGAGGAACATATATACAGAAGGACATTCCCCCATCAATCCTCCAGTTCTTTTTTTTTTCTTTTTTTTTTTTATGTGTGTGAGCATTTTGCCGGCATATATGTCTGGACACCAAAAGCATACAGAGTCTGTGGAAGCCAGAAGAGGGAATCAGATCCCTTGGAGCTAGAGTTACAGATAGTTGTAAGCCACTGAGTGGGTGCTGGGAATTGAACCTGGGTTCCTCTGAAAGAGCAGCCAGTGCTCTTAACCGCTGACCATGTCTATCCAGCCACATCCTTCAGCTCTTAACTGTATTTCTGCCCCACCTCCACCCCTTCGATGTTCCTGGATCCTTGTGGGGCTTGATACAGATGTCTTGTGTAGAGCTGAGCAGTTAACAGTTATTCTCAGTTCAGTTACTCTTGAGTCCCTCTGCTGACTCCTGCCCACTGCAAAAAGAAGTATCTCTGACCAAGCTTGAGAACACCATTTATGGAGTGACTTGGCTGGCACAGCTGTGCTGAGCTGAACGGTGAATTTCTCAGATCCTCTGGCCCTAGCAGGCTCCATTTGGTGCTGCATAGAGGAGGGGCAAGTGGGAGCTGTTGGTTTCTGCAGCCTCAATATTTTCTGGGTTCTGGTGGTGGGGAGGGGAGGCTCTAGGTCCTTTTCTGCTAGTTCTCTCAAACTCCAGTATTCCACTGTGGCCCTTCTGGTTCTTGGGTGCATGCAGTGCAGGCACATTCAAAATATGAGGATTAAATTTCCTTTATCCTTGGGGGTTATTAATATATAAAAAACAGAAGATTTTTTATCTTTCTGAACTGTGTTTAATTTTAGACTGCTTAATTTTGGATGTTCATAACATTTCTTCTTTGTCCCAGTTGGAGAACACTGATCTTTAATCTTTAAATTTTTTTTTTCCCTCTCCGAGACATGGTTTCTCTGTGTAGCTAGCCTTGGCTGACCAGGAACTTAACTCTGTAGACCATGCTAGCCTCGAACTCAGATCCACCTGCCTCTGCCTCCCAAGTGCTGATACTAAAGGCATATGTCACCACCACTCAGCTGATCTTTATTTTTTTTTACTTTTAAGTGCAAATATGCAATAAAATATCCATGTCCTATTGGCTGAGTATGCCCAGTTGCACTCATTTTTTCATTTCTGTCTTTGCTAACCATTCTGCCCTGTTAAAACTAGAGCTCATTTTCTAGCCAGTGGAAAGAAAGGATGCTTTTTGTTGTTGTTATTTTGTTTTTTGAAACAGAATCTCTTCCCTGTGTAGCCCAGACTGGCCCAGAACTCACAATCTTCTTGCTTCAGCTTCTCAAATGGAGATACTGCTCAAAAATGTTTTTATTTTATATATATTATTTTTCCTTTAAGTATGCATGCACTATGTATGTTTATTTTATATGTTTGTTTGCATATATGTATGTGCATCATGTGCATGCAGTGTCCTGCAGAGGTCAGTAGAGGGCATAGGGTCACCCAGAACTGGAATAATAATTGTGAGCCACAATTTGGTTGCTGAGAACTGAACTTGGGTCCTCTGCTAGAACAAGTGCTCTTAACCTTTGAGCCATCTCTCCAACCCCTGGAGATACTTCTTTTCAATGCTTTAGCAGAATATATTTTATAAATATGTAAACAAAATGTCTCTGAAGAAAAGATCTCAAGAATTCCTGACTGCCTTCAAATTCAGTATGTAACTGGAGAGCCAAGAGGATGGTCTTGAACTTCTCATCTTCCTGCTCTTCCTCGTAAATGATGGGGTGTGTGCTCCCACATCTGGCTTTTCACTCTACTTATTTATTTTGGTTTTTTGAGACAGGGTTTCTGTGTGTAGATCTGGCTGTCTTGGAATACCCTCTATAGACCAAACTGGCCTCAAATTCATATCAGCCTACCTCTGCCTCCTGAATGCTAGGATTAAAGGAGTGTGCTACCACTGCATTGTGCCTTTTTTCTCTTTTAAAAAATTAAAATTATTATCATGATTTTATGTGTATGGGTGTTTTGCCTGCATGCATATTTGTGTACACTTACATGCCTGGTGCTGTGGAGGACAGAAGAGGGCATTGGATTCCCTAAGATTGGAGTAACAGATGGCTCTGAGCCACTGTGTGAATGCTGGGAATCAAGGCCAGGTACTTTGGAAGAGCAGCCAGTGCTCTTAACCACAGAGTCATCTCTCCATCTCCTTGGCTTCAATGTGTAACGATAAATCTTTTTGCCAAACCACCCAAGTCTCGCCCCCACGATAAGGTCCCAAGTAACACACAGAGACTTATATTAGGTACAATGCTGCTGGCCAATGACTAGGATTTCTCATCTGCTAGCTCAGTCTTAATTATCAACCGTAATTATTAATCTGTATATTTTATAAGAACTTATCTGATCAAGGACACAGGTGGAATGCGTCCTGTCTTTCTGGCGATCACATGGTGGCTCCACAGAGACTAGGAGGAAGAGAACAACTTCCTGCGTGTCCCTGCTTATATTCTGAGTCTGCCTGCTATGTCACTTACTGCCTGGATCACAAGACTTTACTACATTTCCCAGAATCCTCCTTGACTCCTAGTCCTACCTAACTTGATGCCTCATTGGCCGAACAGTGCTTTATTCAACAACCAATAAGATAAACATACATAGAAGGACATTCCCCATCATCAGTGTATGTGTAATAATTGTTTGTGTGGATGCTTAATGTATGGGGGTACCCACAGAAGCAAGAAGAGGGCTTCACATTCCCCAGAGCTGGAGTTGTAGGTTGTTGTGAGCCGCCATGTGGGTGCTAAGAACCGAACTCATCTTCTGCTAGAGCAGTAAGTGTTCTTAATTGGTGAGTCATCTTTTGAGTCCCTTAATACTCTTTAAATCTTCACAGTGACATAAAGTAGGTATTATTTAACAGCCCAGGAACTATGCCCCAGATCTGTAGATCTGTCACTGAGCATAGTTCTCTGCTTTCTATATCTAGTGACTTCCCTCTTTAGATGAGGCAAGAGCTGTAGGATTCAATCACAGAGAATGCTGCCACTATTCCCTCACGGGGATGTGCCACATTTTGAACAGGATCTGAAATGTACATTAAAATTCATAATATGAAGCCTGGTTAGGCAGTGTGCAAACTGTAACAACACTTGAGAAGCAGACACAGAAGGACCAGAAATTCAAGTTATTTCCAGCTGTATAGTGAGTTTGAGGCCAGGGCTACATGAGGTCCTGGTTAAAAGAACAGGCAGCAAGGCCACTGAAACGCTTTAGCAGTAACAGTGCTTGTCGCTAAGCTTGAGGACCTGAGTTTGATCCCTGGCACCAGTACGGTGGTGAGAGAGAGAACTAATGAAAATTATCCGCAAAACACCATACAGATTCTGAGGAACATGTGAACTCTCCTCCCTACAAGTAGAGTTTTATTTTGTTTTGTTTTTTAAATCACTAAAAAAGATTCCTAATGTGGATCATGGTGGTGTGTGTCAGATGGAGTCTTGAGCAGACTAGTGGCCACTGTGTGTGCGTTAGGGGACAAAACTTGGTAGAGCCAAAAAAAAAAAGTAAAATTTAGCATCAAGTTGGTACCCAAGATGAATGTTTATTGAGACAAAGGAGAAACTTAGTCTGTGGGGAGCCCAGACAGTTCTGGAAGCCTCCTTGTTGTTAACAGCCACAGATGAAAGGGAGATGAGTGGAGAGTGATAATTAGAAAAGCTTTTCAAGTTTCTGAGTGGAGTTTTAATTTATTTTTATTTGTTTATGTTCTGAGTTGGGGTCTTCTTTGTATTATCCAAACTGGTTTCAAATTCATGGGTTCAAGTCATCTTCCACCTCAGCCTCCCAAGTAGATTATAGTCCCTGTGACTATTGTTTTTGCATTTTAATATTCCTTTAATATTTTAATATAAGCTCCTTAGATGTTTATATTCAGAAATGTGCCATTAAATAAACAAAATTGTAAAATTCTCTCTCTCTCTCTCTCTCTCTCTCTCTCTCTCTCTCTCTCTCTCACACACGCACGCACGCACGCACACACACTGATGTCAGGCATCTTTATTTGTTGCTTGCCAGCTTTGTTATTTTTCTTTTGTTTTATTTTGTTTTTCAAGACAGGATTTCTCTGTGTATCTTTGGAGCCTGTCTCCAGGACTCACTCTATAAACCAAGCTGGCCTTGAACTCAGAAATCCTCCTGCCTCTGCCTCCCAAGGACTGGGATTTAAAGGCATGAGCCACCACCTCTGGGCTAGTAATTATTATATTAAGGATTTCTTTATTTCATGTGTGCCTGTTAAGACCAAAAGAGGGCACTGGATCCCCTAGAACTGGAATTACAGACAATTTGAGCCACCTTGTGGGTGCTGGGAACCAAACCCAGGTCCTCTGTAAGAGCATCACATGCTTTTAATCACTGAGCCACCTCTATGGTTCCCTTTATTTTTTTGAGACAGTCTTTTACTGAACCTGGAGCTTGCTGATTTTTGTTAGACAGACTAGCCCATGAACCCACCTGTCTCATCCCACCCAGTGCTGGGGTTAGAGATGTGTATTGCTCCACTGGCCTGTACATGGTTGTTGGTGATCTGAACTCAGGTCCTGATGCTTGCACAGCAAGCATTTGTGTCCCCAGCCCTTGCAAAACACCATCTTAGGTCAACTTCCTTTCTCTCTCCTTCCATAGGGTCTCATGACTCAGCCTGTCTTCATTCCTAACCTTTCTTCCTGTAACTCCTAGGGAGTGTCTGAAGTGCTGAGATGATGTGCTACTGAATTTGGCTAGACTTTTCTTTCCTCCCTTGTGTGCTCTCCTCTCTCTCTCTCTCTCTCTCTCTCTCTCTCTCTCTCTCTCCCTCCCTCCTCCCTCCCTCCCTCCCTCCCTCCCTGTTCCTTTTTTAAAAAAATTTATTTATTATGTATACAGTATTCTGTCTGCATGTATCCCTGCAGGTCAGAAGAGGGCACCAGATCTCATTACAGATGGTGTGAGCCACCATGTGGTTGCTGGGAATTGAACTCAAGACCTCTGGGCCATCCCTCCAGTGCTCCCACCCCCACCCCTGCCCCTGCCCCTGCCCCTGCCCCTGCCCCAGTGGTACTAGAGATTGAGCTCAGCCTGTACCCTCTTCTGAGCTGGAGCCTCAGCCCTTTGTCTTAATTGTCTTTCATGATATACTTTTGTTACCTGTCGTCCTAATTTAACCATAGGGTCTGTCCGAGGTAATTTTTGTCAACTTGACATTCAAAAAGGCCTGAGGTGTTTTTCTTGTTTGATGAGGGAGGAGGGTCTAGCTTTTACTGTGCCACCTGAGGGTTGGTTGTCTTAGGTGCTATAAGAAAGCAGGCTGAGCAAGCTAATAAGCAGCACTCCTCCATAGCTTCTGCATCAGTTCCTGCCTCCAGGTTTCTGTTTTGACTTGCCTCAGTGATAGAGGATGTACTTAAGAGTTATAAGATGAAATACATCCCTTCCTCTCCAAGTCTTTTGGTCATGGTGTTTATCACAGCAGTAGTAATCCTGAGGCAGGCTCATTCCATGGCAACCTTTTAAAGTAACTTTTCTAGGGAAGACCTGTTTTGATAAGCATTGAGTAAGTAAGTGTTTTAATGACACCACTGAGGCAGGAGGATTCCCATGAGTATGAGCCAGCCTGGACAGAAAGAAGGAAGGGGTGGGGGAAGGAGTGAGTGCTAACGCCAAGCACTGAGCTGAAATAACAACATACTGTTAAGGATTACAGGTCTGAAGTGGTGCTTTTGTGTTGAGAGCCTGATAAACAATGACCTGAGCATCTGGCAGCCAAATGCCTGCTTCATGCTGTTACAGGCCTGTGGTTTGTGGAGTAGGGTGTCAGACTCTTTGAGGGATGCTATCTTAGGGATTCCTTCTGGGTCCTGTGCATTTCTGTGTGGTTCTGACAGAAAGGACCCTTTTTGTACTACTGATAGTCCAATTTTTTCCAAACCCCAATGTTTCTCAGTGTATAGAAACATAACTGTGCTCATTCAACAGTCAGAATTCAAGGGGAGGCCAGTAACACAATCCTTGCTTTCCAGGATGGAAAAACTGAGGTACAGAAAGATTAAAGAGATCGTCCCGCAAGACATCTGCACACCTGGAAATTGGATCTGACTGTTCAGACTCATTTGTAGAGTCTGATCCAGTGCAGGAAGATGATACTGAAAGTCTTCCTTTCAGTCTGGGTTGTCATCTTGGCATGCAAATCCAAGGTGGAGTGAGTGCATCCCCCACATGTACACTGCCTGCTTGAAAATAGAGACTTCTGAGTGTAGACTAAGAGGAGACAGAGTGTTCTGTTTGGGTTTATAGAGAGGAAATATCTCTGATGCCTTAATTCTTCAAGTCCTGGGGAGAAGCAATATCAGACATAGGAGCACAGTTCCCTTTGTGTTTTCCAAAGCTACAGGAGAGAGGCAAACAGCTTTTGGCAGACTGACTAGTCAGCAGGCTCTGTGTCAGCTAATAGATGTGGAACTCTGTGTTCTTTTTGTCTGCTTTGGGACATAATTTAGGAACAGTGTTTTGTACTAAAGGACTGTCTGTCTGATAGTGTTCAAGGGAGATGTGGGAGGCAGGGGGGACAGATCAGAAAGGAGAGATGGGATGGTGCTGCCTCTTAGTGGCCTCATACTCAGATAAAAGGCACAAAGACCTGTTAACCAGGAGAGAGATGGGCCTATCCACAGGCTTTTTATCACTGCCAGTGGCTACAATCTTCAAAATGACTAGACGTGACAAGAGGCCAAGAAGGAGATTTCAAATGTTTTTGACTCATAGAGAGAGAGAGAGTGTGTGTGTGTGTGTGTAGATAATAGGTTTCTAGGTCACTTGGCTTACTTCCATATTAAATGCAGTTTTATTTTGTGTCGGTTCTGCATATATGGTCACCTTTTGCTGCTACAGGGAGCTTCTCCATGTTAGAAAGGAGAAGTGACTACTGGCTAAAAGGAAACCACAGGGGAGAGAGCACAGGTGAGGCTTGAGCTTGAGGCTTGTGAGCTGAGGCACTGCCCCGCTGCCTCAGTGACAGTTAAGTGTCAGACGTGGCTCACCACCATCCATAACTCCAGAGACTCTGATGCCCTCTTCCGACCCTTCTGCACCGGCACACATGTGCACATACGTGCATGCATGCAAAACACTCATCACCCTGAATAAATAAACCAACAACATAGCAAAGGCACTGCATTGTCTCTTACCTCCTTAGACGCACACGGCCTTCTACACTTGAGGAATGGCTGGCAGCCGTCTGCCACAGAGGGTTCTTGAGGGACTGTCGTAGGAGATGAAACCAAAAACACAGGCCCTGGGAACATATTGTTGAGGTCCTTGAAAGTCATACCATGAGGTTTGGAGTTTAAACAGAGAAGTAAGAGTGACTTTGGTGACTGAGTGGAGAGTGGGTCAAAGAGGCAACTTGGGTTCTGCAGCATTTGCCTGCATGGCCGAATGAATTAGACATTTTTCCCCTAGAATTTTTTTTTTAGAGTACAATGATTTTGATTCACTGATAATTGAAGTCTGTTTTTAGGTTTCTTTCTCTAGCATACTTGCATTTTATTAATGAACAAAGGCCAAATAGTCCTCAGACGCTCGCCCAACTTCATCTTGGCTGATTTGGAAGCGGTGAAGGTCATAGTCTCCTTGTCAGATGCCAAGATTCTTCTGAAGCATCTCTTGGTAAGGTATTTTAGATGCCTTTTGGTTTTAGAAACAACTGTGATTTTATTCTTCAAGCCGTCAATGAAAACAACATTCCCATGATTTCCAGTTTTTCCATTGACTTTAATCTTCTCCCATAGAAACTTTTCAACATTTCCACATCAGATCAAATCCAAATCAAAACTCCTGGTTGACCTCTTAGGCTTCTTGTCTTTTTATGACATCATCTTGACCAGAGCTCTGGGAAGAGCTTTCTTTCTAGAATTTTTTTTTCTAGAATTTTTTCTAGAATTTTTTTTTTCTTCCAAGACAGGGATTCTCTGTGTAGCCTTGGCTGTCCTGGAACTACAAATGCTATATTGTTTTATTTTAGCTGCAGAATTTAGTAGTAAGCTCCTTTTGCTTTCACCTAGGGTGTGTGTGTGAGAGCAAGCACGAGCACGAGCATGCAAGTGTGTGTGCAAGTGTATCTGCTAGATGCAAGTGTGTGTGCAAGTGTATCTGCTAGTCTTGAACTGTTGTCCTCCTGCCTCGGCTTCCCAAATACTGATATTGCAGGTGTGCACCACACATTCAGTCCCCACTCCCCATCCTGCTTCAGTTGTGGCGGACATTTGAAATTGGTGTGGATTGTTGCAGTCTGTAGTCTAAGCCTAGGTTTCCCAGATGATTGTGGTATTTGTGTGTGTAGTGATGGATCATCCACATGCTGTGGCAGTCCTGTGGAGTCAGAGAAAGCTTTCTAGAGTCACTTCTGATTGTATCTGCCTGGTTGCAGGGTCCACCAGGAAAGCTGGCCTCCCTGGCCTGTGAGCTTGTCCTGTCTCCACTTTTCCTCTCACAGCAGGAGTGCTGGGATACAGTGTGCTACAGGCATCCAGCTTTTCATGTGGGCTCTGAGAGGATCATGGTGAGGTTGTCAGGCTGGTGGGGGGCAAATACTTTTACGTTTTTACACTTTTGAGACAGATCTCGTGTATTTCAGATTGGCCTGGAACTTGCTATATAGTGCTCGACCACACACATCTGTGAGGTGCTGAGGATCAAATACATACAGCCTTGTGCATGAAGGCAAGGTCGCTACTAACTGAGCTACCTTTCCAGCCCTCGTCTGATAATATTTAAATTTGCATATGATAAAGTACTTAAAAGTGTGTGTGTGTGTGTAGGTCAAAGGACACCTTGTGGGAATCATTTTGTCCTTCCACCATGTGGGACTGAACTCAGGCTGTCAGGTTTGGCAGCCAACACCTTTACCCACTGAACCGTCTTGCTGATCCAAATGTACTTTTTGTTGTGTAAGGTCTATGGGGTGTTTATTGTGCCCTCTTTCTGTTGTTTGTTGTTTGTTTGTGGTTCCAGGGATTCAACTTAGGGTTCATCTATGCCAAGAATGTGCTTTACCGGCTGAACTGCACCCTCAGACCTAAGGAGAGTGCTGTTGTTGTTGTCTTTTAATTGAGGTTATTTAAATTCCACGTAAAATTAGTCATTTTAAAATGAGCAATTCTGGGCATAATTCACAGTGTTATATAACTAATATTTCTATCTGGTTACAAAACACTCTCTAGAAAAATTTCACAGTCACTGTTAGGCATCTTCACTGTTTCCCCTACTCCAGGAGCCAGGAGTTTCCCATCATCCTTCTCTTCCCTGTTTAGGTGAAGAGCTCAGAACAGGTTAGTCTAACAAGTTACATGTGTAATTTTGTGTCTGCCTTCAGTCGTGTTTATCATGTAGGTGCTGGGGCTTGAACTCAGGCCCCTGAGCATGCTAGGCAGTAGGCAAGTGACAGACCCTTTGGACTGTTATAAACAATATTGCTGTGAGCAAGCATGTTCATGAGTTTGAGTGCCTTTTTTGATTAACACCCCTCCCCCCCCCCAGTTATTTGAATATATACCTAGCATTGCTAAGTCATGTGGTAATTATGTATTTAACTTTCAGGAACTTCCTAACCTTTCCACGTGACCACACCAATTTTACATTCCCACTAATCAGGATACCAGTTTCTCCATAACTTCTCTTAATACTTGTTATTTTTCTTTTAAAATTTTTATTTTAAAGCTGGGTGTAGTGACTCATACTTTCAGTCCCAGCACTTGGCAGGCAGAGGCAGGTGGATCCATGAGTTTGAGACCAGCCTGGTCTACAAAGTGAGTTACAGGACACCAGAGTTACATAGTGAGGCTCTCTCTCTCTCTCTCTCTCTCTCTCTCTCTCTAGAGAGAGAGAGAGAGAGAGAGAGAGAGAGAGAGACTTCAAGCTGACTGTGTAGCCAAGTCTTGAACTCCTTATTGCTCCTATCTCCACAGAGCTGGTGTAGGAGAAGAGGTCCCAGCCCACTTCTGAGTTAAAAAAAAACAAAACAAAAACTTACCAAAACCCACTAATCCCTGGGTTTTCTCCAAGCTCAGGATTTGAAATCCCACCAATTCCCAGTGTGGAAAAGTCCAACGTGGAAAACTCCTGCCCCAAAGACCTTATATAATCCTATCTCCTGCACAATTCCTGCTGCTTCTCTCTAGAGCAGAGGCAGCTACCCTCCTGTGTTTTTCCCTCCTAATAAATCTCTTGTGTGAGGTTTGTTGTGCATTGTGACATTATGGTGTTCCTTGTCTCCAGACTACCAGGATACCTTTCCCCTCAGAGCTGTAACACTTACATAGGGGAAACTTTTCCCCTCAGAGCAGTAACGGGTTTTGGGGATTTTACCTCAGCTGGGATTCCCACTTATAGCTGTAATTATAGATATGTGCCAACACATCTGGTTGGTATTGTCTTTGTAGTAGTTTTTATGCCCACCCCCAGTTTTGGTCATGCAAACCTGTAATTTGCATATTATTGTAGATTAATATTCTTTTAAAAATAATTCACATCTGAAGTTTATGCTTCTGAAGTGGTGGAATTTACAGGTGACTCACTTCTATATCCCAGCATTTTGGAGGTTTCCACAGGAGGATCCATTTGAATTTGGACCAGCCTGTACTACATAGTGAGCTTCAAATAAAAGGGTTGGGGCTACCCTACCTACCCTGGGGCTTTCCTTCCCTTCCCTTGAGGTTTGTCTTAGTCAGTGTTCTTTTGCTGTGAAGAGACACCATGACCATAGCAACTCTTATAAAGGAAAGTATTTAATTGGAGCTCGATTACAGTTAAGAGGTTTAGTCACTTATCATCATGGTGGGAAGCATGGCAGCACACACCAGAGAGGGAGCTGAGAGCTCTCAGCAGAGAAAAGGGAAGGAGGGAGGCAGAGAGGGAGGCTACAGACACAGACAGAAAGATAGAGACACTGGGCCTGGCTTGAACATTTGAAACCCTAAAGCCCACCCCCAAGGCACATTTCCTCCAACAAAGCCACACCTACCCCAACAAGGCCACTCCTAAATCCCCAAGCATTCTAATATGTGAGCCTATGGGGGCCGTTCCTATTCAACCACCACAGGGTTTCCTGCACACTCTTGTAGGCAATTGCAGATGACCATGAAGCCCTTCTTTATCAACTCTCATCCCCTGCCCTCTGTACTCCCCCCCTTTTCTCTTTGCCTGTTTCTTTACTTTTTATTTTCTTTCGCATGCATATGTGTGATAGTGTGCATGTGTGTTCATATGTATGGGGTGTTTGGAGGATCAAAGTTGATGTTGGGTCTCTTCATTCCTCTGCTCTTTTCTTACTGAATCAGAGTTCTCTGCTGAACCTGGAGCTTGCCAATTCAAACAAAACTCTAGCTAGCCAGCTTGCCCAGGATCCCATCTTTGCTGCACACTTCTGCAATTCCTGTGAGTTCTGGAAATCCAAACTCTGTTCCTCATGCTTGTGTGCTGTACTCAGAAACGTTTCCTCAGCCCCACTTTTCTTGTTTACATCTTACAACCCAGCACTCGATTGTGGTTCTCAACCTTTGCTGCACCTTAGGGTCACAGCTACTGATTCCAGCAATTCCAGTATCCTAGCAACTGTTGATGGCAAACTTCAAAAGCCCTGTCTTTTCCTCATCTACAGTTGGTTGGTACTCTGAGGTCTTCCTTTTACCTGGTAGACATGTCTGTTCAGCTGGAAAGCTGGGTTTTACTCTCAGCCCAGCTACTATGTATAGGTAGAAGAGTCGGACAAGTCATGACTCTTCGGACAAGTCAGCTTCCTCTTTGGGCATGTTAGGATGGGAAAATGTACTGTATTAGAGCAGCAGCTGTCAATATGTTGTTAAGAGACACTTGTAAATATTTTAACTTCTGAGGGTCATACATTGTTTCAGTGTCTAAAGCCCCCTTTTGTTATTGGAGCTTTTAGGGTCAGACAGAACCTGGGCCCTGGCACCCCAATAGTTGGGTTTGGCCACCTGTCTTTTGTTTACTTTTTGAGACAGAGTCTTACTATGTAGCTTGGAACATCCAAACTCACAGAGATTCTCCTGCTTCTGCTTCCCAAATGTTTGGATTAAAGGTGTGCACCACCACCACCTGGTGCCTGGCACCCATCTTTAATAGGCCAGTTAAATAGACAGGTGTATTGAGAAGCAGGGAAAGCAGATTTTTGCAATGTGGCCACAATGGGAAGAGGAACAGATAAAGAATGGGGTCCAGTGACGCCCCCATTCTAGTCAAGGTGTGGTTCTGCTAACTTGTCACTGTCCCTGTTCCAGCCTCTCCTGCAGGGTCTGACAAGTTGTGAGGACTCTGAAATGTTGTCCTAGAAGTACGGTGGCACTAGTCTTCAACCAAGTTCCTCTTGTGGTGACACTAGGGTTCAGCCTTTTCCTCCTCCCAGCATGGGATTCCTAGGGAAATTCCAGGTCCTTGGGGATCAATCAGTATTTGAATAGTCTGATAGCCAGAAGAAGGGCATAGGAGTCTGTTTGGAATAGCCTCATTCCTGAGGCCAGTGAGCTGCTGCCAAGCCAGAGGACCACACAGTGGAAGGAGAAAACCAACTTTTGAAGTTGTCCTCTGCCTCCCAACACTTTCAGGCCAGTTACACTTTTAGCTCTGATAAATTGTGGTTCTTTCCTTTCAAACACTTGCCAGGGGGCTCACCTCCAAGAGCCAAGGAAAATTATGTTTAATCAGCAGTAATTAAATATATTAAATATAATGTCATGCAGTTAGTGTAGTACTTACCGTCTGCTGGCACTGTTCTAAACACTTTACATATATTAACTAATTATCAGAATATTCAGTGAAGAATGTACATGTGTTCATTATCCTCGCTTTGCTGATGAGGAAACTTAAGGCAAAATAAAAATTAGACACTTAGCCTGTCTATTGAAGGTTCCAGCTAGGTAAGGACCCAAATTTAAAGGTGACAGTCTGCACCATTATACTGTACACACAGTTGCCTTCCCTAACGAAGACGCATACTTCCAGGTGGTACAGTTGTTCACTAACCCTGAAGACACCAGAAGTAGGGCACCAGGCCTGGCCTGAGCATCTTCTCTATCTACACGAATCATTTAGCATGACCAAAGCTGAATTTAAAAAAAAAAAAAAAGATTTCTTTGTAATTTGTGTACTTGTGTGCACATGAATGTATGTGCTGGCATCTGAGTGCAGGTGCCCGTAAGGCCAGAAGATTGTGTTGGATCCCCCAGAACTGGAGTTACAGGGGGTTGCAAGCTGCTTATTGTGGATGCTGGGAACTGAATTCCGGTCTTAGAGCGGTGCTTGCTCTTAAATGCTGATCAAGCCCTTCAGCTGAATTTTGGCTAAATAAAGCTAAAAGGCATAATTACCAAAGGCCTAATTGCTGTGATTTTGTAGCATGCTCATTCTTTCTAAATTTAAAAAGTTAACGTTTTAAGAAAGTGAAGTTAGCATGGAGATATCAGCTCTCCCTGTTGAACATCTGCTTAGTTGAATTTGATAAAAGGAAAATCAGTTTTCTAGGTAGACCTGCTAACCTAAGCCTGTAATCACAGTATTGGTGACTCTTGTGCAAGAGGATAGCCACAACTATGAAGGCCTGACCCACAGTGGGAGCACCAGGTCAGTCGAGGCTACATAGTGAGACCCTATCTTATTAAAACAAAATGGGTTTTTCTAGTGCAAGCATTCTTTAAAGAATTTTTCTTCCTTTCATCTACACATGTTCCGCCCATCCCCTGAAATGTTGTCATCAAGTGCTCTTTTTTATTTTAAGATTTTATTTGTTTGTATGTATACAACATTCTGCCTCCATGTATGCCTGCATGCCAGAAGAGGGCACCAGATTTCATTGGATGGTTGTGAGCCACCATGTGGTTGCTGGGAATTGAACTCGGGACCTCTGTAAGAGCAGCCAGTGCTCTTAATCTCTGAGCCATCTTTCCAGCCCTGGAGAGGTACTGAAGTTAACATCAGTGAGGCAGCTGATAGACTAGTCTGGAGAAGTCATGCAGATCACAGTTTGTAATGACTGTAAGAAATGTGATGGTAGTCAATGTGAAGACTCTTACTGTGTCTAACTTTTGTGTGTTTGTGTGTATGTATGAGTGTGTGGGTATGCTTGTGCCGTGGTGTGCTCTCCCTTTATCATGTTGGTTCTGGAATTCAAAGGCAGCTTATCAGACTTGGTGGCAAACATCTTTTCCCACCAAGACATCTCACTGGCCTGTAGAGATAATTTGTTTTTGTCTTTTGAGACAGGGTTTCTCTGTGTAACAGCCCTAGCTGACCTGGAACTAGCTCTGTAGACCAGGCTGATCTCAAACTCACAAAGATCTGCCTGCCTCTGCCTCCCAAGTGTTGGGATTAAAGGTGTGTGCTAGCACTTCCTGGTTGGTATTTATTTTTTGAAGTAGGATCTCTCTGTGTAGCCCTGGCTGTCCTGGAATTTACAGGGTTCCATCTGTCTTGGACTCCTAAACACTGGGATTCAAGCCGTTTGCTACCACACCCAACTCATGCTAATTTTAAAAATTATCTCACCTGGCGATGGTGGTGCATGCCTTAAATCCCAGCACTCGGGAGGCAGAGGCAGGTGGATATGAGTTTGAGGACAGCCTGGTCTACAGAGCAAGTTCAAGGACAGCCAGGGCTACACAAGAAACTCTATCTCAAAAAACTTCAAAAAGAAACAAAAACAACAACAAAGCAGTCTTTTAATGGGGCTGGAGAGATGGCTCAGAGGTTAAGAGCACTGACTGACTGCTCTTACAGAGGTCCTGAGTTCAATTCCCAGCAACCACCTGGTGGCTCACAACCATCTGTAATGGGGTCTCATCCCCTCTTTTGGCTTTCATGGATACATGCAGGCAGAAAGCTATTTACATAATAAATGAATAAAATGTTAAAAAAATAAATAAGTAAATTAAAAAAAAATAACTGGCATGGACGAAAGTTGAGGTAGATAGGGAGTGTGAAGAGAAATAGAGGCACCAGGAACCCTTTAAGGTTTTTAGTTTATTACCTAGGTGATTTACTCAAACACAGGAGGAGATAGTAAGTTCATTTTTCTGCTTGGGTGCCTGTTTCGGGTGATGATGGTGACAGATGATGAAGGTAATAATACTAGCTAGCTAACATTTATTGGCTGCTTCTAAAGGAAGGCCCTACTCTGTGTGCTTTTGTTTATATGAATCATTTAATTATAAGTGGAGCGTCTGGGGCACAGTGGGTTAAATGACTGAGCTCATGCCTAGTGAGTGGTGAAGCCAGAGCCTTGTCAGGCAGTCAGAGCCCTATGCTGTTGATCCTTTCTTTGCACTGCATTGAGATGGAAATGTCCAGTTCATGTACAGGTCTGGCACCACAAGGAAGACCTAGATTGCAGACACAGGCTGGGAACTGTCAGCACAAAAATAATGGTAGAAGCCATGGTATCCAGAGAGTTTTGTGAAATGGTGGGCACATGCCATAAAGACTGCCATTTGTCACTAGTGTTCCCATGGTAGGCATTGCTACTAGATTGGTGGCTTGCCTCAGAAAAGGCGACTGAGGAAGGGCTATTGAGATGAGAAGAAAACCTGGAAAGAATGGTGTTGCTGTAGCCCAGAGGAGAGTGGTTTCTGAATTGGAGTGCTCCGCAGTAGCATATTGCTGCTTTTTCCAGAACTTGTTTGAAGGTTGAGTGGGCAGAGTTGTATTTGGCAGGCAAGTCCCTTGTGACCTCAGTGACAGCCACAGAGCACTTGGAGGTGGGGGCATCGAGCAGAGAAGGGTGGTGGTGATTATATTAGTCTGTAAACCAAGGCTGTAGTTTTCTAGGGAGGGAAGAATGGTTTGGAGGACTGCAGGGTCTAATGTGGAGTGGGAAGGACATGAAGTCATAAAGAGCCAATAACTTGGAAGTGAAGAACAAACTTGGGGAGAAGCCTTTTCTCTTACTATAAGTGCTACACTATGGTGTCATAGCCAGCCGGCTAGGTAAGATGGAGCTGCAGAGTGCCTAGCGCCAGGGCGCTGCTGGTTACCACAGTCATAGGTGCACCCTAAAGGATGGCAGCCTTAGAGGATTATAGCTTTAGTGGATCCCTCAAGGTCTGCGAAGAGATTCTCAGGTGGTTTTATGGAACAGGATCTCTCATTCAAGGACTATTGACATTGGGGCAGGTAAATCCTTTGTTGAAGGGGCCAAAGGACTCTCCTGTTTATCATGTTTTCATTCTTTCATTCAGCTTATCTGGTCCACAGGCAGTAGCCCTCTGTCAGTTTAAACAGCCAGGATATTTGCAAGTATCCCCTGGTGGACAGCATGGCTTCCAGTTGAAAGCTCCTGCTTCCCAGTTCATCTGGCTTTCCTCACTTCTGTCATAGTTTCTCCACCCTAGTTAGCATTTTTGGGTGCTCCAGCTCTGCTGATTTAGAGGTCAGCTTTCTTAAGCTTTCTGGCCTTTTCCTGGAAAATTTCCTCTCTGGAAATAAATTATTCGACAGGCAAGACAGAGATCTATTCCCCTATAAAATTCAGTTCAGTGTTAAATGCTTGATTATTTATTTATTTTGATTGTCTTATTTTTGAAACAGAATTTGTTTGTGTAGCCCTGGCTATCCTCGCACTCATCCTGCAGACCAGGTTGACCTTGAACTCACAGAGATCCGCTTGCCTCTGCATCCTGCATGCTAGGATTAAAAGCATGCAACACTACTGCCTGGCTTAATATTTGATGGTTTTGATGTGGCATTTAGGGAATACTACATGACACACATTAATTAATTGTGCGTGTGTGTACTTGAGTACATGTATGCCTCATGTGGGTGCCTGTGATGTTCACATCATGGCTAGTCATGGGCACAGGTGTCCTCTATCACTCTCTGCCTTTTCCCTTCTCGTCCGAGTCTGTCCCTGAACCAGTCTTTCTTTATTGACTGGGCTGGAAACTAGTGAGCTGCAACAATCCTGTTGCTGCCTTTCCTTGGAGCGGGATCCTCGTGTGGTTACAGAGTAGGTGCTCTTAGCTGTGGAGCCATCTCTCTAGCCCTAAACATTTTATTTATTTTTCAAACATACTTTTTAGCCCAGGCTGTCCTGAACTTGAACTCAACAGCAGTCCTCATGCCTTAGTCTCCCAAGATTTTTTTTTTTAATTAAGATGATTTTAGTATGTACCTAGGCTGGCTTCCAACTCAAGATCCCTCTACCTCTACATCCCAAGTACTAGGACTATAGGTGTGCACTGTTGTAATCAGCTTTTACCAATGTTTATATTGTTTGCTCAGTTGTTACAGGTTTTTGTGTCTGTCTCTTATAAGCATGGCTAACTTGGCCTCAATGAGAACAGGAATCTTTTAATTCTGGGCAAGCACTGGACCTCTGACTGCATCCTCAGTCTTGCTTTTCTTTTCCTCCCTTCCTTCCTTCCTTTCCAGTTTTATTTTGATGTGGAGTCCAGGTTGTCCAGGTTGGTCTTGAACATGTAGTCTTGTGCCTCAGCCTTTTTCAAAGGTAGTTGGGATTACAGCAGATTCCACCATGCCCACTCTTCCTAACTTTTTGTATGCCTAGCAGAATACCTGACATGTAATGGGCTCTTAGTGAATGTATGCCGGGACAAGTCACTTAGGTTAGATAATTGACTGACTTAAACCTCTAATTTATAAGTGTTTTTAAAACATCTTCAAACCTTTATTTAGTGTGCACCCATGCATGTTTGTTTGTACCACAATGTGTGTGGGTCATAGGACAACCTACAGGAGTTAGTTCTCTCCTTTCATCACATGGGTCCCAGTGATTGAACTCAGGCCATCAGGCAGCACCCACCTTTACCTGCTGAACCATCTCTCCTCCTTAAACTCTAAATTTTGAGAACATTCCAGATATCACACACACAAAAAAGTGTTCTCTTACTACTTTCAAAATATAATTTATACAGAGCAAAGCTTGTGATCACCTTTTTTTTCTGTTTTAGACAAGGCCTAGGATAACGTTGAACTTCCGGTCCTTCTGTGTTAGAGTGCTGTCGTAACAGGCGTGCTCCACCACACTCAGTTTATGTAGTGCTGGGAGTCAACTCATGACCTCATTTGTGCTGGGCCAGCAGTCTGCCAGCTGATCTCCCTCACAGCCATTTCTGTAAGTTCCCATCACAGGTTCCCATGGGAGCAGGGAAATGGAACCAAGTGGCTTGTTGTTTTTGAAAGATTTTTTTTTTGCTCTTGCAGCTTCCAGACTGTTCTCTGCACACTGAAGTTAACTGAACTGTGCATGAGGGTATATGCAAGGCCTTCAGCCACAGGTCTAATCCAACCTGGTGAAAGAATGTTCTAGACATAAATTATAAATACATTATAAATTCTAAACATGACTGTGGCGTTTGAGATACGAATGTCACCTAAACCTGGGCCCAAGTAGCATTTTACAAAATGATTTGTTTCTAGGTTTTGCTATTTTATTTTTGTTTCTATTTTTCTCTCTGTAGTACTAAGGATTGAGCCAGGGTGTGCTCGACAAGTGCTTCCTCCCCATTGAGCTATGCCCTCAGCTCCATTTGGTGCGTTTGAGTATTTTTAATGCAAATGACTTGTAGCATATTCTTGTGGTTTTGCTGTTTATCTATGTCTGCATGCATGTCTGTGTATAACATGAGTGCAGTGCCCACAGAGGCCAGAAGAGGGCGTCAGGTTCCTCTGGTTCTAGAATTATAGGTAGTCGTGAGCCACCTGGTATGAGTGCTGGGAATTGAACCCTGGTCTTTTGCAAGAGCATCATGTGCTCTTAACCACTGAGCCATCTGTCCAGCCCCTTGTTTTTACTTTTTAGTTCTGTAGCTGATTTTAACAGACAAAAAATATTTATACCCAAAAATGTTATCATTTGTGTCCATACAGCTCAATAAATTGTCAAAAGAAAAAAATGCATATGTAACCACATTAAATTAAAGAAAGTGGATTATCAGTTCTCTGAATAGTTCTGAAAATTTTATCTCATTGCTAATATTCAGTGCTTTCACACCATGTCTTAAAGCTGCCATCGGTGTTTTTCTTTTTTAAGCTGGTGTGAGACACATACATACAAACCTAGCACTTGGGAAATAGAGGCAAGGAGATTAGAAGTTCAAGGTTAGCCTCAGATACAAAGTGAGTTTGAGTTTAGCCTGGGCTATGTGAGACCCCGTCTCAAACAATAAAAATAAAAAGTAACAAATTCAGATAACATATACATAGCTCAGTGGGAAAGTACATGTTTCACGCGTACAACACCCTGGGTTCAATCTCCAGCAGCAGCACACACAATGGCAATGTATACACTGAATTTACCATATCATTTCAGATTCTCTTTAATTATTATTTTTTCTTTTTTTGAGACAGTTTCATTTTGTATTCCTGGCTGGCCTTGAACTCATAGAGATCCACCTGCCTCTGCTTTTGCCTCTGTCTCTTGAATGCCTGAATTCTGGGGTTAAAGGTGTGTATCAACATACCCAGCTCAAGGACCGCTTAAATTTTTTTTTTTACATTTTACATGGGTACTTGTACTTATGGTTACACATGCCATAGCATGCCTATGGAGTTGCAGGACAACTTGCACAATTCACCATGTGGATTCTGGGGGTCAGACTCAAGTGAACGCTCCATGGTAACCTGCGAAGGCATCCCTCGGTTGCTACTTCTACCACATTAGTGGCATTGCATACATTCACATCTCCCTGTGGCCATCACCACCGTCCGTTTGTTGTACACTCCTGTCTTTCGGAACTGAAGCTCTGCCATTAACCAGAAGCCTGCTTTCTGTCTGCCGCAGTTGCCTTTTGTATGTGGAGTCTCAGAAGCTTGTGCCCTTTTAGGGCTGGCGTGTTTCACTCATCAGTCATGTCTTCAAGACTCGTCTTTGTTCTAACACGAATCACATTTTCTCCTCTCATCTTAAGGTATTATACTATCTCGTCATAGGATGTACGCTCCATTATGTGTTTTCATTCATCTGTTCATGGGTTTTGGTGTCGCTTCACTTTCTGGCTTTTGTGAATAATCTGTTTATGAACATGGTTATAGAAACTTGTTCATACCCTGCTGTCATTATTTTGGGTATAAACCCAAAGGAGATTTGCTGTCATGTAGTAGTTGAATTTATTATTTTTGGGGGAGTTCCTACATTGTTATTCTTGTAGCTCTACCATTTAAAAAAGTGTTTAAAGATATTTTTTTAAATGTGACTGTTTGCCTACATGTGTGTGTGTGCACCATGTATGTGTGTGGTGCCAGAGGTGGTCAGAAGAAGGCATTGGGGCATTGGATCCCCTAGAACTGGACCATAGTTGGTTGTGAGCTGCCCTGTGGCTCCTGAGAACTGAAGCTGGGTCCTCTGTAAGAGCAACAAGTACTCTTAACTGCTGAGCCATCTCTCCAACCCCTGGCTCCACCATTTTTTATTTTATTTTTTCATAGTCTATATTGGCCTATCAGATTTTATTTGTAGAGGCTGAGGGACTTTAATCAAAGTTTCAAAAACGTGGTTTAGCAAGTATAACAGGGTCAGAGAGAAGGGCTCATGGGAACAGGTACTTTCTTCAGACCCTGAGTGAGCCCGTCCGTGGAGGACAGGATATCAGAGGCAAGAGATAAGAAAGCTGAGGCTTGGGCAGCAGGGTTTGCCCTTACCCACCCACTCCCAACCCCCAGGTCTCAGGCCCCGAATTGAACTCTAGCCCCAAGAACACAGAGAACTTGTGTTGCTAGTTCCCCAGAGTGGGGAGAGGAAAGACTGTTAGACCTCAGAGATCAGCCATTGACAGGCCACAGAGAGGCGAAGGCCACAGCTGCCCCTGCACCTGTCTTGGTTGGCTCCCACATGGTCTGGTGTTGCCTGTAGGTTGTTTGTCAGCCTGTGCAGGGTGAGGTCATAAGTCAGAGAACTCTGATCCCTCCATGAGTCACATGTGTCCTGCATGCTCTTCACTTTGATATACGGATGCCAAGGAGAACAGGCGAGAACATGGAGCACTCCGCTTCATGGTGGCCTTGGAGGCAGTGAACTGAGAGCCTGTTGCATGTCCCTGATGGCAATTCAGCTTCTGTATGAGGGCCTGCTGCCATCTCATCTTGGCTTTCAGGGTCAGGTCAGAGGACCATAGGACCCTTTTCTTGTTGTTTTTTCTTCCCTTCTCTTTCTCCTCCTTGTTTTATTTAATTTTTAAGATAGGGTCTCATAATGTTAGTCTTGGCTGGCCTAAAACTCATGCATAGACCAGTCTGCATTTAAAGGCATGTGCCACCACACCTGGCTTATTTTTGTGTTTTGAGGCAGGGTCTTGCTTTGTAGGGCTGGCCTAAACCTGTAATCTTTTTCCTTCTACTTCTTGAGTGCTGAAATGATAAATGAGCACTACATGCCTGGCCTCAGATATCTTACTACTCATGAGAACTTTTCCCGTGGGGATTTTTAAATGAAAAGATTTCATGTCTTCTTACCAATATTTTCTTCCACTTGGCGTCGAGAAGGACAAGGCAGGTGTCAGAAGCTGTCTAGCAGCTGTCTGATCTTGTGGTTGGTGCTGACAAGCTTCTAGCTGCCATCACTGTCATTGCCTAGGAATTTGGGCTGCTGCTGTACAGGCTATGAGGAAAACTCACAGAAGTGTCCTTTGTGTCCAGGTCTGGATTGTGGAAGAGCTGAGAGACTGGGCAGTGCCTTTGGATGTGAAAGCCTTTGGGGCCTGTCAGATACAGGCAGAGTCCTTGCAGTAAGAAAGGATGCTCTCCAGGTTTTTCTTCATCTGTTTTCAGTCTGCAGGGGATCTGAGTGTGGAGGTGGCAGTGCTGAGTGGAGAAAAGGCCACATTGGTCTCAGCCTTCCTTATTGCTGAGAAGGTGTGACTGAGCTTCAGGGAGAAACCTATGAAGGCCTCTCTTGTGTCACTTACAGAGCCTGAGAATGACGGGTGCAGTGCAGAGGGGTTGGTTGAGTGAGAAGGAGAGCCTGCAGGGAAGTGGATAGCTGTTTAGGCATGGTGGGTGAAGAGTTAGATGGTGGGTTCATTGAGTCGAGAATTCTAATTGGTATTAATAATAAAAACCCAGAGACAGATATTAAAGCTGAAGACTAGAGAAGCAAAGCAGCCAGCCACTAGAGAGTTCTCACCTCTACCAATGCTCAGACTAAAGGGGCGATCCTGTCCGCAGATTGCATCTCCAGACTGCACTGAGCTCCTGTCTCCTGCCCTGTGTTCCTCTCCAGTGCTGGCATTAAAGGCATGGGATCCCAAATGCTGAGATCACCTTTGTGGGAGCTCTGTTTCTCTGTTAGACTGGATCAATTTCATGTAGCTCACGGTGGCCTTGAACTAACAGAGATCCATCTGTCTCTGTCTCCTGATTGCTGGGATTAAAGGTATGTACCGCCATTACCTGGCCTCTGTGGCTAGCTAGTGTGGCTAGTTTTGCACTCTGATCTTTAGGCAGGCTTTTTTGTTATATCCGAAACAAAATATCACCACAGTTCACCAGTAGTTCAGCTGTTATTTGCTGATTGAGTTGGTTGTCAAGTTGGTTGTTGCGCAGATGGGAAATTCCATGATCTGGTAAAAGGATAGACCCCTGAGGATGTGTAGCTGCTAGATACTTCCCTTTGCGCTGTCTCCCTGTTGTTCACACTGAATGATAGCAGACCTGAGTAGGCTGGTTGTAGCCAACAGGAACTGCGACAGCAGTAGGGAAGGGTCTGTATGGTCAGCTTAGAGGCTGTGGTGATGTCAGCTGGGGACTGCAGAGCCAGCCCGGAGCCTGAGAGCTTCCTTCGACCTGTTCTGGGGTGTATATACTGTCTTAAATTTCTAAGTGTCCCAAAAGGCTCAGTGTCTTTGCATCCTTGTCAACATTTTTCTGTGCTGTTTCTTCTTTTTTGTTGTTTTTATTGTTTATTGTCATTTTTTGAGACAGGGTTTCTCCGAGTAACAGGCTGGCTGTTCTGGAACTCACTTTGTGGATCAGAACTCACTTTGTACACCAGGCTGGCTCCAAACTCACAGAGATCACCTGCTTCTGCTTCCCAAGTGCTGGGACCAAAGGCGTGCTTCACCACTGCCCCAGCCTTATTTTTCTTACTTGTTTCTTGGGGTGCTAAGAATACAATTTAAGATGCCTTTCACTTGCTAGGCAAATGACCAGCCCTAAGTTACACTTCCAGCCTTACTTGAGGCTTTAAATAAACAAGTAAATAGATAGGCTGGGCATGGTGTCACAGACCTGAAATGTCTGCACTTGGGAGGCAGAGGCAGGTGATCTCTGAGTTTAAGGCCAGCCAGGGCTGCATGGTGAGACCTTGTCTGGGGTTTAACTAATTATGGCATAAGGTTTAATGCAGCCCAACCTGGCCTAGAATTCTCTATGTAGTTAGGCTGACTGACCTTGAACTTCTGATCCTCCTGCCTCCACCTCCAGAGAGTGTCCATTGCAACAAGCATGTGCCACCAAACATTCCTCCCCCACACCCTGCGATGGGATGTTATGACTGAACCCAGGACTTGTAGCATGTTAGGCAGGCATGGCATTCCCAGCCCTATTTAAGCTTTGATTTTTAATGTGGGGGTTGGGGCACAGGCCATGGCTTTCATGTGGAGATTAGAGGACAACTTGTGGGAGATTGAAGATGGGTCCCGAGTATCCAATTCAGGTTGTTATCAGGCTTGGTGGCAAGTGCCATTACTCACTGAGCTGTCCAATTCTCCACCTCTGCCCTCCCATCTAAGACAGAGAGAGACAGACTGACTCTGACAGACACCGAGAGATGGAAACAAAAAATAGGTTAAATTCCCATGTCTGTCACCTAGCTTTAGTCTGGGAAGCTTGGCCGGTGTTGTAGGTCAGCCTTTCCCCCATTCCTGCAGTGTGCATTTTCAGTTGCATACAGTCAGCCCCCAAAGCGGTTACCCTGGTGGTTTAAATCACTCAGGGACACTGTAGCAACCTAGTCTGTAGGTTGCTAGAAGGATACTCTGTGATAGTCACATAAGAAACCACCTGACTCAGACTTTAAGTGCTGCATCATTTCATGCATTCTTTTAGTTTTGTTGCTTTGAGATAGGAGCTCTCCATGCAGTGCAGACTGGCCTCAAACTTGTGACCTTTGTGCCTCAGCCTCAGCCTCTCCAGTGCTGGGATTACAAGTGAGTGCCACAACCTTCGGCTTACCAATATCTTTGTCTTGTCCTGATTAATCTGATGCTATAGGAGGCAGAGGATTAGCAAATCACTTAAAGATGACAATATATACTGGTAATTGAATTTTTATACAAGTTACAGTTTTCAACTCTATGAATACAAGTTAAACCATGATTTCATTTTTCCTGATATTTCTGGTGTTTGTAAATACTATGAACCGCATGGTAGGCACTTCTGTTTATAATAACATGGGCCTGCTGCTGCTACCTTCTGCTGAAATTACACTTATTTTGCTCCTCCTCTTCTTCTTGTTCTTCTTCTTCTTCTTCTTCTTCTTCTTCTTCTTCTTCTTCTTCTTCTTCTTCTTCTTCTTCTTCTTCTTCTTCTTCTTCTTCTTTTTTCAAGAAAGGGTTTCTCTATAGCTCTGGCTGTCCTTGAACTCACCCTGTGGACTAGGCTGACCTAGAACTCAGAGATCTTCCTGCTTCTGCCTTCAGAGTGTTGGGATTAAAAGTATGCTCCACCACATCTGGTTGTGTTTACTTTTTCAAACTTGCCACCTTAAGGGCCTCTAGAATAGTGGTTCTCAACCTGTGGGTGGCGACCCCATGTTATCAAATGGCCCTTTCATAGGGGCCACCTAAGACCATCTGCATATCAGATAATTATGTTATGGTTCATAACAATAGTAAAATATATAGTTACAAAGTAACAACAAAAATAATTTTATGGTTGGGGGGTCACTACAACATTGGGGGGGTCACAGCATCAGGAAAGTTGAGAACCACTGCTCTAGAAGATATACCTAAAAGCAGATCCCAGGATGAAGGTTAGCCCTTTAAGTGTAGTGAGTGGAGTAATAACTGATATAAAGACCCGCTCATAGTGCCTAGCGAGTGCCAGGTAAAAACAAAGTGCATTTTATGTGCATTAAGTAATTTAAGCCTCACAACCCTCTGAGTTAGTGTTATTGTCTCCACTGCACTTGTGAGGGATTGAGGTTCAGAGAAATTAGTGTGTGCACTCCAAGAATGAAAACTGGTAAGTGACAGGGCCAGGGACTGATCTGAGGCAGTGTGGCGCCAGGGCTCTTTCTTGTAACTGTAGCACTGTCCTCTGCCTACTCCACACTCATGCAAGTAAAGGGAATGTGAGATGGAAAATGCTTTTAACATCCTGTGGGCTCTGTGGAACTTGCTGTTTGTTGGTTCAGTGCTCCTTGCAGACTCGGTGATTACAGAGAAAGCATTTCATCCCAAACATTTATTCCTGTTCTCAAACTAGTATTTTCAAATCTGGTCTCCATCTGAGACCTGCATTCAGACAAAGAACGCTTGAACTTTTTAGTTGAATTGGCAGATCAAGAGCTTGCTGGCAGGATATTGCCCATAGTATTTAGACTGTAAGTGCTGACCTGAGCAGTCATTTGTGCACATCATGGTGTTTCCACAAGGCAGTGGTGAGGATGTGTGTGTTTTATGTTTCTTTGTAGATTTGCCACTTCTTCATAAAACGGAACCTATCTTATATGAATCCTAAAATCCTTTGGGAGCTCCTTAAATCCAAGAACTACTGAGCCTTTTGGAATAGAGTTATGAACAATACAAATTGTTTGCTTTTCTGGAGGCCTGAGATAAGTAGAATAGTAAAGAAGCTGTTCATTTTTAAATGCTTATGGTTGAAGTGTAGAGTGGGGTTTCTTCTCCTGGCATGGGTTTACATTCTTCCATAATCTTTAAGTCAGGCTAACAACTACAGTGTGGCAAGCAAGCCAGTGCTCTGTTTTCTTCTTTCTATGACTTAGCTTTTGTCTCTGGCTGGGCTCCCACAAGCTAGACCTGTTGCTTGGGGTCAGCCAAGTATTTGGCTGAAGGGAGAAATAGACAGTGACTTGTACTCATCAAATGTGTGTTATGTGGAGGCCACTACGTTCTCACATGCATTTTCTTCCTCACAGGTCTACAAAGGGCTCGACATCGTCACCAATAAGGTCTCTGCCCAAGAGCGCAGGATGTGCCAGCACCACATGATTGGCTTTGTGGACCCCCTTGTGAGCAGCTACACCGTGGTGGACTTTAACAACAGAGCAACCGCCCTGATATCCTTAAGGACATACAGCACCCAGGCTGGGTGGGCTTCTGGTGGTGCCTTCTTCTAAGAAAGGGCACCTACTCCTAGCAGGCAGCTTTCTGGGAACACATTAGAAATGCTGACTCTTGGGCTCCAGTCTAGACCTACTAAGTTAGTTTGCACTATCACAAGAGGCCTGCGTGGTTCTTTCTTTGAAAGTTTATGTGTTTTTATTATTATATGTGTGCATGCATGTGTGTGCCATGTCTGTGTGTGTAGGTCAGACAGAGTACAGCTTTTGGGAGTCATTTCTCTCCTTTTATCTTGTTGAGGCAAGGTCTCTGTTGTTGTTTCTGCCGTCCTGTGTGCTTCAGCTGTCTGACCCATGATGAGCTTCCAAGTGATTCTCCTGTGTCTGTCTCCTGTTTTGAAGTGTGGATGCTGGGATTGTAGCTGTGTGCACCACATCCAGCTTTTTATGTGGTCCTCTGGGAACTGAACTCAGGGCATCAGGCTTGCTGAACAAGTGCTTTTACCTGTTGGGCCATTTCACCAGCTTACACATGATTCCTAAGGATATTTAGGAAAAAAACATTTTATGACAGAGACACTGATTTAGAAAGTCTATGTTCGGGCTGGAGAAATGGCTCATAGGTTAAAAGCACCGGCTGCTCTTCCAGATGTCCTGAGTTCAATTCCCAGCAACCACATGGTGGCTCACAACCATCCGTTATGAGATCTGGTGCCCTCTTCTGGTGTGCAGATATACATGGAAGCAGAATGTTGTATACATAATAAGTAAATAAAATCTTTTTTTAAAAAAAGTCTATGTTCTGCCAAGCGGTGATGGCACATGTCTTTAATCCTAGCACTTGGGAGGCAGAGGCAGGTGGATCTTTGAGTTCAAAACCAGCCTGGTCTACAGAGCGAGTTCTAGGACAGCCTCCAAAGCCACAGAGAAACCCTGTCTCAAAAAAAAAAAAGTCTTTGTTTTAATTCTAAAATTACCTCTTTTGACCATGTTGTTTTTGCTGGGTAAAGTTTCAGTTTCCTGTCCTGTAAGTAGAGATATGAAATTATAAATTTACAGTCACTGAAAACTTCAAAGGGATTGCTGGGTAGGGAAAGATTGGGAAAAAGAGTTCTGGATAAAATTAAGACATTTTTGAGAAAAGGAACTTGGTGAAGTGGTTTACACCTATCATTTTAGCTTTAGGGGAAGCCAAGGCAGGAGGATTGTACATTCAGTGTCAGCCTGGGATACATGGTGACACCGTCTAAAAGTATAAAAGACAAAAATCAAAAAATCAGTGATATAAGAGGCCTGCTTTATATTTTAAAATTCAGATTGTCTTTAGTATCTGAATTGCCAGCTATTAAGACAAACATTGAAAAGGTGTAATGATCACTGAGGGATATAGCCATTTGTCAGAGCACTTGACCAGTATGAATGGATGAAGTCCTAAGTTCAATCCGGGGTGGGTGGGTCTTGTATCATTAACTTGAGGGTGCATTGACAAAAGCAGTTACAAAATACTAGGTGATTTGTAACACTGGGGCTGGTGAGACAGCTCAGGGAGTGTATGTATTTGCCACGTAAATCAAACCCACGTTTGATCACCAGATCCCAGAGTACAAAAGGAAAGAACTGATTCCCAAAAATGCACACCAGAGGCACACAGACACAGAAAAACATACACACAAAGCAAACAAACAAAACCTGTAACAGAATAGGAAATACAGTGTAAATTGAAATGAATGTATACACACACAAAGCAAACAAAACCTGTAACAGAATAGGAAATACAGTGCAAATTGAGATGAATGTATCTCACACATTTCAGAATGGTAAAGAATGAATGGAAGCCCTGGGTATTGGCACATACCTTTATTAGCACCTAGAGAGGCAAAGACAGGAGAATCTCTCTGAGTTTGGGGTCAGCCTGGTCTACATAGCAATTTCAGGGCTACATAGAGAGACCTTGTCTAGAAACAAACAAAATTTGCTTTATTCATAGAAGTTCTTTTTGTCTTTTGTCTTTGTTTTTATTTTGTTTTTTCTTCTTTGGGGGGGGCGGTTCTAGACAGTTTTTCTGTGTAGTCTTGGCTGTCCTGGAACTCATTCTGTAAACCAGGCTGGCCTCAAAATCAGAGATCCAGTGCTGGGATTAAAGGCATGGGCCACCACCACTGTTGTAGAAGTTTTTTTTTTTGTTTTTTTGTTTTTTTTTAAACAGTAAAAATTAATAAATTGGGGGGCTGGAGAGATGGCTCAGAGGTTAAGAGCACTGGCTGCTCTTCCATAGGACCTGGGTTTTAATTCCCAGCACCCACATGGCAGCTTGTAACTGTCTGTATCTACAGTTCCGGGGGATCTGATACTATCATACCAATGCACATAAAATAAAGTTAAATAAATTATTTTTTAAAAAATAAATAAATCGTAGCTACATGCATCAGTCAACACAGAAGAATTTTATAAATAATATGTTGGGAATTACAGGTTACATGTATGTTTTTGCCGCTGTTGTTATTATAAAAGTTAAAAAGCAAAAGCTCTGCTTGGTTTGGTGGTGCACACCTGTAATCCCAGCACCTAGGAGTGGAAGGTAAGGCCATATTGGCCACACAGCAATTTGAAGCCAGCTTTGGACAAACAGAACATATTATAAACTTAGGGGAAAATATTTATAACATAGAGAACAAGTGACTAGTGTTCTTAATACATGAAGGACTCTCTTGTGACTATGAAAATACGTTCAGGGCCTTGTCTGTAATTCACATAGGAACAAGTACAGATATGGTGATAAACATGGAAAAGGTTTGCCCTCCTTGCTAATCATGGGCATGCAAATCCAGACGAGATAATGTTTTTGCCTACCAAATGGACAGATTGAAATGCAGATAGTAATTGCAGGTCTACCTACTCTGCAGGGCTGTTGTGTCAAGTGTGATAAAATATATGAAAGCCCTTTGTAGATTAAATTCTATCACCAAATATGAAATCTTGCTATAAGACAACTGGATTGTGGATAAAGAACTGACATAGAGAGTGTTTTAGTGTTTTGCAAGAACAGAAACAACAGAGGACGACTTCAACACATCAGCTCTAGGCTAGATTTGTGAAGTTTGGTTAAGCGCATAAAATCATAATGTCAAACTGAAAGTATCTTAACAGGCTCCAGAATCCCAGCACTCAGGAGTCCAGTGCAGAAAGATGGGGAATTCAAAGCTAGCCCACACGTAGGTCAGCAGGCTTGGTGTCAAGCACCATTACCTACTCAGCCATCTTGTTAGCCCCTGGTTTTTGAGGTAAGGTCTATGTAGCCCTGACTGGTCCTGTACTTACTATGCAGCACTTACTATGCCTCAGCCTCTCAAGTACTGGAATTATAGGCTGTTGTCCTGGGCCAGCTCTCTCTGGTCCTTTGCTCTACTCTACCAGTTAGGATGATTCTGGTAGAAACACTTACCTAGTTCTACACTGCAGGTTGGTTGGCAGGAAGGAGTGAGGAAATGATTATCTGCATATTGAAAGTCATCTTTCTTTTTAAACGACCAAAGTCCTAGTTAAAGCAAATAATTACCTGCTCAATAGAGATTCTAAAGAGAATCCCAAGAAGCAGAACGCTAAGAACAATGGTGGCTGCAGTAAATTGAGTACTTACTAGTTTCCAGGCATTACAGTAGAGGCCTGATGCAAGCTGTTACAGTTAAAGCACTCTGGGGGTTTTCCAGGTGAGGAAACTAAAGCTCACTTAGGTTGAGGAGTGGAGCCCTGGAAATTGAGGTCTGGTGAGGTCTTGGTAGCTGAACTCTGCGCTACTGCTCAGTCATGATAGACTCTGGCTGAGACCTGTATTGTGGGGGAACCAGCCTGTGCTTTATCTTAGAAGGCCAAGTTCTACACTGGTGTCTCCTTGGTGAGCATCCTTGCCTTGGCCTTGTTAAACTTACTTGGGAGACCAACAAAACAGAGTTTTGACAGCAAGGCCTAGACATTTCTAGAACCAGGTACTATTGTGCATTCATGTCTGGTGTTCCTTTTCTGTTTTTCTTATTTCTGTTTAAATTAAAAACAAATAATTTTATTTTATGTGTATAAAAGCTTTGACTGCATGTATGTTTGTGCACCATAGGCACAAACTGGTGCTAGTGGAATTCAGATGAGGGCTTTGGATCTCTTAGAGCTGGAGTTACAGATGGTTGTATTGTGAGCTGCCATGTGGGTGTTAGCAACTGAGCCTGGGTCTCTGCAAGAACAGCAAGTGCCCTTAGTCACTGAGCCGCCTCTCCAGCCCCCTCTTGTTTTTTGTTTTGTTGCGTTTTGTTGTTGTTATTTTTTGAGACAAGGACTCATATATCCCAGGTGGACCTTGAACTTCTGATCCTCCTGCCGCTTCTCCCTGAGCACTGGAATTACAGATATGTGCCACTATGTGGGATTTATGTGGTGCGGAGATTAAACTGAGGGCTTCTGCATGCTAAGCCTTCACTCTTCCAACTGAACTCCATCCTCAGATCCTGTGTCTGATTTATGGAAGTCCCTCCAGGTCTAGTTGAAACCGGTTCCATGAAATTACAGGAAACATTGAAGGCAGTGCCACTTCCTTTTGTTTTCTCCAAACAAATGTAATTTCTTGTGGTCTTTTTTTTTTTTTTAATCATTTTATGATGTTTTTGCTTGCATTTAAGTCTGTGTGCCGCGTGTGTGGCTGGTGCTTGAGGAGGTCAGAAGAAGACATTGGGTTCTCTGGAGCTGGAGTTACAGGTGGTTGGGAGCCACATGTGGGTGCTGGGAATTAAACCTAGTCCTCTGAAAGAGCAGCCAGTGCTCTTAACCACAGAGCAGTCTCTCCAGGCCCTCTGTTGCCCCCCTCCCTCTCCTGCCCTCCCTTTCTTGTTTGCCTTTTTTGGTTGTGTGTGTGTGTGTGTGTGTGTGTGTGATGTATATGCTTGTTAGTGTATGTGCACGTGTGTATCTGTGTGGTGTAATGTGCTTGTTAGTGTATGTGAGAGTGTGTGTGTGTGGTGTATGTGCTTGCTAGTGTGAGTATGCACATGTGTGCACATGTGCACATATGCATACATGGGTGGCTGCCGCAGGTATGCATCCACATGCTGGCCTTTGTGATTTCTTGCTAATACTCTTCCCACGTGAGTCAGGATTCTCTTATTGATATTAAATAGCTTTCTTAATGTTTACATTGAAGATATTTTTGCTCGAGACAAAATTCCTATTGTCGTGGGTGGAACCAATTATTATATTGAGTCTCTGCTCTGGAAAGTTCTTGTGAATACCAGGGTAAGTCATTCTAGTTTACTTGTAACTCACTAAAGAAATGGTTCCCATTTTTTTCATGCCAGATAATTTTAGTGGGAGGAAGGTTGACTCTTACCTGTTTCTTATAGTCAGCAGCTGTAATTTTCCTACTTAATATTCTGAACAAATGCCACCTCCGTATGTGAGTGTACTCCTCCAAGCTGGCCTAAGGGTAGGGGTTATGTGTGGGAAAAAGGCTCTGTGTGGATTAATTAGCATCCCTGTGTAAGTTAGCAGTACATCAGTCTGACTCAGCATTTCCTGGCTGCCAGCACAGTGTGTATGCCAGAGATGTCCAACACTGACCTTTCTTGTGGAGGTGCTACTGTGTAGGGCAAGACTTGGCAAATGGCAACGAGCTGGCAGTTCCAGCTCACTCTTTGGTCTTCCTTGGGGAGGGTTTAACATATCCTTGGATATGTTAAAATAGACACGGTAGCTCAGTTAAAATAGTCAAGCACGGCAGCAAAGTCCTTTCCTACCAGGGAAGCCGCCCTTCCTCTTTGTTTATTGTAGCCTCACAGTACTTACATGGCATATTGGAATTTTGGGTTTATGATCTGTCCCTCGCTGGACAGTAAGATCTTCAGAACTATGTCTATTCTTTATTTCTAAGGCTTAACAAGATACCTGGCCCATTTATAGTCTCAATGTTTATTGAATAGTTGGATTAAATTTATTCTAACCTTTATGTATTAGCCCCAGGAGATGGGCACCGGGAAAGTGGTTGACCGGAAAGCAGAACTTGAGAAGGAGGATGGCCATGAACTCCATAAACGGCTAAGCCAGGTGGACCCAGAAATGGCTGCCAAGCTACACCCACACGACAAACGCAAAGTGGCCAGGTAAGAAAGACTGGATCCTCCATTACCCCGAGTTCCTGTAGAGCTGGGAGACAGTAAAGCGTTTGGCTTGGTAACAGTGGAGATTGATATGTTGTTCTATTCAGTGGGCTTAGAGGCCCTAACTTAGGCCCTGCCTCAGTCCAACTCCCTCAATAAACAGTTGCACCCAACTTTGTTGTTACATTTTAAAGGCATAGTACAATATTGTTTTCCCCCAGGGCCTATGTAATCTTGCTTCATTTTCTATTTGATCTTTGCTTGTATAACAGTTTTCATATAAAATTTTTCTGGCATGCAATCCGTTTACATTGTGACTTGAGTTTCATAATTGATTGTGCAATGCTGGGTTGTGCCCCAGCAGCTTTCCCAGTGGGAGGTGGAGTTTATAAGCTGTCTCCTAGGTCAGCTGTCCTATGCACATGGAAACTTGGTTGTAGAGAAGAGAGGTGGTGAATGAGCTCCCCACGTGCTTCGTTAGGGCTGTTTGCAGTTGGAACTACACATGTTGCTATCTTTTTCTGCCGGGTTTGGAGTGGTTCCTGTGTTTGTGTTTGGCACAGGAGACCATCAAAGGATTTACTGTGTGATAGCTGCACATATCACTTGTTAGGGTAACATTTATAAGCCAGGGGCTTATAAAATATTCTACTCAAAAGGGTTTTTAATACTCATGTTTCTTATACTTTTCCATTTTTCTGCCTTCAAAGAGCCATGTAAGAATACCCCTGCCCCGTTGTGCCCTATTGCAATGAAATTTTACATTAAAGGAGAGAGGTCTTTTTCCCACAGTTGTCCTTGGAGGACCACATTCTCTTCTGTGTGTTTTTCTTATTGAATGCATTATTGCCCTGGTAAGAATGATATTCTAAGAGAAATGCTGTTTGTACCTAAGTAGCACACTTTTTTTTTTCTGTTGTTGAGATGGGATCTCATGTACTCTTGACTGGCTTAGCCAAGGATGGCTTTGACTCCTGGAATCTTGGATTTGTGTGACAGTGCTTAGAATCAAGCATTTGTCACCACGCCCAACTCCAGATACTTTATTTCAATCCAGTATTTCCTTTTTTTTTTTTTTTTTTTTTTTTAACTCGGGGACAATGGTGAACATTCAGTTTACTGTTCTGTACGCTGTAATTTTAGAGTCTGCCTGCCTTTACTTTCCTCTCCTTTCCTAATCAGATCTTTATTTCTTATGGCATCCCCTTGTGCTGCTTGAGAACTGTGCCTCAGGAAGAGTCACTGGGTTCTAAGCAAGAGCTCCAGGGAAGATGGGGACCTTTTATTATCTCTTTAGGGTAGAGTCTATATTCTTCCCGTAGATAAGTGAGGTATTGTTAGGTTTTTCCTCATAGATGCTCTGAGTGGCCATGGATATTGAAGGACAAGGGGTCTCACTCACGAGTTGTGGTTTCAGGAAACAGAAGTGGGTCAGGAAGGGAAAGATCACTTTCCAACTGATAAGTTGTGGTCACCTGAGTGGAGACTGTGACTTTGGGAGCTCAGTTACCTAGTGCTGTCATATAACAGAATACGTACAGACATGGACATCGGCTTAAGAATCAGCATGTGGGCTCTGTCTTTCATAGTCTTTGTTCCGGGAGAGTGTGCTGGATTAGCCAGAAGCGTTCTTGATTAATTTTAGATGTATTTAAAGAGAAAGTGGATGAGCTGGATGTACGGCATGCTTTGGTACTGTGGGAAAGGCACTCCAGCGAGACCAGACTTGCTGGCTTGTACAGTGTGTCCCAAACAAGCTTTCACCGCTTACTTGAAAGTGAGTCTCCTTCTGTTTGTATAGAGGAAACCTGTTATTTCTGAACCCGTTTCACTAATTCTGGAATGTGTTTTTAAAAGAACAGTGTTATAGCCGGGCATTGGTGGCGCATGCTTTTAATCCCAGCACTCAGGAGGCAGAGGCAGGCTGATCTCTGAGTTCGAGGCCAGCCTGGTCTCCAGAGCAAGTGCCAGGATAGGCTCCAAAGCCAAACAGAGAAACCCTGTCTTGAAAAACCAAAAAAAAAAAAAAAAAAAAAAAGCCAGTGTTATTTCTCACCCAGAGTTTAGGTGCCTTTCTGAATAGCTTTAGGATTAGAGTAAAGCTGGAACTCCTTGGTTTGGGAATTTATACATGAAGTTGACAAATGAGATGGTCTTTCTCTTTATTCCAGTTGAGAATGAATATTTCCTAATGGGTTTCTGTCCCCACCTCCTATTTTAAACAACTTAGGAGCTTGCAAGTATTTGAAGAAACAGGAATCTCCCACAGTGAATTTCTTCATCGTCAACATGCAGAAGAAGGCGGTGGTCCACTCGGAGGCCCTCTCAAGTTCCCTAACCCATGCATCCTCTGGCTTCATGCTGACCAGAGAGGTAAAATGCCTTCCATCTAGAGTCCATCTGAGGTAAAACGTAGACTACTCGGTTCTTGTATATCTAGTGCTTAGAACTGCATGGCTGATAATGAACACTAAAGTAAGCTGTTGGGGTTATTGTGGCAGTCATCATGACTTAGGAAGGGGATGGAGGAGAATGCTGGTTCTCAGGCACCAGAGTAGGGTAGGATGGGATGTACAGTGGAAGAAAGACTGCTGCTTAGAGGAGGTTGAAAGTTGAGAGTGGAGGAAGGTGTCTGTGGATAGGGTCTGACCTCATGGTTGACTGAAGGCTGGGTCCCTGACTGGCCGGAGAAATAGGTGTGATGGTTACCTGCCTAACCTGGTAGCATTTGTTGCCAAAGTATTATCATGCCCTGTGTGTTTTCACCAGCAAACGTTCAGTGAGCATTCAATAACATGCCAAGGATGCAGTGGTTGCTGTGCTGTAGAAAGGAGTAAGAATTACTGCCCTTGCAGATCTCCTGGAAGGTGGGATGATAGACAGGGCTGCAACAGGGGATCTGCTCACAGTGCTGTTGACCTAAGAAAAGAGATGATGAACATTCTTTGGGGATTAGGAAAACAAAATGGCTACCTGGGCAGGCAATGCATTACAGTGGTGAATTGCCCAGGCTTGAAGACATTGTTAAACTTCACGCACTTGCTCCTCTGTCTCCCAGTTTGTGAGGTTTTGGTTGGTTGGTTGGTTGGTTGGTTGATTTTTCAAGCAGGGTTTCTCTGTGTAGCCCTAGCTGTCCTTTGTAGACCAGGAACTCACTTTGTAGACCAGGAAGCTGACCTCAAACTCACAAAGATCTACCTGCCTCTGCCTCTGCCTCCTGAGTGCTAGGATCACAGGTGTGTACTACCACCACCCAGTTTATTCTGTGAGTTCTTTTTTTTTTTCCCCTTTTGGTTTTTGGAGACAAGGTTTCTCTGTGTGGTAGCCCTGGCTGTCCTGGAACTTACTTTGTATGCCAGGCTGGCCTCAAACTCACAGAGATCCACCTGCCTCTCTCTTCCGAGTGCTGGGATTAAAGGCATGTACCACCACCTGGCTATTCTTTGAGTTCTTAAGACCAGTTAGTTTACCTTTATGTGTTCCAACTCTTCTATAAAATAGAAATGATAATAAAAATACATATCTCATAGCATCCATTACTATTCAGTAAACTAATATTACTCAAAGTTGTGGGATTGGGAATATGGCTTAGTAGTAGAATAGATATCTGATGTGCACAAAGCTGTATTCAATTTCTAGCGCTGAGAAATAAATGAATAAATAAATGGAATTCAGAGTGCTTGCAGTGAGCTTCATACATGACCAGTCCTCAGTAAACAAATCTTAGCAAGGTAAGAAAAGCAGCTGTGCTCATTAGAGGCTGAGAAGCAGCAACAATAAAGATGTGAATGAAGCAGGCAGTCAGAATCATAAGGATAATTTGCTCTTAAATCACTCTCAGTTATAAGTTTATGGGAAAATGTAGCTGTGTGATGATGCTCTCCCACTCAACTTGGTAGTTCAGTATGTATCAAGATGTCACCTGGGGATTCTGAAATAGAAGTAACACAAAGTTAGAGCAAAAAAAAAAAAAAAAAATATGACAGAAGTTAAGAAAAGTAACCACTGGATGTGGTTACTTTAGTCTCAGCATTCGGGAGGCAGAGGCAGGTGCGTCTGTGTGAGTTCCAGGCCACCCAGTCTATATAGTGAGTTCCAGAACACTGGACTACATAGTGACACCCTGTTTTGAAAAAATCAAGAAGAAAGAGAAGTCAACCAGGGGACCCTCAGCCAATTGAAAAGCAGTGGGTATGCGGTCTGTACAGTAAAGTGCTCACCCCTCATTCCAGCTGTCATTATATATTATTTAAATAATAAGAAAACATGTGTTTCATTTTGTTTTGCCTTGCTCTTGCTCAGTCCCAAGGTACAAGTAAATGCAATATGAATTTTTATATACTCCGAAATCTGAATATCTTCATCTGGATAAAAACTTTCCTTTGTGGCACCTTGTTCAATTCACCATATGAGTGTAATAGGCACCTGCCACATGCCGCTCATTCATGGGCTATTTTGACTCAAGTTCTAGATGAACGCTTGGATAAGAGAGTGGATGACATGCTTGCTGCCGGACTCTTGGAAGAGCTGAGAGACTTTCATAGGCGCTACAATCTTAAGACTGTTTCAGAAAATAGGTGAGGATTTGCATGCTATTCTGACCTACTACTCTCCATTGCTTGTCCATGGTTGCAAGACCATAGACATAATACTATCTTTGGATAGTATACTATCCAATGTAGCTTACTAGTCTTTGTCCTTGGCATTGGCAAGACCTGTACCCATTACAAGGATAATTTCCTTTGCTTTCAGACATTCCCAGGAGTTACTTTTAAGGAAGTAACCTGGGATTGATGGGTTGGGAAAGGGAGAATTTTCACCAGTAACTGTTCAGGATCTCATCAATGAGATAACATCCGAGGCCCTGTCTAGCTTTCAGAGGCTGTGGCTCATTGCTGATGCTCTCCTGTTCCCAGCCAGGACTATCAACATGGTATCTTCCAGTCAATTGGCTTCAAGGAATTTCACGAGTACCTGATCACTGAGGGAAAATGCACACCAGAGACTAGTAACCAGCTTCTAAAGAAAGGTGTGAATTCCTCCGTTTAACCTAGTCTTGGACTCCTTGGGTGATAGTCTGAGCTGAGGCTAGAAGAGTCCCAGCTAAACACCTAGATTGTTATCTGTGAAGTCTAACAGTGCACTGATTTCTTTTGCTCTTGGACTGGGAGGGGCTGTCCTCTAACAGAAATGCTCACCTGGATGCCCATGTCTGCTGTATTTTCCAGGTATTGAGGCTCTGAAACAAGTAACTAAGAGGTATGCCCGGAAGCAAAACCGATGGGTTAAAAACCGATTTTTGAGCAGTAAGTCCTACTTTTCTCCTCCTTCTGGACCCATTTTTGACAACATTGATGTCTTCTGTTCACTCCGAAAAGGAACATTAGTCTCTAGATCTGTCCTAAGAATTTAGACCACAGGTGGGTCTTTTGCATAGATGATTATTCAGTGGTGTTTTCTGGTGAAGTCTCAGGAAGAAAAAAATAACAGTTAAGTTTCCATTGAAGAGTTTTCCTTATTCCTTGAACAGATGGTGGTGGCTACAAGCAGGAGGTAAGAGCAAGCTAGCAACATGTGAGCAGGCTGGATGTTAGATCTGATTCCAACTTCAGTTTTATACCTGGAGAGCAGGCAGAAATCTGAAGGAAGCTTTCTTAGCTAAAATGGTCCTGGGTTTGGTGATCTTTAATAAAAAGGGCAAAACAGTCGCTGTTTACCCTTGCTTTATCTTTGTGGTCAGATACATCATACTTGAATTGATTCAACTGGCACTTTAATTGAACAGAACTTAAGGGAAAGGGAAGGAAAGTCTCACACTGTGTCTTTGTCACTAAATTTTGTGTTATGTATAGTTGTATTGCGGCCTCAAGGTGAAGGGGTAGTTGTTTTTACAGATAAGAACATGAAGACCTAGCCGAAGTCCAGTAACTCCCCTTTTCCCCACCCCCAGTTAGAAGGCAATAGAGCCCAAATACATTAAGTCTAGGCTCATGTTTCTTTTAGCTGAACTGTTGGTTAGCCAGCATTCATATTGGCCCTAAGATCTCCAGTTATGTGCTGAGGAGCTAAAAGGAGATATATTTAAATGTAGTGAAACTCCAGGCTTATCATGTGGACACTTTTAAAACACACTTCTGAATCATCTCCAATAGACTTCTGCTTTCAGTTAGAGCCTCTATCCCTGCCCTTTGGTGCCTTTGACCATCGACGCCTTGATATATGGTGTCACTTCTTTTAGTTTACTCTTTGTCCCCTGTCTTGATAAGTAGCAGAGATCCCTTCTTAGTCTCAGCTGAACTGGATGTTCAGAACCACAGATTTCAAGTGCGACTTCCCTTCCCAAGTCTGACAGTAAGTCTGAAACAAAAGGCTTTTTTGTGATAGTTTAGAGCTTCCTCTTGTGGTAAGACCATAGTAACCCTGTCTCTGAGGTAGGAGGGGTTAATGGCACAGTGTCATGCCTGCACCTCATTCTGTGCAGGCACAATCCTGGTGCCAGAGAGAAAGGCGCAGCTGCCCTGTAAGTCAGGAGCCACATTTGATTGGGCAGGGTTAGTCTTCTGGGATATGGCCTGGCAGAGAGCCAGAGGGACTTCCCCACCCCAGCTTGGCCTTGGACCCAAGCCAGAAATAGCAGCTGGGAGCCGAGAACTTGTTGAAAGGTGCTTAGACAGGGCACAGAGGCCCAACAAAGGCCTTAGAGGAGAAAGGAAAATGTAGAGTGGCCTAGAAACAGGTGCAGAGCTTAACTAAGGCCAGGTGTGCTGTGGGTGCTGCTTGCACCCTCCTAGTCTCACCTTTCCATGTGATGGCAGGTGTAGGCCAGTCCAGTTTATGAAGAATCTTATTTGTGGTTGGCACACTCAAAAGGCCAGCACCTGCCAGCCGTTGGCATCCCAATGCCTTTGATGTCTTTTGTCCATGGGACAATGCTTCTTGCCTTCAAGTAACTGACTTCACCTAGCTGTAGAAGGCAGTTCGGTGTATCTGTAGTCTGTGGAGGTGAACTGAAGCTGGTCCAGTGGGTGGCTGTCTATTCCTCCATGATACCTCCAGTCTCCTGTTCATTGAGCCGTATTCACTAGAGTGTTGCTTGAATCCTCCTTCTTTAGATATGGCTCTTAGAAGAAGGTGTTAGGAGCCTGGCATTGTACTACATGGCTGTAATCCCATCACTTGGAAGATAGATACAGGAGGATCAGGGGTCCAAGACCAACCTCAGGTACATAGTGAGTTTGAGGACAGCTTGGGCCACATGGATCTCTAACTCAAAATGCATGGAGGGCAAAGTGAGATTGAACATGATCAGCCCCAAGACTAGTGCTTGACTTCAGTGGTACGTTGGTTAATGACTGTGGTTGTCAAATGCTATCAAGGAGTGTGAACTCTTCCCACAGAGAACTGTACTTTAAGATGACATAAAATTTAGAGCAGGCACTCACTGAAAGCATTTAGCTTAGTTCCTCCTATAAAGTGCTGTTAGTATCAGAATAGCCCACACAGTGGTCACCAGAGCTGTTACTCCATTTTGATTATCTTACTGGTCAAAGAGTCTGCTCCCGAGTCTCTGTTTACATAGTCAGGCATGTTGGCTGCATATGAAACAAGCTTCTGGGTCTTTAGGATTGTGGCTCATATTTATAGTAGAATGAATAGCTTGATCAGAATGTCACTCCTTTGGGGCTGGAGAGATGGCTCAGAGGTTAAGAGCACTTGCTGCTCTTCCAGAGGTCCTGAATTCGATTCCCACCAACCACATGGTGGCTCACAACCTTCTGTAATGAGACCTGGTGCCCTCTTCTGACCTGCAGGAATATATGCAGACAGAACTCTGTATACATAATAAATAAATAAATCTTAAAAAAAAAAAAAAAAAAGAATGTCACTTCTTTGGCCCTGCGTGTCCCTCTTGAGGGTTTTAAGAGTCCTGGGAACAGAATAGATTGGGTCTTGTAGATCAGGCTCTCACAACTTTTCTTTGTCATCATTAGGACCTGGTCCCAGTGTCCCCCCAGTATATGGCTTGGAAGTATCTGATGTTTCAAAGTGGGAGGAGTCTGTTCTGGAGCCTGCTCTCAATATAGTACAAAGTTTCATCCAGGTGACTATTGAGGCATGGCCTATTGTTGCGTTTGCAGAGTGCTTTCTTTTATTAACACCTTTGCTACTAATCTGGGGAGCCAAATCTCATTTAAAACAGAGTAAAGCAGCAGGCCTGGCTGCTTTTAGATCCCTGAGCTTGTTTTTACTTTCACGTTTGGAAAGGTTGTTGCTAAAATCTGTTAACAGCCCACCTGCTCTCTGGGGGATGAAAAGGGAATCTTGGAATAAGCCCACACCTCTCAATATCAGAATTATCCCCATATCTCCTTGAATTGAATGCCCCTCCCCTTTGCTCTCAGGGTCACAAACCTACAGCCACTCCAATGAAGATGCCGTATAATGAAGCTGAGAACAAGAGAAGTCACCACATGTGTGACCTTTGTGACCGGATCATCATTGGGGACCGGGAGTGGGCAGGTAGAGTGTAGATGGGGGCTGTGTGTGGGGTCATGGGAACTATGTTGGGGGGGTCACACCTCCTAAAACTTAGTCTTCAATTGTTGAATGCTGGAGTCAGCTTTGTAACAGGACAGACAGATTTCCGAGAGCCTTCCCCAGATTAGGAGTTGAAGCGCAGACCGTCACCCTTCAGCTGCAGCTGGGGTTAGGAGCTTTGTACTGAGAGGAGCTCCTTCTCCTTTATTGCTTAAAACTCACTTGTGGGACAGAGAAATAGAGGCATCAGGCAACTTCTACAAGCTGGAAGGGAGAGGGAGGGAGGGAAGGAAGAGATGTGCCCAGGTCCTCAGAGCACTCTCAGGCTAACTTGTTGAACTAGTGAGTGACTCAAACTGTGATGGAAAGTGGAGGGAAAGCTGTGAGAGCTAGCCTGAGCTAGCCTGACCCAGCCACAGGAAGCCTTCTCAGAGTACTGCTTTGCTTGGATTCTCAGAGTAGATGTTTCTCTCCATATCAACCCATAGAATGATTAGGTCTATTAACTGACATCTCTGGCAAAATGAACCCCATTGTCAGACACTAGGGACGGCTGTGTGCCCGAGCAGCAGAAGAAGCCTTGATTGTTGTTGGTATATAATGATGAAAGGGGAAGAGAGAGGGCGTCTGATTGCTTTGTAAAGGAAACTTAGTGCTTCGGTTTGTCGAATGTCCTTTGGGGAGAGCCTTAGAGAAGCAACATTTGTGAGCCTTTGTGAGCTTGGCTGTGTGAGCCTTCTATAGTGCCATCTGTCAGTCCTGTTCCCGTCTCCTGCTGCCGTGGAGAGCAGCCCAGAGCCCAGGTTTGCCTTAAGCTCTAGTTGGAGGATAAAGCTGCCTCTTCTTCCCACACAAATTTCCTCAGCTTCTAAACTCTTCCATACCTAACACTTCCAAAAATAAAAAATAAAAAAATGATGCTTTTACTATGTGTAAGAGTTTAGCTTAGGCTCTGTGGCTAAAGGAGCAAGCAGTCTCCTACCCCACATAAATGCACAATTAAGTAAATAAATAAATTTAAAACTTAGCGTGGCCACCCCTCTTTTTAAATATTCCCAGAGATTTTTTTGCAGAAGAACAGGTTAGTAAAAATGAGCCTGTACAAAGTAGTCATAGGTAAGAATGAGAGGATCGGCAGGTTCATGCAACAGTGGGCTGAGCTCACTGCTGTTCCTGCCCAGCAGAGCCTTAGCCAGTGTGTAGCAAAGGCCTGGAAGGTGAAGGCAGGAAGAGACTTAAGTTTGACGTCACTCTGGCCTACATAATAAGACCTTGTCTCAAGCAAACAACAGCAAACATGTCTACTCTGTTATTTACTAATAGTTAAGAAAAAGATTATATAGTTAAATTTAAATGGTTGGTTGGTTTGGGTTTTTTATTAATTTTTTGTTTTGTTTGGTTTTTTTAGGATTAATTCTAGAAAACTCTGATGACCTTTTGTTTATTTGGTTTTTGTCTCCTCAGCACATATAAAATCCAAATCTCACTTGCACCAACTGAAGAAAAGAAGAAAGTTGGACTCAGATGCTGTCCCTGCCCTAAGAAACCAAAGTAGTTCCCCAGACTGTGACCCGGAACTTAAGGAGGGGAAGTCCCCAGTGCAGCAAGATCAAGAGCTGAAGGCCAGGGTTTGAGAGACATGCCTAGTGGCCTTTGCAGAGATGTGGAGAGAAAGTCTAGGAGGGGAGGGGAGTGTTGGTCTCCCATGCCCTATTAGACTGAGGAAGGCTTGGCAGAACTCCCCCCCCCCATCTTCTTTATTCTGTGGTGTGGTCTGCAGTGGAAACAGCAGGCCTTTCAGCTCCTGTGTGGTTGTTGTGTCTGGTAATGATGCAGTTCAGGGTGGGAGGGTTTTTTTTGTTGTTGTTGTTTTTTGTTTTTTCCTTTGAACCTTAAAGGTTTTATTTTAGAAAGAGGCACAGATTGCACATTTTCTACTTGAGGATCTTTTTTCGTGGTGAATACCAAGATTCAGTGTATCCTTTAAAAGAGTTCTTGTTCCTGGTGCTGGCTAAAAATATCTCGCTTCCAGATGCTTTTGTAAATGACTGAAGTCTTGTAAGGCACAGTCAGGAGTTCTGGGTGTGAGAGAACTGCAGGAAGGAGCAGCCCAGAGAGATGGTTAGGTGAGCTCCACAGAAGAGAGAGGGTCAGGCTGAGGTGGTTGTGACCTGGGTCTTGAAGACTAGAGAAAGAATCTTGAGTCTGCTTCTTGCACAATGGCTGCTGCTGCTGTCTATCTAGAGCAGAAATTATACATTCTTTTGAAATGTAAATAAAAAGGTTTGTAAAAGCCCTCTAGTTTACACACAGCCTGCTGTGTTCTCATGTGACAGCTTTTTCTCCAACTCTGCATTCATCATAGGTGTGGCTGTATGAGAACACTCGAATTCCTCAGAGTTTCCCTGAGGGTCCTAACTGGGGATCTGTTATCTCCAACTGAAGCCCTGTCTCCTGGAGTGTCTTTACTAAATACTTATTTGTATATAGCGTAGAATTCAATGTGTTTGGATGTGTGATTCAGCATTACACATTCACAATGTGGGGTAGTCATCACTACTATTTTCAAAATATTGTCATCATTCCATTAGAGAACTCTACATCCAGGAAACTGTAATTTTCCAGATGCATTTGTTACAAGTCTGTTACATGAGAGACCCTGGAGTGGGCCAAAGGGAACACAGAGATGGGAGTCATTCTGCTTTCGGGGAATCTAAGAAATATTCTTGTAATCAGCCGATGTAGACAAGAGTACTGAAGGTCAGAGATGCTGCAAATTTCAGTGAGATCTGCAGAGAGGAAGGAATCATGCAAGAAGGAGCATCTTGAACTCAGCATGGTGGTGCATGTCTTTAATCCCAGCAATGGGAAGGCAGAGGCAGGTGGATCTCTCTGAATTTGAGGACAGTCTGGTCTACAAAGTGAGTTCCCATGACAGCCAGGGCTGTTACACAGTGAAGGGGGGAAAAAAAAAGGAAAAAGGAGGAGCATCTCTGCTCTTGGAATACTGTATAAGAAGAATCATGTGTTCCAGGGCTACATAATGAAACCAAAACAACCCCCACACAATAGCAAATCATGAACAAGTTTGGTCTGTAAATTACTTGGCACACAGACATGAGACCCAGATTAGATCCCCAGAACCCACCTGGCATGGTGGCAGCCTGCTGCTGCTGGTGATGATGAGGATGATCTTGTATGTATCGTTTTACCTACATGTATGTCTGCACACTATGAGCATGCCTTTCATCTGATACCTGGAACTTAAGTTCCAGATGATTGTGAGCTGCTGTATGGTTTGCTTGGGAATCAAATCCAGACCCTCTGAAAGAGCATCAGGTGCTCTTAACTGGTGAGCCATCTCTTCAGCTCCACAATATGCTTCTAATCTTATTGCTAGGGAGGTAGAAACAGGATATCTGGGACCTACTGACCGGCTAGCCTAGCATATAGGCTGCTAACAAGCAAGTGAGAGGCACTGTTAAAAAATAAGGTGGTAAGGCAGAGGCAGGCCAATTTCTGTGAAAGCAAGTTCCAGGAAAGCTAGGATTGTTACACAGAGAAACCCTGTCTCGAAAAACCAATGACTTGGTAAGTAAAGTACTTGCTTTGGAAGAACAAGGACCCGAGTTCTGATCCCCAGCAAGGGATGGGGGGATGTTAGAGAGGGAAGAGCAGAGATAGGCAGACCTGTAGAGCTCATAGCCAGCCTAGCCAATCCGTAAGCTCCAGGTTCAGTGTGAGGGCCCATCTCGAGGGAAAAAAAAAGTAGAAAGCTAATGGGATGGCTCAGCAAGTAAAAGTACCTATGTTTAAAAAAAAAAAAAAAAAAAGTGGATGTAGTTAGTGTAGGATCTGTAACCCAGAACTTCTGGGAGATGGGAGCAGGAGACAGGATAGTCATCCAAAGCTGTCTGACCCGCTAGCCTGGGGTGCATAGCATTCACTCAGGCTCAACAAGGCAGAAAACTGACTCCCAAACGTTGTCTTCTGGCTACCATATGTACATCACACACACACCTACAAAATAGTAATTGTTTTTAAAGGCAGAGTGCTTGCACATGCATGCACACACAGGTGTCCACCCACCTGCACACACTCACAAACATATGATAAATGGTGCCTGAGGGGGAGTGACATCTAAGGTCATTTCTCTGGCCTCCACCCACACATGCGCACACACATGTACATTGCCCCCACGTGCATACATAAAATAGAAGCAAAGGAACCTTCAAAGTGTGGTTACATGTGCTTTGGATGCTATTAGAAATCGGGGTGAAAGACTTTGACCTCTTAGCAAAAGCATTGACTGCCTCTTAATAAGTATATTCTCCTGTCAAAGAAGCCAACTATGCACCCACACCACCATCTTGTTCTTCGTGTCTGATTACCTCTTGAAGAATTAGCAGCCTGGGAAGCCATATCTTGGGTACAGAGTGCTTACTGTGATGAGCCAAACAGTGCCAAGCACTTCAGGTACATTATCTTCCACCAGCCTTGGAGGGAGAGGCTGAAATCTGTGGGAGATAAAGGCCCAGGAGGAGCACAGCTAGCTGGGGGTGGGGCAGGGCAGGGCTGGCCATGAGGCCTGCAGATTCTAGTGTAGAGCTGGTTTTGTTTGGGGAGGAAGCTTAGTTTCTGAAATGCCTCACTTGGGTTGCTAAATATATTTTAAAGCTTTAGAAATGTCAGCAGACGATCAAGAAAAACAAGTTTTACTAATTCTACCTCAAAAAGCCTTTAATCCTTCCATCTGAAATACCTGAGCAGTGACTTCTGTGAACTTCTATGTTGGAACCTGAGAGTGTTCTTCCTCCCTTACTCCACCAGTCAGTGTCTAATGGCTTTATTAGGTGTCTGCTAAGTTCAGGGCACGGTGGTTGAGCCCACTGCTCACATTAGAAACAGTGAGATCAGAGATGAGATTGCTGTAGCAACAGCAGAAAAGCCTGGTGTGGGCAGAGCACTTTAGACAGGCATCTCCCACCACTTTCCAGTGAAGGCAGAGAAGGAACATAGCCTTTGGCCCTTCGGTTTCATCAGACATGAGAGACTTTGTGCAGGTGGAAGCTGAACCGAGAACACGGGTGGGCCAGTCACAGCAAGTGTGGGGAATCCAGGACACCTGGGGTCTCTTCACCCAGCCAACCACTGTGGCTAGCTGGAAAAGACTGTGAGACAGTGTGAGCTGTTTGCTCAGACTGCACCATCTGGCCTTAGCTAATCCTCGACAAGCAGAGTCCTTCATCCAGGTCGCTGCAGTTCACCACCAGCAGTGCTGTCTGAGTGCCTTTGGTAATTAATTCCAGCACACAGTGAACAATTAGACTCATCTTCCTCGCAGTAGTAGAAGGAGGAGGAGGCAGAAGAAGAAATGAAGAGATTTTTTAAAGTGTGTGTGTGTGTGTGTGTGTGTGTGTGTGTGTGTGTGTTTACGTGTGTTTACACTTTGCTGCAGATGCCCTGGGAGGCCAGAATTGTCAAAGCCCCTGGAGTTGGAGCTATAGCAGGAGCTTCCTCATGAGAGCGTGTCCCTGCATGGTCTTAACTGAGCCATCTCTCCAGCGCCCCCTACCCCTATTTTATTTATTTATTTGTTTATTTATTTATTTATTTATGAAATAATGAGACTACCTCAAAAACAAGGTCACAAAAGAAATCCTTTTCTAAAAGAAATATTTTGGAGCTGGAAAGATGGCCCAGTGGCTGTTCTTTCAGAGGTCCTGAATTCAATTCCCAGTGCCCACATGGTGACTCACAACCATCTGTAATGGGGTCTGATGCCCTCTTCTGGCCTGTAAGCATACATGCAGATAGAGCACTCACATAATTTTTTTTAATTTTAAAAGTACTTTGAAGAGAGTTAAGTTCACACTCTACAACTGTCTTGCTTGGGCTGTGAGATGACAGTGTTCTTGAACCAAGCCTGATGACTGTCTACCATTCATTTCCTGGGACCTTCTAAGTAAAAGGAGAGCCAGTTATCTCAGATCTCCACATGGATTCCTGTAGGGGTGTGCATATACAAGGAGGTAGAAACTCTAAAACGTAAGTTTAAAAAAAAAGAACAATAGCTGGGCAGTGGTGGCACATGCCTTTAATCCCAGCACTAGAGAGGCAGAGGCAGGCAGATCTCTCTGAGTTCGAGACCACCCTGGTCTACAAGAGCGAGTTCCAGGACAGCCTCTAAAGCCATGGAGAAACCCTGTCTCGAAACCCCCCCCCCAAAAAAAAGAACAATATTTTATTTTAAGGCCTAATCAGAAATTCATCTTTGGTCTTCGCCCCTTGTGTACTCCTTTGTAATGCTCAGTAATTATTTATACACAGTCTCCTTCCACAGTCAACAAAGAAGAATTTTCCACTTAAAACATAGCACATACAAATTTTTGGAAAGGTGGGGTACGGTGTGCTGCTGGAATTACTTGCCTATTGTAAGGCCCTGGCTTTGATCCACAGCATAACAAAACCAAGAAATCCACAGCATATTAAAAGCTAACAACACAACAGGCATACACACACACAAACAAGCTTTTGTGAATACAGTGACTGTGTCCCCAGCATGGAGAAATAGTCAAATGCTTATTGAATCACTTACATAGAAGCTAAGTGAGTCTTAACATAAGTGGTCTGTTTCGATCATTAAATGGTCTTTACACAAGCTGAGGAAGTCTGGGTGGGTGGTGGCTACAGGCAGGAATTTCATGTTTGATTAGGACCTACTTCGATGCAGTTTTCTACAATGGTGACTGGCCATTTGTAAAGCCATTCTAAATATTCACAAAGAGAGGGGCATGGTTGTATTAGTTAAAGCAAAGGCTAGGCTGCTGTAACAAAGAAACTCAACAATGCAGTGGTTTAAAGAACAAAGTGTTCATTCTTCCTCATGTAACAGCTCTGGGTTCTGAGTTAGCCTTTCTGAGGAGAGCAGACCAGGTCAGTGGGGCAACTCTGCTCCTGGTGGTCATTTGGGGACACAGGTTCCTTGTATCATGTTGCTCCAGCATCCTTTGGAGCACTGTCCTCATCTGTGCTTGAAGCCCATCATCACTGGTCCCAGCCAGGAGGAGGGGAAAGGGAGAAGGGGCAGGAGGTGTGTCTGGCCCCTGAAGGCTGGGAGCCAGTCTGCTCACTGCTCACTATCCATCCATATGGCCACACCTACCCACCAGAGAGACTGAGAAATGAACCAAGCCCTATGCCAAGAACTGAGGAGAGCAGATTTGGGTAGACAGAGTGTAGCCTTTACTAAATCAGTATCATAGAAAACTAAATTCCAGACTTGTTTAGTGAATTGCCTCTGTTAAGTTGCTAGGGGCCAATTTATTTATTTCCTTCCTTCCTTTTCTGTGAAATTATAGGCCAGGCATGGTGGTGCATGCTTTTAATTCCAACACTTTGGAAGCAGAGGCAGGAGAGCCTCTGTTTGAAGTCAGACCGTTCTACAGAGTTCCAGGACAGCCAGGGCTACATGGGGAAATCCTGTCTCAGAAATCCAAACCAGAGAGAGAGAGAGAGAGAGAGAGAGAGAGAGAGAGACATCACTGTCACATAACCTGACCTCTGAACTATCTCAAAAAGTTGAACATGATGAAATCCTGCCTGGTAGAAATTGAAGAATAAAAACATTACAGGGTTGTGAAGCTCTTGAACCTCGGTCTACCACCAAGGTATTGAAGAAGTGGGGGGCGGGGTGCATGGAAACTGAGCTCTGATATGACTTCTCCAGGTTTCTTTTATGGGGGGAACCCCACTGTTTGTAATTGAAGCTGAACACACTCCTCCCTAATCTGTTCTGTATGTAATTGTTAAGGAGTCTCTTCATGTACGAAATGGAATTTTCTCCATTCCAGGGGGCACTGTAAGAATTAAGCAGGGCCCATTTGTGAAGAGTACGTTCACTTGTCACTGCAGTGTCTGGCAAATAGTAGGTATGAATCAAATTTATCTTTTTCAGGAGAGAACCTGAGAATGCTGCTAACATGTTGACTTATGGTATGTTGTCAGTTCTTGGTACTTACTCAGGGCAAGTTCTGACTTGGCAAACTGAACACTTTAAGGCCAAAAATTATGCCTCCATGTTACCTCCCAGGTTTGGTTAGTCAGTGTCTGCTTGCTTGAAGAGGTCTGTTTTCTGTCTCGGTTATGCTCCAGCTGTTTATGTCACTTGAAGTGCCATGTTCCCTTACTCTTTGCCTAGTAAGCACCTGCACACATTTCAAGGCCTCTCTTGCCCTCTACTCTAGAGAAAAAGCTTCTTTGGGATGTAGAGATGACTCAGCAGTTAGGAGCACTGGCTGCTCTTGCAGAGAACTGGGGTTCAGTTCCCAGCACACCACACTAAGCAGCTCACAACAGCCTATTCAGCTACAGAGGGACCCTACACCTCTGTCTTCTGAGGGTGCCTGTGCTTGTGTACACACACACACACACACACACACACACACACACACACTCAAAAATAAAAACTGGCTGTTGGTATGGTTTTTTCCTCATTGTGTGGTCACTGGCAGCTTACACATTACACTAGGGAGGATTTACACAGCACTTGCTGCCAGGCACCATCCTAGGTATCTTTACCGGTACTAACTCAGGCTTTACAACAGCCCAAAGGAGCCAAGGAGCCACTGCTATTATTAGCTCTGTTTTACAGTTGAGGGAAGCAGTTAAGGCAGGGTGGGATCTAAACGAGGTGGGTGGCTCCAGTCTGTTCAGTGTCCCTGTTCTGCTGTGACACATCCCTCCTGTAACTGTCTTGCTCCTACTAGACTGGAAAATTCTGCCAGGGTGTGTGAATCCTTAAGACCAACTTGGAACAGTAGTGGGTGGTCAGACAGTAGATAGTCAGGATGGATCCTGCAAGGCACACCTCCCTAGTCAAGGCTACCCTTCATTGGGCACTTACTGTGCCAGGCATTGTAGGCTAAACACATGTGTACTTCATGAGGGTCCCTTAAACAGGCCAGGCATTGTGTTATCACCACTTTATAAAGGGACGAAAATGCAGAGAACATTGGCAGAGCCAATATCTGAGTAGTAGCTGGGTGCTAGAAAGTGTTCTGGGGGGCAGGGCCCCTACACAGGCTGCTGCTGGAGGCTCTACAGTTGTGTGTGAGTTCAGGCTAGAATTCACCATGTATGAGGTCAGCCTTAACTCATGACGATCATCCTGCTTCAGCTTCCAAAGCAGGGCTAGGATTATAGGTATCTACCAGCATCCCCAGGGTTTGTTTGTTTGTTTGTCCTTTTTGCTTTAAGCCAGTATTTACATTTTTTCTAGCTTCATTGAGATATTATTGACAAAACTATATATTTAAGGTACATAATACAATGATTTGCTTATATATTGTAAGGTGCTTTACCCATTTAGTTAACATCTAGTAACATTTGTTGAACTAAGATTTGAAGCCAGTTGGGCTGACTCCAAACTCGTGCCCTGATTGCTTCACTGTACTTCTCCAAGCATGTTCCTGTAGGGGTTTCTAATGAACAAATTATTTGTATTGTGTCTACTCCTAAGAAGGGCCCAAGAGAAGAAAAGGGAAAAAAAAATTCTGAAGTATTAACTCTATTAAGACTCAGGATTATAAATTAAATAAGCCAAATTTGAACTCAAATAAAAAGGTAAAATTTCTCATTAAATGCAAAAACAGAGCTTGTGGTGGGCTTGCCCTTAATCTCAGTGATCAGGATCCTAAGGGAAGGGAAATGCCACAAGTTTGAGGCCAGCTTGGGGCCCAGTGAATGAGACCTGTGTCAAGTCTATCACCACCACAGTAAATCCAAGGCCAGGAAAACATCTAGTCCTTGGACACAACTTTACCACTTAGCTACGGCTGTGGAGATCCCCTCAGCCCATCCGTTTACCCCTTGTCTGGAAATAGGCTTTCTCTACTTAAGCCTTGCCTCTTAGCAGTCTGGGTACCAAGAGATACCTCACACCTGTTAGGGTTCCTGGCATCAAGACAATAACAAGTGTTGACAAGGATGTGGAGGAATGGAAGCTTGTACACTGTTGGTGAGAATGTAAAATGGTACAGCTGCTGTGCAAAAAAATTGAAAACGGAGGAGCTGGAGAGTTGGCTCAGTGGTTAAAGGCACTTACTGCTCTTGCAGAGGTCCCAGGTCCCTTTTCCAGTACCCACATCTCACAACTGTCCAAGGCTTCAGCTCCAGGGGATCCACCCTCTTCCAGCCTTCACAGTCACCAGTCACAGACAGACACTCATACATATAAAAACAAATCACTTTGTAGAAATTAAAAACAATTGTGTCAGGAAGATGGTTCAGGGGTAAAGGCTTGTTGTACAAGCATAAGGACCTGAGTTCAAATCCTTCCATACTCATGTAAAAATGGGATAAGTCCATGTGCCTGTAACTCCAGTGTTGGGAGGCCGAGGTGGATAGGTTTTAGGAACCAGCCTAGCCAAAACAACAAGCTGCTAGTTCAGGGAGAGACCTTGTCTCAAGAGACTAAGATGGAGAGCAATGGAAGATGACACACCCAGCTCTGGTGAATGGAGGTGCACCATAGACACTCATGCATGCACACCACACAAAAATAGCACACACATAAAAAGAGTTGTCATATGGCCTAGAGAATACATATTTCAGAACCCAGAGCAGCATCTCAGAGATATCTGTACACCTGTTTCCATAGCAGCAGCAGTAGAATTCACAATAGCCAAGGAGAGGCAGCAACCCAAGTGTCCCTCAGGAGATGGTTGGATAAACAAAACTACGAAGTATATGTAGGGTGGGATATTCAGCCTATGAAGGAAGCACTGACACATGCTGCCTAATGAGCGAACTTTGGTCACATGCTGCTAAATGAAATAAGACAGCCACTAAAAGATGAATGGGGACAGCTCCACTTAAGGCATCTAGAGCGCATAAGCAGGAAGTACTCTGATAGCTGCCAGGGCCCAAAGGGAGGAGCAAACAAATTTTTTAATGGTTTAGGATTTGGTTTTTGCAAGGTGAAAAAGGGCCAGATGCTGGTTGCATGAGAGTCAGCCTGCCCAGTGGTGGTGAACCGTCATCACAAGTGGTGAGCTGATCACTTTTTTGGGGGTGGGGGGTGGGGGGTGGCGGTTCAAGACAGGGTTTCTCTGTGCAGCCCTGGCTAGCCATCCTGGAAATTACTCAGCAGACCAGGCTGGCCTTGAACTCAGAGAGATCGCCCTGCCTCTGCCTCCCAAGTGCTAGGATTAAAGGCTTATGCCACCGCCCTCCACTGCCCCTGGCTGAGCTGGTAACTTTTAAGACTCTCCCTCCATCCCAGACTTTTTCAAGATTCATTTTTATTTTACATATATGAATGTTTTGCCTACATGTATGTATGTGCACCACATTTGTGCAGTGCTCGACAAAGCTGGGAGAAGGCGGAGAATCCCCTGGGACTGCTGTTACAGACAGTAGTTAGCTGCCATGTGGGTGCTGGAGTCAAAGCCAAGTCATCTGGAACAGCAGCCAGTCAGTGAGTGCTCTTAACCTCTGAGCCATCTCTCAAGCCCCCAGTAAGAATAAATCTTAGAGAGAGAGAGAGAGAGAGAGAGAGAGAGAGAGAGAGAGAGAGAGAGAGAGAGACAGGTGTGATGTTCTCCATTTATAAGCCTGAAGCTTCCAAATTCTAGGAAAGCCTGAGCTGCCTAAGAAATATGTGTGAGGGAAAAAGTCCATAGAATAGATTCATTAGCCCAGCTTGGATGTAGTACTTACTCTGAGGGCCATCAGTCATACTGGGATGGACTTGTAAAAGGATGAGGCAGTTCCCATGGAAACGAATGAACATAATGGATTTGTAGTCATTCCTAGAAGGTGTGTGGGGTTGGAAGACGGGGAAGGGTGTTAAGATACAGTGGTACATTTCCACTGCAGAGTTACTGCCTGCAGGGAGCAAGGCCCGTTCTCTAGCAGCAGAGCTGGACTTAAGCTAATTCAAACTCCATGTAGGTGCTCTGCCATGTCGCCATCAGATATCTGTAATAATCACTCCCTATGTGTAGCAGTGTTTGTACAGAGCAACTTATCTCTCAAGCCTTGTCAAAAAATCTTTTGCGTAAATGAAGAAACAGAGTCAGCATTTAAGTGACTTAACAGGGTTGTCATTATTTCACTTGTGAAGGACCAAAGGCCAATGTGAACGGGTTTAGGTATAAAGGAGGATTTATTGACTCACAGCATTGAGGAAGAGTCAGGCATATGAGTCCCCCCCACCCCAAGGGCAGATGATGCAGCTGGGCTCCAGAACAACTGCCACCAAAGACTCAAGACACTGCCAGCTCTGTCTGCCCTGTTTGTCTCTGTTTGCCTGCTGCACCTTCCCTCCATGCCAACCAATGTTGCTCACATGGCCATGAAGCTCCCACACATTGCATCCACTGCAGAGATGTGGTCCTGAGTCCCTAGTCTGTTCCTGGTTACAACTGAGACGTGTGTGTTTTTTATTCCCACTTGGATCAAACAGAATAGCCTGTCCTCTGAGAATGAATTATCTCCCTGTGGAAGTGTGTGATGAGAGTGGGGCTGGGGGAAAGTTTTCTGAATGTGGTAGAGATGGGATCGATGGCCATAGTAGTGATAGGATGAAGCCCAGGTCTCCCAGATGCCGAATTTGGTAGCACATGTTACCTAGGGCTTGTCTGCCCTGGTTGACTCCATCTCTGGGAGACCCTGGGATGCTGCAGGATCAGGTATGAAGCTGGGGTCAGACTTTTGAGCCACCAGAAGTGGAATAACGAAGAGTGCTAAAGCCTATGTCATCTGCCTGAGCATCAGTGTTAATTTCAAGGGAGTTGAGAGACAGACTTCCATATAATGTTATTTGTAGATTCAAAATTGTCTGTTGTAGTTTGGCCTGGTGGTACAAAGCCATAATCCCAGCTTCTTGGGAGGTTGAAGCAGAAGGTCAAGGCCAACCATGGCTACAGGAGTTCAAGGCCAGCCTGGACAACTTAGTTAGAATCTATTTCAAAGTTTAAAAACAAAAACTTTTGAGAATATAGTCAGTGATAGAGAGCCTGCCTAGTATGTATAAAGCCCTGAGTTGGTTCAATCACCAGAACCAGTGAAAACTTAAATGTCTGTCCTGCTTGATCTGTGTGAGGTGAAGCTGTACGGGAAATGATGGCTTCCCATGGCACACAAGCACCAGCCCAGTCTCCAAGCTTTTACAATCAGAATTAATCTCTTCTCTACCCTCTCTCCTGGTCCCTCCCTTCTCCTCTCCTCTGTCTTCCCTTTTCTTACTTGTTTTTCTGAGTTGGAGTCTCCTTATGTTGTATCAACTGATCTGGTCTCCAGCCACTCTCTTGCCTCGGGGCCTCCCATGTAGAGGGACCCATGGTGCTCACCGCAATCCCTGGTTGCAAGCAAACTTTGTACATGTGCTTCAGAAACTGCGTTCTCTGAGGATGCAGCTTTAATCCCAGCACTGAGAGACTGTGATGAGGCCCTGACTCAGAAACAAGGCCAGAAACAACCCAGAGACCATGGTCCCCTTCACAGCCTCAGCAGCTTCCAGTGTTCCCACACCAGTGTGGGAGGAGGCTGAGAATAAGGTTAGGTTATTTTCAGGCAAGTTGTTTTTGCTGTAACACAGTTTTTTTTTAATTAAAAAAAAAGTTTTACATTTGTTGTTGTTGTTGTTTGAAACTAAGCATCACCGTGTGGGCCTGGCTGGCTGGCCTGGAACTCACTGTGTTGACCAGGCTGGTCTTGAACTCACAGAGATCCTCCTGCCTCTACCTCCCAAGTACTGGGATTCATTTATTTACTTGTTTGTTTGGGCAGGGGAGTGTGCACTGACACGCAAGTGAAGGCCAAAAGATAGCTTTTTCGGAATCAGTGCTCTCCTTCTACCGTGTGAGTTCTAGGAATAGAACTCAGGTCATCAGGGTTGAAGGCAACCTCCTCTACACACTGAGCCATCTTGCTTATCTGTATATCACCCTGCTGGATAAACCTACACATGGATTCCATTGTTCTGTGCAGAGCTTGGGTTTTGGTCCCCAGGTCCCTCTGCTTCAGTCACCTCCCCTGTGGGCCATGTTTTGAGATTCACTGATTTAGATGAGATGCTTCATATAGCAGCAGATGGAGAAACAGAGTCCCTGAGAGGCTAGGCAGTCACTCATAGCAGAATCACCTGAGTGCAGAGTGGCAGCTGGGGCCCCTGCCTGCTGGTTTAGGGTATGTGTGTGTTCTTTGTACTGTATGTGTCACTTTTCTGGATCTTTTGAATAAACCTCCAACAAATGTGGTTGTATTTTTCTTCTATCACATCTTAATTTGTACTGAACTAGCACGAAGATGAGTAGAGGATTCTGGGAGTCTAATAAACATAAAAGCTTTATAATTAGGAATGTGTTATGTATTCAGCAGACTTAATGAGGGCTTGCTGTTCACTGTTCTAGGTGCAAGACACCAGTGAACAAGACAGTTCCTGTCTTCAAAGAGTTCCAGCCTTCTGTGCCATTGGAGGGGGGCAGTGGTCAGTGATAAATGCTAAAGAGAGGCTCTCGGGGAAACAAACATGGCTTTACCTGAGCTGGGAAGGCTTTCCCTAAGAAATGGCATCTAAGACATACTGGGAGTGAGCCAGGTGGAACTGCAGGACCTGGTGATAGAGTGCACTATAGGCCATCTGTCAGAAATTAACTGTTGGGTGGGTCTACGGGAGAGATAACTTGAAGCTGTGTGAACAGTGGGTTGGCTGAGCGTAGTTCAGACACTTAGCAGGTAGGTCTGGGAATGTGGCTCATTAGCAGAGTGACTCACCCGTGCAAGGTTCTGGGTTCAGTTCTCAGCACAAAAGAAAGAAAGGAAAGGAAAGAAGGCTTGATGAAAAGCAGAGAAGGAAGTGGGTGTTTAGGTTGAGCCCTGGTCTCATTGAGGTCCATAGATAGTGTCTGTGAGTTAGCAGGATTGACTGTATCTGAGACTGTGGAGGATGATATCCCTGGAGCAGGGGGCAGAGCAACGAGAGGAATGGTCCAGAGAGAACCTTGAACAAAGACACAACATCTCAAAAGAGCTTTGAGAGGGGAGTAGTAGTAAGGAAGCTGGAGAGAGACCAAGTATAATAAGGATTTTAGTGACAAGGACATCAGTGGTGACCTTGGTTAGAGAAGGGCCAGCTGGGGTTAGAAAACAGAAGCCACATTTTAGTGGTTTGAAGAGACAGGAGAGGAGGTGGCGATGGTGCCTTTGAAGTCCCGAAGGAAAGGAGCAAGGCTTGGGGTTCGGAGGAAGTTTTTCCTTTGTTTCTGAGACTTTCCCAAGATTAAATGCTAGCTGGAAGGAGCTCGTGGTGACAGCTGTTAGATGTGGCTTCCTCCTTTTGCGAAAGATGTAAAGGCCTGCGTTGTTCCTTCATGCCTTCTGTAGGTGGAAATGGGCTCATCAGCTCATCCCTTTTCCTTCAGGCACTTGTTGGTTTCAAGACTGAAATCTGGGAAACCCCTCAAAGAGGTAAAACAAGATGGCTGCCCGCCCTCAGTACAGACCGCATGGGAACTCTTTTGAGTTGCAAAGCTAGTGAGTTCCCTGAAGGTTATAAGGAGCTACCACCCTCAGAAAAAGCCTGCTGCTAGAAGAGGAGATGGGACCTGGTTGATTTTTCAGTTGAAAAGATGCTACATAATTAACTTAGAAGCAGCAATCCTACAAATGGACTAATCGAAGATAAAGAAGGATTAGAAGGTGATTAGGAATGTGATTACTAAAAAAGGAAATGAAAAAAAAAAGCTGCATGAATCAGGGAATGGCAGGATGAACACAGCAATAGATGCAATAAATAACGAACTCACATGGTCTACTACATAAGAAAACTGACTAAGATCTAAGAAGAGCTAGGAGGGGACAGTGATGAAAAATGGAGTTTAAGAAACCATAAATGGATGGACTCTTGACTGATAATGAGCTAGATGATGCCCAGCTGAGCGTCTGCTCCATGGCAAGTCCTCTCCAAATGAGAACATGGCCAGTGGTGGCAGTACCACGGGGTAAAAACCACCCTCCCAGTCTTGCAACTGGTGAGGACGAGGCACGAGTTTGCAAGGGCAGGAGGCTGGAAGCCTTGCTCTCAAGTACTGTGTTGTGTCGCCTCTTGTCTCCCATTGAGGCCAAATTATTTAGGCAGACATCTGAGTGTCTTGTGCTGTCTCCCAGCAGCAAGACTCATTTCTGCTACTGGGAAAACACCTAAGAGTGAAACAGATTGGGTCCCTGCTTAGCTAGAGCTTACGTCTAGTGGAAAGAGGGGGAGAAAATATGCAGGCAAACCACGGGTGCAGTTCAGCAAGTCCTGGGAGGTAAAACTGGAGAAGCTGTGAAGACTGGTGTGTGTTGCTTCTACCTCAGAAGGGAGACTCGGAGAAGACCCTGTGAGGAGGCGCCATTACCTTTAATCAGGCTTGACAACGAATCGGTCACACAGTAGCACAGAGCAGAGGGATCTAACTGTAGATATGGCTAGCAGTGTCCAGGTGGGGCTGATCTTGGTGGGTGGTCAAGAACTAGAAAGACGAGAGTGGTGACCACAATGTGGGTTCAGGAAGTTTGTAAAAGGCGAAGTCGGTGTCTCTGGGTAGATTCAGGCAGAACCTAGTAGGTTGAGGAAAGGAACTTGTATTTTAGTTCAGTTGCAACAGAAGGAACGCAAGAATCTTTTTAGGTTTGTTTATTTGCCCAGGGAAAAAACATGATCTAATTCGTGGGTTAAGGATGAGTCTGCCCCAGGTGAGATAGCGCTTGCACAGATTCCCAGCACTTGGGAAGCTAAGACAGGAGGACGGAGAATTTGAACATAATGACACCCTACCTTAAAAAACAAACCATCCAAACAAACAAACAAACAAACCATGCAGAGCAGTGGCGGCACACACCTTTAATCCCAGCACTCTGGAGGTAGAGGCAGGCAGATCTCTGAGTTCCAGGCAAGCCTGGTCTACAGAGCGAGTTCCAGGAAAGTCAGGGCTACATGGTGAAACATGGTGAAACCCGTCTCAAAAAAAAAAAAAAAAAAAAGATTAATAAATGAGAGGTCAGGCATGGTGGTGTGTGTACTTGGAGAGCAGAGGTAGGTGGATTGATGTGAGATGCCCTTCTATATGTTGTGAATATGTGTTGCTTTTATTGGTTGATGAATAAAGTTGTTTTGGCCTGGGACAGGGCAGAATATAGCTAGGTGGGAAATCCAAACAGAGTTACAGAAAGAAAGAAGGCAGAGTCAGAGAGATGCCATGTAGCCACTGGGGAAACAAGATGTGAGGTAACAAGCCACAAACTTTGTGGTAAAATATAATATAATAGAAATGGGTTAATTTAATTGTGAAAGCTAGTCAGTAATATGCCTGCACCATTGGCCAAACAATTATAATTAATATTAAGCATCAGAGGGTTATTTTATAAGCAGCTATGGGGCTGGGCAAGGCGTATAAGGCTCCTTGGTAGGTCTATATAGAAGGTTTCAGGCCAGCCAGAAGTACATTGTGAGAATCTGTCTTAAAAAGCAAGCAAACTAGCAAAGAAAGAAACAAAAGGGGTAAGGAGGGGAGGGGAGGGAAGGGGAGGGGAGAGGAACAGAATACCCTAGCTGGGACCCAGATCTGGAGCTCAGAAGACTGGGTAGGGTAATATTAATTTGTCTCCCATAAGCCCAGAACATGGGATGTTGAGGCAGCTGAACTACCTATCCCGAGTCTCGCAGAGTGAAAAAATAGCGGGGGGTGAGGGGGGAAGAAAAGAAAAAACTGCTTCTGCACCTTGGGCTCCCTCTCCCTAGTTTATCTTGTCACACTCAATGACTTACATAGAGATGATGGATTTTCCTGAAGAAAAGGGATTAGAGTTACCAAACTCCTTTAGAACAACAGTAAATGCTCCCCTCAACCCCGCCCCCCATTTCCTAACTTAGTACACCAGGGGAAGACCAACAGGTTCAGCCACTTCTATGGCTCCCAGGAAGGCCACTGCAGCTTGGTCCAAGCTGTGTCAACTTGAGACAGAAGAGAACAGCCATGTTTGGGTATGCACACAAAATAAATATTTGTTGTATGAACCGGGGCCCTGCAAAACAGTGAAGACTAGTCTACAGAGAGGGAGGGAGGAGTAGATGTGGGAGCAAAGCCCAGGCAAGGAGGAGAGTGAGATAAAGAGCTTCCTGTTGACGTCCTTCCTGGCTCTGTAGCTCCTGAGGCCTGGTGTCTGCCCTTGGGTTCCCGAGATAGCTCTGTTCTCTTAGAAAACACCCCACTTTCCTGCGAAAGTCTTCTATGTGCACCCCCACCGTGTGTGTGTGTGTGTGTGTGTGTGTGTGTGTGTGTGTGTGTGTGTGTGTGTGTGTGTGTGTGGTATATGGTGTCCTTGCTTTCCACAGCCTTGCCAACATCTTTGTTTCTAAATCTGTAGGTCTGTGACAGTATCTTAAAGGCAACTGAATTTCCCTTCCTCTCCTCTCCCCCCTCCCTCCCTCTCTTCCTTTCTCCCTTCCCTCTTCCCTCCTTCCCTTTCCTTTCTTTGAGGCAGGGTTTCACTATGTAGCCCTGGCTGTCCTGGAACTCATTATGTAGATTAGGCTAACCTGGAACTCACAGAGATCCACATACCTCTGCCTCCAGAGTTGTTGGGATTAAAGACCTGTAACATCACACCTGGCCACATTTATTTCATTCACTGCTCAGGACCACTGTTTTCCTGAGATGAATTTATTTTCAAGATAAAATGTTACTTTATCTCAAGTCCTTTCTCCATTTGTTTTAGCTTTATTTACTTTATTATTTTATGTATATGAGTGTCATATATGCATGCTTGTATATGTACCAAATGTGTTCCCAGTACCTGAAGGGGTCAGAAGAGGGCACTGGCTACCCTGGGACTGGAGTTATAGTCAGTTGTGAGCTGCTATGTGAGTGCTGGGAATTGAACCCAGGTCCTTAGCAAGTGTTCTTAACTGCTGAGTGGACTCTCCAGCCACCTCTCTGCCTTTCAAGTACTAACCAGGCCCTACTCTGTTTACTTCTAAGGCAGTCGTGTTCAGGTTGGTTTGGCCAAAGACATATGAACTCTTTCTAAGTAGAGTCCACTTTCGCATTGATATGCTAAATTCAGTTATTGGGATTATTGACATATATCTGGTTTTTTGTTGCTGTTTTACATATATACTTGACACTTTTTTTTTCTAGGTGGTGTTTTGTGGTTGTTTGGTTTCTTAGACAGTGTCCCAGTAGCCCAGGCTGACCTCAACCTTGCTAAGTATCTGAGGATGACCTTGAACTCCTGATCCTGAACTTCTGACTCCACTTCCCAAGTGAAGGATGTCACAGATGAGTGTCACAACACTGATTTGACACTTACTTCCTAGTTCTCTTTCCTTGTTATGTTTGAGAGAAGACAAAAATACAAACGTACTCCTTTGTCAAACATCCTTTGACAGGCATGGTAGCTCACACCTGTGGTCCCTCCACTCTGGGAGCTGAGGCAGGAGGACTGCAGTTGAGTTTTCAGCCAGCTTGGGCTACATAGTGAGTTCCAGGCCAGCCTGGGCTAAAGAGTGAGATTTTTGTCTTAAAAACAAAAAACAAGAAACTGATGAGATGGCTAGCAGGTGAAGGTGCTTGCTACCAGCCTGATGACTCGAGTTCAGCACCCAGAACCCACATGGTGGAAGGAGAGAACTCCCCAAAGTTGTCCTCTGACCTCCACATGTATGGCATTGCACTTGAGGTTACACACACACACACACACACACACACACACACACACACACACACACCATACACACCTATATACACATAGACACGTACACAGACACATACACACATACATACCTATTCACACAGACACAAGCACACACACAAGCATACATATACATCCTTTGAGTTATCACACTGGGTAATGGGAATATCAGAGGTCCCTTCTCTTGCCCTTCCAGTTCAAACTGTCCCTGGGCCCTTCTCCTCATAGGCCAGGGGTCCTCCCTAGGTCATCTACTCTGCTCCCACCTGTTTGGCAGGCTGAGCAGGCTCCTTTTTACTATAAATGATAAGTGACTTTTACCCCATACGCTTGTGTGCAGTGTTGGAATGTGCACTGTGACTGGTCCGACTCCACGAGGGAGAGTGGTGCTCTCAGAACGGCCCTCCTCTTCAGCTGTCCACAGGTGTGCTTGGAGTATAACAGCCTGAAACACCAATAGTATCCTGACGTGGACCCAAAGGCCAGATGGCCCTCAGGAGCCAATAGGGTTCACCCAGAGTGGTTCATCAGAGCTCATCTGCTTTGACCTCTGGCCTCTGACCTGAAGGCCCTCATGGGTCCGAGACTGCTGGAGACAGTGAAAGTCAGTGTGGCTTCTATAATCTGGAACAAGTCTTTTCCACACAGGCAAAGAGAGCAGATGCAAGGGGAGGGGGCAGGTGGGACAGGGGCTTAAATGCTCTACTGTTACATTTAGGAGAGACTATGGTTTCCCCAGCACAGAATTGGAGCTAAAAAGGAAAACTTGTCTGGGTTCCAGGCTCTCCTTCCTGGACAGCCTGTGGACTTACGACTTGCTAAGCCCAAGACTGAACACACCATGATCCTCTTAGCCTGCTCTTCCCAGTCCTTAATTGTTACAATTTATTATTTATGTGTTTATTGCTGTGTGTGTGTTTCCCTGTATGCATATCTGCAGGGATGCAACCGGCAGAGGTCAGAGGCCAGCCTGCAGATGTCGGTTCTCTCTTATCACCATGTGGATCCCAGAAATGGAACTCCGTGTCATGCTTGTCAGCAAGTACCTTTTCATGCTGTGCCATCTCACAGGTCCCTCAGTCCTGACTATAATGGTCACACTCCATGTCCCATCAGCCAAACCACGATCTTGGTCATCATTCTTAACTCTTCTGGTGATCCCAGCCTTTTATAACTAACTACAAGGGCACAAGAAGCCAGGAATGTTGGCATCTTGAACTTCAGCACTTGAGAGGCAGAGGTGGGCAGAGCCCTGTGAACTCAAGGCAAGCCTGGACTACAAAGAGAGTTCCAGGAGTACATAAGTGAGACACCTATCTCAGAAAAAAAAAAAAGAGGCCTCAAGAGCTTTGCCATCTGTATTGCTTTCCCCCTGCCTGGTGGCTTGATGCACTTGGATTGCTACTGTGTAGTGACGGTGGCTAGAAATCTGAAATGAGCAGTGAGACTAAGACCAAGAGTTCAGGGGCTTGTTCCTTCTAGAGGCCTCGGAGTGGAATCTGTTCCTTGTCCTTTCCAGCCCCCGAGGCCACCTATGTCCTGTAGCTCACGGGCTCTGCTTCTGCTTCTGTTGGCACACACCTTCTTCCCCCTCCTCTGCTCTCAGACGTCCTGCCGCTCACTTTTAAGGACCCTTGTGACTGTCTCTGGCCCACTCAGAAGTCCTAAAAGTCAACTTGGTCTAAGGACTTCTTAGATGTGACTTAACTTAGTCACATCTGTATGTCTCTTTTGTCACAGAAAAAGACACTCCCAGGTTCTGAGGATTAGGATGTGGGGCATCTCAAAGGATGCCCACCATCCTACTGTGTGACCTCCTAGATCTTTTCTGGTCCAATGTCCCTGGGCTTCAGGCTGGGGGACCTACTAGTCTATCCTGAATGGTCTCTGCCTCTTGTCCTGCCCCTCCCACCAATTTCCATTATTGCATCTTCTTTGTGTGTGTGTTGAGGTATATCTGTGGTATGTATGTGTTGAGTTGTATGGTGTTTGTGTGTGTGTGTGTGGTGTGTAGTGTGTGTATATATTGCGGTATGTAGGGTGTGTATGGGTAGTGTGTGTGTGTGTGTGTGTGTGTGTGTGTGTGTTGGGTGTTGCTAGGGGTGAAAGCCAAAGCCTTGAACATGCTAGGTAAACACTCTACCATAAGCTTCAGCATTGGCTACATCTTTTTGTCTTCCTATTGATGGTGAATCTTCTCTAACCCACTTCCACCACAGGGCTCTGATTGAGCTCTTCCTTCTGCTCACTCCCATAGTCACTAACTGTACAAAGCTAATGCCAGCAACTCCAGTCAGGGGCACGTACGTCACAGGCCTGAGTCTGGAGCCACACTTCAGGCTGGAGTCTCAGCACTTGCCAGAGAGGAGTTCTTGGGCCTGTATCTGAACTTCTGTGTGCCTTACTTTCTCATCCTGGTAAAATTGTCTCCCTCAAAGTTGTGACAATTAAACTGCTATTGAGAGGGCACTCAAGCAGTGCTTGGCATACCTAAACTTTCTCCGCTTTGTTCTGTGTTCTTTCAGCCCTTTTGATGCCTTCTGGAATGCTTTCTCTGCACCCGTTTCCCTGGAAATTTTTGCCCATCCCTTCCATGACCACCTCACGCATGGCTTCCTCTGCACAGACCTCCTTTTGACCCTCCCACTGCACGCAGGTGAGCTGGCAGCTTCCTGCTCTATAGCTCTTGAACTCTGGGAAGTCTGTCACCCCTAACCAGAGGCCCTTGGACATCATATTTGCAATCATTTGACTATGTGTGTAGGAGGAAAACATCTTGAAATACTAATATTTGTGCTTTCTCTTTTCCACACTTCCTCATAGGTGACCCTCCACTGCCTAGTCAGCCAGAGGTTTGCACATTGCTTTTGCAAGTTCATACTGGGAGCCTGGGAGTTTAGTTCAGCAGGACAGTGCTTGTCTGCCATGCCCAAGCCTTTAGGTTTAATTTCCAACACAGAAAAAGTGGTGTATGTGTGTTGTTGTTTTCTTTTTAGATTATTTTATGCGGGTGAATGTTTTGCCGGCATGTACTGATGCCCACAGGGTTCAGACAAGGGCATCGGATCCCCTGGAATTGGAGTTACAGATGTTTGTGAGCCATCATGTGGTTCTAGAAACCAAACCCTGGTTTGGTTTCTGCAAAAGCAGCAACTGCCTGAGCCATCTCTTCAGGACCTACCACAAAAGGGATTTTTATAGCAAGAAAGCAAAAAGAACTATAGGAAGCTATGTTTCCATTTTCAACTTCCAAACCAGGCTTTAATATGGTCATCCACAGGATTAGTTGGGAAGGCCAAGGGAAGGCTTTGTGGAGAAAAGGTTTCCAGCACTCAAAGCAATATCCTTGAAGGAAGCAGGGGTGGAGTTCATGAGCTAGTGGACCAAAGAGGCCACTGGGAGGTGTCTGGCTCATCCTACTCACAGGGAATCTGGGTCGGGGTAGCTCAGACTGGGAATAGGGACAGAAGTTGGTTCTGGAAGAGATCGGCTGTTCTGAGATGGAAACAGACATGGAGAGGTGCAAGGGCAACATTAAGAGGGTGCCTGCTCCCGGGGGCTGGGAGGTGACTGAGTCAGTAAACTGCTTGCCTTGCAAACATGAGGACCTGAGTTGGGTTTCTAGCACCCACAGGCATGGTGGCACACACCTGTAATCCCAGGGCAGGGGAGTACAAACAGGCAAATTCTTCTTCTTTCTTGTTGATCTGCCAGCCTTGCCTAATTGGGGAATTCTAGGCTGGTGAGAGATCCTGTCTCAAAAAAAAACAATGTAGATAGCCCTGAGGAACTCAACATCTGTGGTTGACTTCTACACACACACACACACACACACACACACACACACACACACACACACACACACATGCCCAGCAGTAGGACTACTGAGTGATGGCAGCTAGGATGCAGGAGTAGCCAGCTATGACATCCTGGTCCCTGTGCAGGCACCCCAGCACTTCTCTGCCTCCTGCTGCCAAAGTCTTTCTTCAGTCAGCTGCCCAGTTTTGTCCCCAAATCGGTCCGAAAAGGCGAAGGCCCCCAGGGCAATGTGTCATCACAGCCATTTCCTGGAGATGCCCACGTTCCCCAATAATGTTGGAATCTCAAAGGACTGGTTACTCAGAGGATAGGCTCTTGACACTGTCAGTCTAGGAACAAGGACCCCAGGACCTGAACTTGGAAGGAACTAAGCAGTGAGGCCAATCCATTAACATGACTATGAGGGAAGCAGGAGGCCTCTGGGAAGAGGGAAGCCTGGAGTCAGGATCCTCCTGTAAGTCCTCACGCCAGGATAAAGCTGTATAGACACTAGTACAGTGAAGGAATGAATGAAAATCTCAACCTTTGGATTTGAAACAATCCAACCTAAGTGCTGGCATAAAAGACTGCAGAGGTCACCTGCACTAAAGCAGAAAGGGGATTCCTGTGGCAGTGCCAGCACCGTGTACAGGTCTCTTGATGACTCCAGATTACCACGGGGGCGGGGGGGGGGGGGCACCCTTCAGGATGCTTCCCAGATTCTTAGCCGGAGTTGGGCTCTTGATGCACAACCCAAACTGTTCAATACTTTTCCTCCCATTGCTAGGATCCAGAGATGCCACTTTGTATTGGCTTGTTTTCTGTTACTATAACATAATGCACAAAGTTGAATAACTTCTGTAGAAATGAGGGTTATTTAACTAAACTCCTGGAGACTCAAGAGTATGGTGGTAGCTTCTGCTTGGTTCTGATGAGGACTCAATGGAGGACAGTGATGGGGAATGTACTTCTTTATATGTTTATCTTATTGATGAATAAAATACTGTTTGGCCAATGGCAAGCAAGGACTAGGAGTCAAAGAGGATTCTGGGAAATGTAGTAGAGAAGTGATGATCCAGGCAGGAAGTGACATGGCAAGAGGACTCATATCTAAGCGAGGAAACAGGAAGTGTGTCCTTTTTCCCCTCCGCTCCTGCTCCAGCGGCATGATGTGATCCACCAGCAAGGAGGGATGCCAATAAGGCGTCTGATAAGGTAAGTCTTATAAAATATATAGGTTTATGATAGTTAAGACTGAGCTAACAGATGAGAATCCTAGTCATTGGCCAAGCAGCATTGTACCTAATACAAGTTTCTGTGTATTCATTTGGGCCCTGACTCTGGCGGGCGGCTGGCGTGGAGCTCCCACGAGGCGGTGGGGCTCGGGCGGCTTTTGGCAGAGGGATTTATCGTAACAGGACAGCTTCACAGTGACAAACATATTCAGAAGAGCTCTCAGGAAGGCATAGGGTCAAGAGGGCCTCATCTGCAGAGCTCCTCTCAACCAGCGTCCCCTAAGAACTACATTGTTTCCTTCCAAGGGCGGGGCTCCTGATGACCTCATCATCTTGCTTCAGGCTCTACCTCCAAATGCCATCACCTCAGCTCTGCTGCCCTGGGCCAGACTCCCAGCACATGGTCTTCTGGGGACATGTTTAGTTCATTTCTGCTGCTCGGCTATGTGTTCAGAGACACAGAGGATCTGCCAAGAGAGACGAGAACAATGTGGAAATTCAGGGAAAGGCTAGCGGGAGGCAGCCAGGGCCAGAGAGATGGAGGAACATCTGGCCACTCGGTGACTTGTATTTAAGATCCTGGCCCTTCGGCTGGTGATTTGATTTAGCAGTTAAGTAAGGTTCCTGCCACCAGGCTTGATGACATGCTTGACCCCAGGACTCCACACAGTGGACAGAGAAGACTGACCCCTTCCCGTTGTCCACTGACTTCCACATCTACAACAGTATGTGTGCACACACAAACACATTCCCCTTTAGGCCTGGCTGTCCCCTGTTCTTGGTTTCCATGTGACACCTCTGAAGACTTGTTATGAAGTTCTGTTTCTGTGTAACCAAGCATGTTTGTGAGCATTCTCCCCATTGATAGCAACACCATAGCCATGGCCAGGACCTCCACAGCTCTTCAAGTCCAAAGATTTGGTTCTGAGAGTGGCCTGGGCAAATATCTGGTCATCCCGATAACCTAAGTTACAAACAAGTATTGTCCTCCCTTTTCAAACCAAAATGATGCTCTGTGGTTAAGTGGCTTGTCCCTGTCCAACAGCTAATACATGGTGGGGCTGAGGTTCTATTTTACTGAGCAAGAGTATATACGTACGTGTGTGTGTGTGTGTGTGTGTGTGTGTGTGTGTGTGTGTGAGAGAGAGAGAGAGAGAGAGAGAGAGAGAGAGAGAGAGAGAGAGTTCAATTTTAAATGCCAAAGCCCTAGTCAGTCCTTTTGTATAGGCTCAAAATCCCTGCCAGAGTTGTGGGCTGGGTGAGCTGGGAGCCCGCCTACTTTGTCTTCCCCACAACACCCTGCCTCTCACTTTGCCGGGCCTGGCAGAAGAAGCGCGGGAAATTGCTGCAGAGCCAGGTACAGGGCTTGGCGGCAAAGCCGCTTGTGGGGCGGGAGGCCAGAGCCGCACCCTGGCACCTGGCAGGCAGCCTAGCTCCACCGTTGAGAAAAGACTTGGTACAAAGGAGGCCTCCCGCCAAGCCAGCCGCCTTCTTCAGCCTTACCGATCCTCAGCTGAGGAACCTGACCTCAGGGCCAGATTAGGTCAGGTCCTTACATGGCCTCAGGACGATGTCGAGGGGCCTTGAGGTAATGCCCAGTCTGGGACACTTTCTTGGCTGCCCGAGGTAGGCATTTAGGGGAAGAAGCAATTGTCACCCCGCACTACATAGGACTCTGGGGCTTCTGAGCTTTCCATTACTGTCCCTCCTCCAGGGCATCCAGGTCACCTGGTTTCACAGTGTTGGGGCAGATTGTCTACCTTGTGGCGATAGTTTGTCCGAAGTGCAGACTAGATAGATCTGGGTCTATGGTGAAGAAGAAAATACTCTCAGAGGAATTCGGGTTCAACCAAAGTGGGCATTTGGGAAAGGAACCCTGATTGTAGAGTGGGGATGGGCCCTGAGGATGGGTTGGTTGCCATAGCTGTGACCCAGCACCCAGAGGTCCATGAAGGGAACACCAGGCCTCTTGGGTCTAACCGGATCCTGCCTCCCCCTGAGCAAGCACTCAGGGCCTGTGTCTAGACAAGAGGCCATCTCAATGGGGCTCTTTCATTCAGACAGGGCTGGTCCCAGTGCAGGCCAGCATCAAGTCTCAATCCAGCCCAGTGCAGAGGGGCTGCCCAGGCCTGCAGGGACTCGGGAGGAGCAACTGTTCTCTCTAGGAGGTGCAGCCCACTCCAGGGCCCTCCACTGTACCCAGGAGGGCAAGCGAGGGGCAGGGCTGAACCTTGTTGCAGATTGAGCTCGCAGTCTTTGATACATGGCCAGTATCTGTACAGATCATCCTAAAGTAGGAGTTTAGGCTCCTGTCCCCTGACTAGGATATCCCCAAAGCCAGACAAAAGGAGTGCCAGAAGTGACCCCTGCTCTTACTAGCCCACACCGACTCAGACAGCAAAGGGAGATTCAGGAGTGCTAAGCCACCTCTACTACCACTGGCACGAGCCTTCTTCTCAACAGACCCCGATAATCCCAAAGTAGCCCCGGACTGAGGGGTGCCCCCAAGGCTATCCCCAAGGCAGGATGCCCTCTGGGGGATGCCCTGACTGGTGCTGTATAATTCTGGATAGGCAGGGGTGGCACAAGCCACATTTCCAGGAATGGCCTTCTGTACCCTGGGCTTGCTGTTCAGGGCCCAGTCTGGGGATTCTGGGAGCCCTGGGCCTGACCTGCTTAAGTTTCTGCTTGTTCTATTCACCTATCATTTACCTCAGGGGGTCCAGGTGTGGCACCAGGTAACCACCATAGGGCCAGGCTCAGAGCTCCCAGTGGAGCCAATGAGCTATGAGGGGAGGCCTACTCGGGCAGGGAGAGTGTGCATCACAGCCCAGGGCTGCTGAGAATTTTTGGCTTCCTCATCACACCTGTGAATGATGTGACAGGCAGACACCTTCCTAGAGGGACTGCTGGATAGCATGCTCCTAATGACACCAGCAACAATGTAGCAGCTACTTCCTGTGAGGTCCATGCCTGGTGTTTCTGTCCTGGTCATCATTCTCAGAATAGGCCCTGTACCAGGCTCTCAGGTACTTGGTCATGAGTCTCACTCAGGAAATGGCTGCTCTACCCTTTTTGTGTGCTGGGCAGTGTGGGCTGTGTGGAGCCTCCATGTCTGTGGGTGGAGTGACAGACTGGGCTCAGAATCCTTACGCACTGTGTCTCTCACCTTCCCAGACAAAGCTGCTGGCAGGGTGAGAGTGCAGGCCTCACTTCTGCCTGTGATTGGTCCTGTAGCCTGGGTTAGTCACTGTTCCTCTCTGGGTCTGAGTTTATTCTGTGGCAAAATAAAAAACAGAGGTCAAACCATTTGATCATCAAACCCTTTTGCACAAAGAAAGGCTTAGGGAAGTTCAAGAAAGCCGCGGCCTATCTGAATTCCTGGCCTCTTTCTGCCCCCTGGTGGCCACTAGTAGACTAGCACCCAGGGGTGATGACAACAGAACACTGGAATTGGCTCTTCTGAGGTCTGGGGGACTCACTGTGGTCTCTGTCAAGGCTGCCTCCCCTCTGTTAGAAGATAGTTCTAATAGTACCAACGCCATCAGAATGCGCTGAGAACTAGGTGTTAGAGCACTATAAAATATAATGAATCATGACTTGGAAACTGCCCTTGGTCCCCTACTGTCATCACCTCTGCTTTTCCTGGATCCAACACCCAAGAAGCCACTCAGCCCAGATGGCTGATGGCTGTCTTACAACCTTTCCACCAAGGTCAGCTCTCATTATTTCTTTCCTCTGAGTTTCACCACCTTCTCCCCATCTCCCACTCATCCTGTATACCAATCCTCCTGTACCTATACCCAGTCCTACAACCTATTTCCTGATGCCTCCGCTCTCACACTGCCTAAGCCCTCCAACCTGTCCTCAGGCCCTGACAACCACAACATCTGCCTTTCTGAACCTTTAATTCTGTGGGGGGGGTTGGTGGGTGGGGTGTTTGTAAGGATGCATGTTTGTGGGGGAGATAATGGAAGCCAGAGGACAAGGGCAATGTTGTTGGGGTGCCATACTTACCCTTGTTTGTTTGTTCTCTTCCCAGTGTCTCCCAATTTATTCTCCTACCCCCAGCTCTGGGATTACAAGCACACACCACATCTTGGCTGATTTTGTTTGGTTTTGTTTTAAGATTTTAAACTTTATTTATTTTTATTTAAGCTTTCTAAGACAGGGTTTCTCTATGTAGCCTTGGCTTGTAGAGGGCACAAAGTCTTACAGATAGCATTGTGAAACACACAGGCTTTTCTCTTCAACAGAAGAAATAGACACCATTCTCCCGGAAGGTTGGAATGGGTGTTGTTTAACAACCTAGTGATCTTTTGCTATTCTGTAGAGTCAGTCCTCACCGGAATCCCCCTTATCCTGAGCACTGCCTCTCAGTCAATAGAACCCATCCTTGTGGAAGAGCTCACAGGCATTTTGCAAGAGATGTGCTTTGCAACGGAGTTTCACTGTAGCCATGCTGTAAGCTTTGTTGTGACAGTTGTCATGAGGAAATGATGAAGTTTTACTGCACTTTTAAATAAGTAAAAAATAAACCACTCCAGGGGGCTGCAGAGATGGCTCAGCAGTTAAGAGCACTAAGGTTGCTCTTCCAGAGGGCCTGTGGGTTCAGCTCCCAGCACCCACATAGCAGCTCACAATTGTCTGTAACTCCAGCTCCAGGGTATCTGGCACCTTCACATACATGCAAGCAAAACACCAAATGCACATAAAAATAAATCTTAAAAAAAAAAGAAAACTACTCAAGACTCTAGAAGTTTCAACTAGCCTGGTTATGTCATGCTGAACTGAGTTTCCTTACAGGGACCCCCACATTAGCTGTCCTGGGACTTGCTATGTAGACCAGGCATGTTGGCCTGGAACCCATAGAGATTCTCAAACCTCAGCCTCACAAGTGATCATCATGCTGTGTGATTATACAGTTTTTGTTTTTCATTCCGTTGATGTGTATTTTGGGAGTTTTTTTTAATTTACTAAATTTTTATGGATTATGTGTGAGCATATAGGTGACATGGCATACACGTGGGGGTCAGAGGACAGCCTTGTGGAGTCTTTTCTCTTTCTTCCACCTTTACGTGGGCTCTGGGGACTGAACTCAGCTCATCAGCCCTGTAAGGCAAATGTCATACAAAACACACACACACACACACACACACACACACACACACACTCCGCCAGCCATCTTTCCAGCCCTGTGTTTTGTTGTTGTTCTTATTTTGTTTTGTTTTTGAGATGGAGATCTCAGTGTGTTGCTAAGGCTGGCCTGGAACTATGCTGTTCAGGCTGGCCTTACACCGATGGCAGTTCTCCAGCCTCAGCTTCCTGAGTTCTGGAATTATAGGGGTGAGCCACTCCCAGCTGATTTACTGTATTTATTGATTTTCTTTTGTTGGATCCCTGTGTATATACTGTTAGGTTTTGCTTGAGAAATTTTGCATCCATGTTCGTCAAATATTGTTAGTTAGTCAAAATGGGTTTTGTTGTTGTTGTTACTGTTTCTTTGGGGTTGTTTATTTGTTTGTAGACAGGGTTTCTCTGTGTATCCCTGGCTGTCCTAGAACTCACAGAGATCCTCCTGCCTCTGTCTCCTGAGTGCTGGGGTTAAAGGGGTGCACCACCACCGCTTGGCTGTTTCTCTCTCTCTCTCTCTCTCTCTCTCTCTCTCTCTGTGTGTGTGTGTGTGTGTGTGTAAAAACACCTGTTTTCATGTACGTGTGTGTCTCAAATGTAGAGGTCAGAGGATAACCTGCTGGAGTATAGTATCCACCATGTGGCTCCAGGAAGTGCCATTACCAGCTGAGCCGTATTGCTGGGCACCTTCTCTGGTTTTGATATTCAGGTAACTCAGGCCAGTTCTTGGGATCAGCGCTATAAAGATTTGATAAAATTCAGCATCGACTCTACCCAGACTGAGGGTTTTCTTTGTAGAAAGACTTTTTATCTCATTCCTCTTCACTCATCTTTGCAGGTGTTCTGTTTCCTTGCAGTTTATGTGCCCAGAAATCTGCGCATTTTTTACACTTTGCTGCCACAAAGCTTTTCAGAATAAACTAATAATAATCACAATAATGATCCTTGAATCTCCCTTTCTGTTTTTTTTTTTTTTTTTTTTGAGACAAGATCTCTCTATCTAGACTTGGAGCTCTCTATGTAGACCAGGCTGGATTCCAACTCACAGAAAAACCTGTCTCTACCACTTAATCTCTTTGATGAGACATGTGCCACCACACCTGGCCTGACCACCACACCTGGCTTGACCACCACACCTGGCCTGACCACCACACCTGGCCTGACCACCACACCTGGCCTGACCACCACACCTGGCCTGACCACCACACCTGGTTTTGTTGTTCTTCTGTTTCAGTTGTGCTCACAATGAAACACAACCACGAGACTCACAAACCCACGAGGAGTTTATTGGGGAAGGGAACAAAGGGTGTGTGTGTTTGCTTAAAAGGGGAAGCTTGCACTTATGTACCGAGTCCTGCCTGAATGCCCCCCATTGTCAGGCAGTGGGGTCAGCATAATGCCTGGGTTCCAACAGGCTTGACCACCACAGCTGGCTTGACCACCACACTTAATCACCACACCTGGCTTGCATTTCTGTGGTATGAATTATAATCTGCCTTTTTTATCTCATGTCTTGTTTGTTTGGGTTATCTCTTTTTCCACAGCCAGCTCAGCAAAGAGTTGGTCAATTTGCTAATTTTTTCTCAATTTTATTTACTTTCCCTTATGTGTCTTGCCTGTTTGTATGTGTGTGCAATGAGGCAAGGGGACAGTGTTGGATGCCCTGGAACTGGAATAACATATGTTGTGAGTCTCCATGTGGGTGCTGGAACCAACCCTGGGTCCTCTGAAAGAGGTGCTCATCTCTCTAGCCCCCACAATAGGTGCCCTTAACTGCTAAGCCATCTCTCCAGCCGCTTGCTTTTCTCTTCAAACCAGTCTTTTGGTGTTTACTTTTTAGTCTCTATTCATTTGTTTCTGCTCTGATCTTTCCTTCCACAGTTTTTGGTGGCTTTTGTTTTTGTTGTTGGTAGTGTTGTGTTTGTTTGTTTGTTAATGTTTTGTTTTGCTCTCTCTTCCTTGAGTTGTAGCATTATTTGTGTCGTTTCAATGTGATTGCTATTGTTGCAGACACCTATTTCTGTGACCTTCCCTGTTACTACTGCATTTGCTGTATCCAGTAGGCCCTTAGACACTAAAAGATACGGGTCTCTCTCTCCCTCCTTCCCTTTGTATCCCTGGCTATCCTGAAACTTACTGTGCAGACCAGGCTGGCCTAGAACTCACAGAGATCCACAGGCCTTTGCCTCCTGAGTGCTGGGATTAAAGGCCTGTGCCACCACACCCTGCTTAAAGTCTTTATAAAATATTTCTTTTGATTACTTTGTTATGTAGTTTGGTTGTTTGTTTATTCACCTGGCTACTGGAGGAGAATGTCATTGTTGATTTCTAGTTTCATTACTGTAGCCAAAGAAGATATTTGCTGTACTTTTTCTGTTTTTGAGTGTGTGGACACTCTGTGGCCTCGCGTGGGGTATATCCTGAAGGGAGTTCTTGGTGGTGAGGTGCATTCTGCAGCAGTGGGATGAAACAAATGTCTGTGAGGACCACTTCATTTCCTGTTAGCCAACCTAAGTGTCACCTTCATTATTTCAATCATTTCCTGGCAAACACCCTGAGCTCCCTGGTCTTCCCACTCCCCAAAGTGTGTACCTACCAAAACTCTATATGAACCTGGCTAGCCATCTCCTTTTGTAGCAGTATCCTGCTGGCCTGGCGCCGGGAGTGATAACAACTAGTCCTAACCCCCTGCTAGGTGACAACTGGACTATCTGGAGATAAACTTTTGTCCCCCTTTGTGAACTTTGTTTGGGACTTTCCCAAGAATACAAAGGCCTATGCAAAACTTGGTTCAGGAAACCCGGAAAACTGTGGTACCTATGAATCCAGACTTTGCACTTGGCATTGTATTTTTGGAAGCCTCATTCAAGTTGTTCTGAGCATATTGTAATCAACTGGTTAAAGTGTAAACACTGAGAAAAATAAAAATGCCCTGGGTGCAGGGAACGAACTTCAGTCCATCGAGGCTAGGGTCCCCTGCAGTTGCAGAAAGACCAAATTCATTCTTAAAGCGTCTCTGAGTTTTCTTTCCGTGGACCCGCATGAACCCACACCTGGGCCACGACATCTGAGATATTTGTTGCCCAGTGTGTGGCTTGAAGAAGGACAAAGGATTGGCTGAAGAACTGGAGGAAAAGCGCACTCGGGGTAAGGGGACTCCAGGACAGGCATGGGAAAATTCTCATCTCTGGAGCAACAGTATATGCAGTTATTAAAATGCCTGTTAAAAGGAAATGGAGTGAAAGTGAAGGAAAAACAGCTCACAGAGCTTTTAATATTAATTAAACGGCATTGCCATGGGTTTCAGGCAACCCCTCATGTTCAGTTGAAACTGAAGGCGTGGAAGCAGGTTATGAGAGCTTTGAGGACAGCTCATCAGAGAGGAGAGCTCACACAATTCAACATTTGGTCTTGGTGTAATTTACTTTCAAATGCTCTGGAGCTGTTGCAGAGTGAGGAGTCCTTAAAGCTGTGTGTAAAGCAGAACAGGAAAGTAAAAGGGAAGACACTCAGACATGGTCAGGCAGCAGAGGAGAAGGTTCCTTCCCAGTCCATAGGATAGGAATGCTGCTTCAGAGGGCAGTGAAAGTGAGGAAAGCCAGGGCCTGGAGATAGCCTTCCTCCTTCCCAGATGAAACACATTTACAAATTAAAAGGTAGAGGCTGGAGAGATGGCTCAGCAGTTAAGAGCACTGGCTGCTCTTCCAGAGGACCTGGGTGTCTGTAACTCTGAGATCTGACACCCTCACATAGACATACATGCAGGCGAAATACCAATGCAAATGAAATAAAGATTATAAAGAAAAAGAAATTAAAAAGTCTGAAAGGTTAACTGCACAATTTTATTTATTTATTTATTTATTTATTTATTTATTTATCTTTGGTTTTGGTTTTTTGAGACAGGGTTTCTCTGTGGCTTTGGAGGCTGTCCTGGAACTAGCTCTTGTAGACTGTGCTGGTCTGGAACTCTCAGGGATATGCCTGCCTCTACCTCCCAAGTGCTGGGATTAAAAGTGTGTGCCACCACCAACCTGCCTTAACTGCACAATTTTTAAAGATAGAAATAAAATGGCTCCTGAGACAAAGAATAAAAAAGGAAAAAAGATTTTCCCAGTAAAAAGGGGAAAAATATTGAATCAAGTCTAAAAATTAAAAGGCCCCATAAAAGAAAGACAAAGGAAAGAAAAAAGTCTCTTCCTAGTAGGAACAGAGGAAGAAAAAAGGCTCTTTCCTGTATAAGAAATTGAGGATAGCTAAAACTCAGAGCTGTCTCTGGCTGCACCCTGTGTGTCAGCTCTTCCACAAAACTGTCAGTCAGCACAGGGCAGTGCTGTCTGAATTACACGGAATCCACAGGCGGCCTCAATGCTGCAGCCTGAGCCAGGGCAGCAAGCCCAGAGCTTAGAATTTTGTTTTCTGTTGGCTTAACTTTGGTTAAAATTTTGTTATTGTGTGTCCCTCAGAGCAGGAATAACCCAGTATTAGGGTCCCTTCATGGGAAATGTGTTTTTTTTCTCTCCAGTAATGGGAATAACTCATTATCAATGGTCCCTTCACGGGAGGAAGAGGGAGTTTAAAGAAGTCCAGCTTCTGGTAAAGGGCGTTTGTGTCAACTCAACTGCTGTTTGAATTTCCGGAGATATTAATCATTTATTGCATAGAGCATGTTCTCTTTTGATTGTCTAATTAATGTTTAGATAAATGTTTGATTTTCCTAGTAAATGAACTAAAAGAGTAAACTTCATGATTTTAAACTATATTACTGGATATGCTCTTTTTTAAAAATTTACTTTTATTTTATGTGCATTGGTATTGTGCTTGCATGTATGTCTATGTGAGGATGTTGAGTCCCCTGAAACTGGAGTCACAGTTGTGAGCTGTCATGTGGGTGCTGGGAATTGAACTCAGGACCTCTGGGGGAACAGTCAGTGCTTTTAACCGCTGAACCATCTCTCCAGCCCTTGGGTATGCTCTTGTCTGTTTATCATTACTGAAAATTTGGCTCCGTTCTTTAAATTGCTTTCTAAAAATTCATGATTAAATTCTATAAAAATGTAAACCTGATACAGACTGAGTTGTTAGGGTAATAGATAACATGGCAATTAAGGTAAAAGCTCATAAAGAATAATTTCTTACTGATTAAGAGCTTACAAAAATTATTTTTCCATTAAATAAAATGCAGCCAAATTATTTAATCCACACTGTTAATAATTGGCAAGTTGCATTAAAGTGTTGCTTGGAGCCTATAAAAAAGGATCCTCTTGGGCTAGAGTGATGGCTCAGAGGTTAAGAGCATTGGCTGTATACATAATAAATAAATAAATCTAAAAATAATGCTTTTAAAAAAGGATCCTCTTTTTAATATTTTATAAAAATGCTCTGTATTACCTAAAGTTACCTCTTAAAATCCTATATAAATTGTCTTATTGCATTTATATATGGCTTATATATAAAAGACTATACAAATAGAAGCTGGTGATAGAATTGCTCAGTTGTTGTTGCTCCCATATTTTAAAGGTGTTGTGATATATAATTTATGATTCATTAAAGCTTGCCTAAGGATTCAGAAAGCAAAGTGAGTCACAAGCCATAGAAGCCAGGCATATACCTTTAATCCCAGCAGCCAGAAGCTAGGAGGTGGTGGTAGACACCTTTAATCCTGAAACTCAGGATTAAGAGGTAGATGGATCTCTCTGAGTTCAAGGCCACCTAGGGATGCATGAGATTGAGCCACTCTAAAAGAGAAATAGATCACATGCCTTTAATCTCAGCACTAGAAGGGTATAAAAGATAGAAGCAGGGTCTTCAATATTCAGTGTGAGGCATTCATTTTCCAGCCACACTGAGGAGAGATTACTGTTTGAGGCTTGTTGAGAGCTCGTGGAGACAGGATCAGCCCATTCAGCCTGAGGTAGAGATAAGAAGCCAGTGGCCAGCTGCTTTGCTTTTCTGATATTAACCTGAAGTTTGAACCCCAATATCAGTCTCTGGGTCTTTTATTAATTCGTGTTACAGGCTCTGTTTGCTAGAGGCAAGCAGAAGCTCAGTTCCTTTAAGAGAGGCTTCCTGACTCAGCGTTAGTGGCAAAAACAGCCAGGCTCCTTTAAGAGGGCCTGCTACCGAACACATACATGGAGCTTATGAACAGCCAGAAGCATGCTTCTTGGTGGTGACATGGACCAAGAAACTCTACAGAGTTCTGGCAATAAACTTGTTTCCCACAAGCACCTCTGCTATGAAGCTAGGCTCTCAGGAAGCCAAGGAATAGAGCAGAACCAGCCACCACTTTAATACTACATTGCTTAGCAGAGTAAAGAAAGACTCATGGTCAGAAAAAGAAAGAGATACACAGTAAAGACTGATTCAGAGGAACAAAGCCTCTAAACTGGATATGGTGTGTTTAAAAACATATGTAGGCTTGGGAGAGAAAAGAAAAAGGATAGAAAAATTCCTTAAAAGAAATAGAGTAGCTGGGTGTGGTGGCACATGCCTTTAATCCTAGCACTCTGCAGGCAGAGGCAGCTGTATCTCTATGATTTCAAGGCCAGCCTGGCATACAGAGAGAGTTCTGGGACAGCCAAAAATACACAAAGAAACCCTGTCTCAAAAAAAAACAAATAGGGTAAAAAAAAGCCACATAAAGATGGAAAATACACAGAGTATGGATACTGTGTGTTATTGTGCTGTCTTTGAATTGTTTGACTGCTGAGGAAGGAGCAACAGCTGCTAATAGACCTTTGATTATAAATGCTGCTGGATTAAGCCAACCTATATATTTTGAAAATGCCTTGACTTCAAAATTCAAGTCTAAGGACATGTTACTTTGGAAAAGAGGTTCTGCTTTTGTTTCCACAGAAGATGAAACACAGTGAATTGCTTCCAGACTAATATGGTTTGATCAAACAAGACCTCCTGAAGCAGTGGTCCAGGTGATCCAACATCCAAAACAGCTGAGACCATGCAGCCTCACAGACCACTACAGCCAGGATTTGGCCATGGTTCTGGGTTTTCTCAAGATCTGCATGGGATTGACAGTGCCCACAATCAGCAGGAAGCAGTTTAGAGAGGACTATGCCCACATTCCCAAATATTGTGTATAAATGTTTATTTTCATTTAAACAGGGCTAGTTATAAATGGTTAATGATCATAGTTAATTTCTTTCCAAAGGAAAAAAAGGGAATATGATATAGAAATGAATACTTTGCATTGGTATGGATTTTGGTTCATTGATACAAATTTAAGGTCAATTTGTTATATGTATATTTCTACTCTTGTTTAGGTATTGTGCTTATATAGAACTCTTTTGAAAATATGTATGATTAAATACAGATTACAGATGGTCACCTATAATAGTCAAAACTTATATTAGTTAGGTTTTCTAGATATACAGAGATATATTTCAAATAGATGGGTATTCTTCAAAACTTTCAAAGACCTACAGAATATGGCATTTAAAATGGTTTATTAGAGTTTTTCATGACAATGAGACACAACTGCTCCTGGCAAACCCACACAGATATACATGCAGGCAAAACACCAATGTACATAAATAAAAATAAAGGGAGGAAAGAAAATAGAAAAGATGGAAACAGACTTGTTCTTTTATCTTAGAAAGGGTCTTGTTTTAATGTCCAGATTGTTCTGAAACTCACTATGTAGCCCAGGCTGGTCTCCTGGAAGTCTAAAATACCTTCATGTCTCAGCCTCCAGAATGCTGGGATTATGGATGTATGTTATCACACTCAGGTCCCAGCCTCTTTTTTTTCTTTTTCTTTTCTTTTTTTTAATTTCTAGGAATAGGCTTGCTAAATTATTCAGGTTAGCCTTGAACTTGTGATCATCCTGGCTCAGTCTCCAGAGTGACCAGAACTAAGGTCTTCACTGTTTCCATCTTTTCTATTTTCTTTCCTCCCTTTAAATCTTTTGTTAAAATAAAACCGAGGGCTGGGGGTGTGGCTCAAGGGCAGAGTGGCCATTCAGCACCCTGAGTTTGATTCCCCAGGACCTCACAAACCAACCAAAACTAAGATACAAATGCCACGGGTGTTGTGGTATGCCATCTCTATCTCTGTCCCACAGAAACATCTTCTGGGGCATGAGTACACAGGGCACTGTTACCTCCTGTAATAAAGCCTTCTAGAACCTTCTGAGCACCTGCCTGAGGCTCTTCCAGAGCAAGTGTCACTCTTCATAAATGCCCCCATGTAGTTTTCTTGGCTGCTTTTCTGTCATAGGTTTGCTGTGAGTGGAGGCTATGCTGTGGGCATGCCTCCCTATTGATGAAAACCTTTCCAGCTTGATCAGCTTGACGACTGGATTTCCTGAGGTCTGTAAAGCCTTCTCTGCCCTCCTCTGCGTTTTTGTGGGGTTATTCTTTTTTTCTTCTGTGTTTTCATTTTCTCTCACCTCTCCAGCCCATGCGCTTTTCTTCCAGTTACACTATAGTCTTTGGGGGACCATGGTGGGTCTGGAAGTCTGCCACCACAGGGTGGGTCACACAGCATGTCACAGACTGAGGCAGTTTCATTTAGCACACAGCTGTACCCCCTTTCACTGCTGAATTTATCAAAACCTATACATTGTGTGGCTGCCTGGCAAGTGATACCCTTGCAGGTATTAATACCTTCGACCAATTCTCCCAATGATTTTCAAGTCACATGTTGTTTTTGTAAGTTGTCATATTATTTGGGTAATGCAGTTGTCACTAGCTAAGTGAAACTGTTGTCTGAGTCATTATTTAATATTTAGCTCTTCTAATGCCTTCTCCATTAAAATAGTCATCCCTAGGTGACATGTATTCTTAACAAGTAGATAACTGTTTCTAAAATCATACTGTACATCATTTTGAAACTTTTTAAGATTTTGCTGGACTAATAAATATGGTGGTAAAAGTTCCTTTTGTTTTGCTTATTATCTTTGTTTGTTTGTTTGTTTGATTGTGTTTGTTTGTTTTGAGACAGGTATCATGACCAGGCTGGTCAAGGATGACTTTGAACTCCTGATCCCCCTGCCACTACTTCCCAAATGCCAGGGTTTCAGGGGTCTAACATCACAGCAGCCAATTCCATCCAGATTCTCTTCAAGTTGCTTTTGGCTTTGGTTTTTCAGAATAGGGTTTCTGTGTGGCCCTGGCTGTCCTGAAACTTACTCTGTAGACCAGGCTGGCCTTGAACTCACGGAGATACACCTGCCTCTGCCTCCTGTGGCAACACTTCGTGGCATCTTTAAGTTTTTTGAGTCTATGTTATTGGCAAATATAAGTTTGGAATTATTTTATCTTTCAGGGAGGCTGAACTTTGAAATAAAATATTTCTCTTTATGCCCAATAATGATTTATTTTTTGCCTAAAATAAAATTTTCTGGCTGAGCAATGGTGATGCACTCCTTTAATCCCAGCAGTTGGGAAGCAGAGGCAGGTGAATCTCTGTGAGTTCAAGACTAGCCTGGTCTACAAAGTGAATTCCAGGACAGCTAGGACTATACAGAAAAATCCTGTCTCAAAGAAGAAACATTCTGATATTAAGATAGTTATGGCATGGTCTGGAGGGGTAGCTCAGTGGTTAAGAGCAATAGCTACTCTTGCAGAGGACCTGAGTTCAATTCCAAGCAGCTATACATAGCATGGTGACTCACAACCAACTGTAAGCTTCAATTTCAGAGGATCTAACACCCTCTTCTGACTTCTGAGGGCACCAGGTGCCTGGAGCACATACATTCATGCAGACAAAGCATTCATACTTAAAATAAATATTAAAAAAAATAGTTGCAATAGCCTTCTTCAGTTTGTAATTTTTCATCCATTCATTGCAGAAAGCTATGAAATAGTGCAAAGATTATACATCCTTGTCTCAGATCAACCATTTGTCTTATTATTCCATCTGGTTTTTATATACTTATATATTATAGAAAAACATGTGTCCATGCATTATATAGAACTTTCTGAGCCAATGAAGAGTAAGTTGTAGACATTAAATTCCATTAATGCTTACTCAGTATTTCAGAGCCTAGAACAAAGTCACTATTCTGCACAACCCTCCAAGAGTAGAATCAGGAAGCTCACCTAGGTATGGTCGGTACTACTAATTAATCAGGAATTAATGTATCGCTTTGGTAAAAATAACTGACAGAAACCACTTGGAGGAGGAAAGAGCCATTTTGGCTCATGCTTTCAGAGGGTCCAGACCATATTCACTTGTTCTTATCACTGTGGGCCTGAGGCAAGGGAAAGCATCAAGCTGGGAGAGTGAGACAGGAAGGGTCAAGGATAGAAACACCTTTCAGAGAACATCACTATTATAGCCTGGGGGTGGGGGTGGGGGGCTCCAGTAGCACAGGGCTGAAAGGGAAATTCAGAGTTGATTTGTACTAAGCTTCTCTATCTGAAGGGGTTTGGGAAAAAGACACATTCTCCCTTGGTGGTTTCCGTCTTTATTCTTTATTCTTATACTGTATACTTTTTCTACAGCTTATATACCCCAACAAAATCTTCCAGGCAATATAGGAATTACAATGTGGTTACATTCTATTTTTCAAGTGAATGATTATAATGAATACAGGTAAAAACATGGTTTTCATCTCCCTTACATGATTAAAAGCAAAGTCACCCCAGTAACCCACATACATTTACACCTAAGTAACTTGTTACAGATTAACAGAACATGAGTAAGCAACCAGTATTTTTTTACAGCCAACTCTTTAGTTGGAAGGCTGCATATTTTATAATCATTTTATTATTTATCTTGAAAGGTAACCTTATAGGAAATCTTAAAGGAATCACAAACCTAAACTTTTATATATGAAAAAGATTCGGGGCATTGGTGGCACACGCCTTTAATCCCAGCACTTGGGAGGCAGAGGCAGTCGGATCTCTGTGAGTTCGAGGCCAGCCTGGTCTACAGAGAGAGTGCCAGGACAAACCTTGTCTCGAAAAACCAAAAAAAAAAAAAAAAAAAAAGAAAGAAAATAAAAAGAAAGAAAGAAAAGAAAAAAGATCAGTCAGCTCTACTTTAAATCTTTAGGATGCATATCTAATCTATGCATCATTTTTTTAAAGATTTATTTATGAAGTATATAGTATTCCTCCTGCACATACACCTGCACACCATAGGGACCAGATCCCACTATAGATGGTTGTGAGCCATCATGTGGTTGCTGGGAGTTGAACTCAGGTCCTCTGGAAGAGTAATAAGTGCTCTTAACCTCTGAGCCATCTCTCCAGCCCTTCTCAATGTTTGTTTTGGTTTTGTTTTGTTTTTATCAGGAGATTGAGGGCAGAAATGGGTATAAAGAATTAATCATCACCTTTGGTCATCAACCAAACCTAACAGAAAGGTATGTCAGCTAATAATTGGGCTGCTTTGTTCTTGTTCCCTGGCCTTAACGAGTTTCTCATTCAACTATGTGCCTTGTCTTTTCAGGTTTTTTACCTCAAAGCTATTTGACAAAAACAGCAAACAGCTTAGTCTAACTTTAAGTTATTTTCAAAGTTTTGTTTCTGTAATGGTACACTCTAAACTTGTGAATACATATCCCAACATTAAGGTTAAAATAACTTAAACTAGTTACTGGGACTCAGTTGTTTTTCTTTTCTTTTTTATTATTCCTGCCCCCCCCCCCCAGATGGGTTTCTCTGTAGCTTTAGAACCTGTCCTGGAACTCACCCCGTAGACTAGGCTAACCTCCACAGAGATCTACCTGCCTCTGCCTCCCAAGTGCTGGGACTAAAGGCATGCACCACTACCACTGGACTGAAATTGTTTTTCTTAATCATTAACCTAAGCCACAGTCTATACAGCCCCTCAATAGAAACTCATGTGTTCTAGCTGTGTGGTACTTCCTTGTTTTATTTTTTTATCATCAAAATCCTATTTAAACTAACATTGCTATCAATTAGACAGCACAGCATAAGAAGAAATCATCTTCATAGTAATCCACATGTAAAAATGCACAGTAGAATAGGATATCTCCTTGAGATAAGCACACTACATTACAGGCAGTGGGGATCTCCCAACACCCATTGACACCATGCCAGGTACCAGAAAAAGATGGCAGCAGCAAACATGTAAAGTCACAGCAGAAGCAAAAGATGCTCTGGAGTCTGTAGTCTCCAGGCCTTGCTTGTCAGAGATTCACCCAGAGGTTTGCCTCTTGGTGGACTGACACCCTGAAGTCAACTGCTATCTGCTGTTCCTTTGACATGGCCACCGGCACATCCCCACTGACCTATTAATAGTTTCTTCAATCTGGCCCCAAGTCCATTCAGCTATGAACTGACCAAAGGGTGAGTCCTTCGATGAGGCTAGCATCCTCATGATTCAATCACCACTCAGTAGCATCAACAGTTGAGGGTCAAGCCTCTAACACAAGAGCCTTTTCATTCATTGTTCTGGAGATTTAGGGTTTTCAGCCACTTTGTCCTGATTTCATAGCTGTCTTTGTGACTTAGACCTTCTCACAGACTCTCATCACTGATGGGAAAGTCTACCTGAGCCTTGGGTGGTCCTGCGTGTCCTTGCTGAGAATGATAAGCCTTGCCAAGCTAGTCATAGGGGCAAATGAGTAGACTGGGGGCACCCAGTGTGTAATTCTGGACCATGGCACATCCTTGGGGGGGGAGTGGAAACCGGTGTGTATGCTGCATGCTGAAAGGATAATGGGCCTTTGCCTCTGAGTTCAGCAAGGGTGCACCCCCATCCCATCCCCCCGCCCCACCCCCGCCTGTATGGCCTGAATATAGGCCTACTATATCACCCACAGGGCTTGAAGATAGGGAAGAAATGGCCATGGAATGTCTTTCCATTAGGAATGAAGGTTCTCATCTGGGTCACTTACAGTCTTCTGGAATAGTTGATAATTACTCTGCCCCTTGGATCATGTTTCCCTTGCTAGGTTCCTGGATAAAGATCAGTGCTCTGCTGAGGGTAGAGGTATGTGTCTGTAATCCTAGCACCCGGGAGGCTGAAGAAGAAGTGCCATGAGTATGAAGCCAGCCTGGGTTACAGAGTAAGAGACTGTCTCAAAAATCAACAATCAACAAAGAATTAGAGATAGGCAGTCCTGCTGGAAGCATACACTGAACCCCAGTTCCATACAGCAGTAACTCCTGTTCTCACCAGACTCCAGTCCAGAGATAGGGCTGAGAAATCCACCCTTTCCTTTAGTTATCACAGCCTGGGAGATGGTGTAAGTCCTAATTGGCAGGTCAGGCTGCATTCCTGCAAGACTGTGATGATGGATGCTAGTCTGGTTTTACGGACCTGGAAACACAAATCTGTAATCCCAGTCCTCGAGACTGAATCAGGGGGATTACAAATTCGAAGCTAGTGAGCCCCTGTCTTAAAAACAGCACCAGACCAAACAAGCAAAACAAAACTCGGCAAACATGGTTTTCTCCTACATTCTTGATGAACAGGGAGGAGCACAGACAGTTGCCAACAGCTCCTGTCATGTTAGACCGGCAGGAGCTCAGGCACTGCAGTGGATTGCTGATGTAGGAACCTGAGAAGTGATCATATCACCCTGCCCCAAGTGTGAGCATTTTTATATCTTCAGGCTCTAAATTTGGTAGGGCACATGTGTTAAAAAATCCACCAATTTCTTCTAGGTTCTCCGGCTTTTGGGGGTGTAAGTTTTCAAAGTCTTCTTTGTTTTGGATTTCATTAGAGTCTATGGTAGCAATATCCCTTCATCTCTAATGTTGCTATTTTGGGTCTTTCCCTGCTTTCTTTTTGGGAGCTTGGCTAAGGGCTTGTCAATCTTATTAACCTTTTCAAAGAACCAAGTCTTTAATTTTGTGTATTGTTCTCTTAGTATCTATCAATTTAGTTAATTTTTCCATAATCTTTATGATTCCTTGCTATCTGGGTTTAGGATGGGCTTCTTCTTGTTTTTCAAGGCACTGACGTACACCATTAGGTTGTTTATTTGAGACCTCTGAAGGCTTTTTGCTTTGTTTTTAATTTATTTCAAGACAGAGTTTCTCTGTGTAGCCCTGGCTGTTCTAGAACTCAGTATGTAGGCTATGCTGGTCTTGAACTCACAGAGATCCATCTGTTCCTGCCTCTCAAGTGCTGGGTCTAATGGAATATACCACCAAGCCTGGTTGAGATTTCTTTTTTTTTTTTTTTTTTTTTTTTTTTTTTTTTTTTTTTTTGGTTTTTCAAGACAGGGTTTCTCTGTGGCTTTGGAGGCCATCCTGGAACTAGCTCTTGTAGACCAGGCTGGTCTCAAACTCACAGAGATCTGCCTGCCTCTGCCTCCCGAGTGCTGGGACTAAAGGTGTACACCACCACCGCTGGGCCTTTTTTTTTTTTTTTTAAATATGAACACATAACTACAAACTTTACTCCTAGGAATATAAATGTCCAATAATTATTCTGAAAAGTGATCAGCAGCCCTAGTCATCAGAAAAATACAAACTAAAACTACTTGGAGAGACTACCTCCCTCCAGTCAGGACAGCTGTATCAAGAAATCTGACAACACTGGAAAGGAGGTGTGGAAAGAGGAACCCTTATTCACTGCTGGCAGGAGTGCAAATTAATACATGGAAATCAATTTAGACACTCTTCAAAAACAAAGAAACAAAAACAGAAAAACCCCTAGCACTGGCATATGGCCCAGCTATAGCAGTCCCAGACACAGCAAGGAATTAGAACCAACAGAATGTCCATCAACAGATGGAAGATAATGAAAAGTGATACATATATAAAATGGAATATTATTCAGCCGTAAAGAAAAATGAAATCTGTGGGAAAATAGATGGACCTGAAAATACAATGGTAAGGGAGGTGACCCAAACTCAGAAAGGAAACAGAACCCACTCCGTGCCCTGCCTTCTATGCAGATCCCAGCCTATGATGCACACATCCATGTAATCAGGAATAAGTGTGGCTATAGTCCAAGACTTAGGAATAGCACAGGGGAAGGCTGCTAACAGGTGAGGAGGAAGGATGCAGGGTAGGCAACAGGACACAGTCATGAAAGAGGATATTGAGCTAATTTTTTTCTAGTGTCAACTCCATCACAGTTTTTTTCTTTTTGTGTGGTGGGTTTTGTGATTCACCTTCCTGGGTATTGAAATACCCAGGTCAATTTTTGCATCAAAAAAAAAAAATCCAGTGTGTGTTATTCTTCTGAGGCAGTGGCTATGAATGTTGGGCTTTCGTTCTAATTCATTGACCACTGGTGTAATGAGAATTAGACACACTAGTCACTCAATATATTTGTCACCCTAATCCACTTAGGAAAAAAATTTTTTTTAAAGTTGTGTTAAGGAGAGGAGTTTTGTATCCTGAATAATTTCCTGTTTTTCTTCTGTTTAAAACTACATTAATACTTCTATTTTAGTGTTATAGTTTAAACTGTATTGTTGTACATAAAATAAAGTATGTTTTTTTTTAAAGCAAACCCAAAACAAAACAGAGGCCAACAAGATGACTCAATGGGCAAAGGGGCTTGCTACACAAGCCTGGTGACCAAGTTCAAGCCCCAGTTCCTGTGTGGTGAAGGAAAGAATATTCCTGATAGTTCTCCTCTTACTATAATGTGTGTACTGTGCGTGCACACACACACACACACACACACACACACACACACACACCTCTCTCTCTCTCTCTCTCTCTCTCTCTCTCTCTCACACACACACACACACACACACACACACACACACACGAAACAAATGTAATAAATATATACTTTCATTTATCCAAAATAAATAAAACATTTTCCTCACTCTGTGAAGTACCTCTTTTGTTTGTTGAAACACTTTCACTGTAGTTCAAGCTGGCCCAGAACTGGCTGTGTAGACCAGGCTGAGCTAGAACTCAGGGCAATTTGCCTGCCTCAGCTTCTTGAGTGGTGGGATTGCAGGTGTGAGCCACCATGTTCAGCCTGGGTGCCTTTTATTCTCTTGATATTGTCCTTTGACACACAAAGGAAGTGTTTTGTTTATTTTTGAGAAAAGGTCTAACTATATAGCCAAAGCTAGACTCAAGCTGTCTGTGTGATCCAGGGCTGGCTGGATCACACTCTTACAGATGTACCATCACATTTGGTGGCATTTTAAATTCTGATGATGTCTAAAAGTCCAATCCATCTGCTTTGTTTCCTTGGTTGTCTTTGCTCTGGGTATCATCTTGGTCAGTCTGATTTCCATTTCTAACTATTCCAACACAGAGATCCTTTCTTTCTATGTAACCCTGGCTGTCCTGGAACTCATTATGTAGACCAGGCTGGCCTTAAACTCACAGAGATATGCTTGTCTCTAACTTCTGAGTGCTGGGATTAAAGTGGTGTGCCACCAAGTCTGGCAAGGTCCTTTTCTTTCTTTCTTTCTTTCTTTCTTTCTTTCTTTCTTTCTTTTTTCTTTTTTGCATTTTTTTTGTCAAAGCTGCATTTATTTTGAGATGACATTTTTTAATTGCACATTTGAAATAATTTATTTATATAAACAAAAATACTCAAAAGGAATAAAGGCCCCTGCCCCCAAACAAATCACAAAAGGATACAAGATAGTTTACCGGGACCTGTAAAATCCAAATGCCATCCAGCCAGACGACATGTTGGAGTGCGTTTCTTACTATAAATAGATTCTTACAGAACTCTCTGTGCAGTTTTTATAACAAATCTTGGCTGGGGCATAGTTCACCCTGTTGCAGCGCACACACAAAGCAGCTCCCAGTGACTCTTACACTGTCCATAAAAATAACCATTCTTGTACTGTTTTACTGAGGAAGTTTCCAATAAAAGCTACACCAGAGGACTGGTGGTCTTAACAGTTACATAGCCAGGAAGAAGCTCTAACACGTAGCATGGAGGAGTATGGCTTGGTCAAGTCACCAGCACTGTGGGCACACACTCCTCCCTGACTCCCCGTCTAATACAGCTTGCTTCTGAGAGGGGTAATCTGGTGCTGCTCTATGCTCTGCATTCACCATGAGAGGGCTTTTATTTCCATGGGGGTCTGGAGTTGCCTTTCTTCATGAAGCTGAGGGTTTAAGCCCTAGGCTAAGCACTCTTTCCCTAGCTCTGCTGAAGGCTATGCTTCCTGTTTCCTCTTTCGTCAACAAGTATAGGCACTGTCTATCACTGGCTTTTCAGAAGACCACCCATATTTTTAAGAACTACCCAGTCCCAGTCTTGAGATACTTACTCCAGTGAAGGCCAGGAGACAGTGGTTTGTAAAACAGAAACAGTATTTAATGATAGTATGTGTTTGTTCTACCTGATTCCTACTAGGTAACTTATCCCCTCACCTGGTTGAAGTCCCAAGTGGGTCTCATAGTCTTTCAATCACCGAAGGCTCATACACTTTCTCACACTGCTCTTAGAATTAGTTTACTCACCACCCATAAAACCTGTTCAATTTTATTTTATTTTTTTTTGAGGCAATGTACATAGCCTGGACCAGCCTCAAAATCATGATCCTCTTGCCTCATGTCCACTGGGATTACAGGTCAGTGCTACCACCCTGGAAAACCTGTCCAATTTTATCTCAACTAAAAAATACATAAATAAAGCAGGAAGGCAGACACTATTTGTTTTACGTACATACATATTTATTTAACTTATTAAATACCTATAATGAACTAGGATTATATATATATATATATATATATATATATATATATATATATATGTTTAAAATATGGCCCCAGGTTGCAGTCCTAAAGCAGCAGGAATATGCAAAATCATGACTCACTAAATTCTGCAGCAAGGTCCTTTTCTGTATGGAATTCAAACAACCTTGCCCTTCCACTGAGCTATTCATTGAAATGCAACCCCCCCACCCCAAATGGTGGAGCTTATATGCTTCTCTCAGACAGCACAGGTAGGGGGATCCCTGCTATTTTCAGGATAGCTTTTGAATGATTTGTCATCAAATTGATTTTCCTCAATTGGGTATGTGAGGTGGTGCCCAGGCCAGCCTGTGCACGGAAACCTCCACCTAGGTGTGAAGCTCATGGATACCCATGAGGCAAGGGGCAAGAGCTGATGGGAAGGCTGTTTGATTGCTTGCACTCTAGGTTAACCATCTGGAGATGCCCAGCTTGACAGCACAACATTTGTCAGAGAGGTGGTTCCCTGCTCGAGCTGTTTTCTACAAATTCTGCATCAGCCACAAGGAATTTGCAAAAACTGGTTTGGTTTAGATTCAACAGTTTGTAAAGTTCATAATGAGAGGTTCCCCACCCCCCAGCCTCTGTCCTTTCTGTCTCACTAAGCAAAGCTGGCCCGTTCATCCATTGATATCTCTCCCTGCAGTCACAATGTGAATTTAATTTCTGAAGGAACCTTCAAGGACATTCACTGACTCTCAAAGTAAAAAGTAAACACAAGAGTTTGAACTTCTGAGTCAGACACTACAATATTTATCACGTCTTGAGCTTGTTCTGTGGAACCATGTCCTGCTTTACAGATATGGGTTCTTGTAGTGCTGGGGACTGAACCCAGAGTCCCTGTATGCCAGCCAGGGCCTGGACCATTGAGCCCCAGCCCCACCCTCACCCGTGATACAGACTGTAAGCTCCACTGTTTGTTGTTTTGCTGTTATTTGTTAGTGACAGACTGTAGTCTGTAGTCCAGATGTCTGGTAACATCCCAGGTAGGCAGACAACGCGCTTATAGGTTTTTACTTAAATATTATTGTTATGGGGGGGAGGGGTTGAAGCATGAGCCTTGCTGGGTCATTATGGTGTAACTACACCCTGGGAATAGGATAAACTGGATTTTCTCAGCAATTTTGTAGGCACCAGCCATGGAGGCAAGTGAGGTACCCTTTGGACCCTCAGTGGTCATCCAAAGAGTCATTGCAGTGACTGTGATAGGATTGAGCAGGGCCCTGGGTCATAAAATGCTTTTCCCCACCCCCTGCAGCTCAGGGGGCAAGGTCTATGCGCCCTTCCGATGACACAGTGACTATGTTGGTGGAAACAGTTGGGGAAGAGGGACGTGCCATGCAGGTAGAAAGGAACTCAGGACAGTTGGTGATGCTCTGATGTGTCCTAGACAGATATGACTAGATAGCCACTCTCAGTCCGTGAAGCCACACATTCACAGGAACAGGAATGTCACCTGGGGTGTTTGGGGAAACACAAGTAGTCCCATGTGACAGCAGCAGAGTGTATGAGATAAGTGGCCAGCTAGAACAGTGGAGGAGGTTGGCACCTGGGACCAAGTGATGGATGTCAGACCAACAAGTGCTGGGCACCTGATCACACTGTGCCTGCCTGACCCCGAGGTGGGGGGGGCAGGAAATGATCCAATGAATTTGGAAGATGCTGAGTCAAGGCTAAACAACTCTGAGCATGGTGGCACATAAGGCTGAGGCAGGTAGTTCTCTGTGAGTGCCAGACCAGCCAAGGCTATGTAGTGAGAGTCAGTCTCAAAATTACAAAATGAAACAACAATTATTAATATATACTAATAAGAAACATGTAACAAATTCACCAACAAGAAAAACAAAACTAAACAGCAACTCTACCCAAACTAAACATGTCCTTTTCCTGTGGGGCTTAAAGCTAGGTGCCAGAAACATTTGGACTCTCCCAAGGGGTGTATGCAGAGGATCCACCAAACTCATCTCATAGGGAAACTCACAAACAAAAACAAGAAACTTCAACATGTAGTAAAATTCTGGGTGTTTGTTTGTTTGTTTGTTTGTTTGTTTGTTTTTTTCTTAGCACATCTGGGCAAGTGCATCTCGGAGGGAAGCATCTTCAGGCTGCGCTCCCAGGACAGCGGGGAAGGCGCTGGCAAGCTAGGAACTGCAGAGGCCGGGTCATGGCTGCTTCTGGGGACGGAATGTGCCCCATTCTCGCGGCACAGATGGCATCTGCCTGGCCCCGATGGCCGGAACTATGGCGCGTGCGGAGACCACCACAGCTCCCGGACTCCTCAACGCGGAACGACCCGTCCCAGGGCGCAGGTGTTCAGAGACCCCGACATCTCCGCGCGGAGCCCGGCGAGTGCCCTTGAAAGTGGAGGGGGACCCAGGACACCCTTGCTGGCCTCTCCTCGACGCCCACCCCCATACCCACCTCGGGGTCGCACCGGTTGCTACCACCACCCAGCGCTGCAGCAGCGGTACGACCGGCGGACCTGTGTCCGCTCTTGGGGCCGCCCCCGAGCCCTCATTGGTTGGCCCAGGCAGGGGCAGGGCAGAGGAAGAGCACCTAAGTCATGCTCCTGCCACTGGGCGCCCCGGGATCCCCGGGAGCCCACGGTTGCTCTGCCATCCTGCATGCGCGGCGATCGCCTGCTGAGCGCGTGGTGTGCAGTCACTGCGGAGCTGCCAGCTACAGGTGCGAACTCAGGGCATCCTCGGCGCCATCCGGTCCTCGCCGTCGGGGAGTCTCTGGATGCGAGTCCGCTGAGCGTCCGAGATGGCCATGCGTCCTGGGCTCCTCTGGCTGCTGGGCCTGGCTCTGTGCTCTCTAGGCAGTAGCCACGGCCTCCGCCCCCCGTACGTCTTTCCCCAGCGTCGCTTGGGAGTACACGAGCGCCGAGACATGCAGCGAGAGATCTTGGCGGTGCTCGGGCTGCCTGAGCTGCCCCGACCTCGTGCGCCCCCCGCTGCCTCCCGGCAGCCAGCATCCGCGCCCCTTTTCATGTTGGACCTGTACCACGCTATGGCTGATGATGACAACGGGGGCCCCCCTCCACCTCACCTGGGGCGCTCCGACCTGGTTATGAGCTTCGTCAACATGGGTGAGTCTCCGGGTGGCCGCAGTCTCCATGTGGAGAGCACATGGCCGCCTATCTGGGAATGATGTTCCCTGTGTGAGGATCAGTCCTCTAGGAGTGTTAGGTCCCTGGGACAGGGAAACACATGCAGCAAACACACCACTGAGTAATGGTGACTACGGGGTCAGAACTGGAAGGTCTGAGAGCTATCGCATGTTCTCTGGGCCTTCGCTCACCATGGCACCCAGGAATGGGAATCTGGTGATGCCCAGGTCCCCTAGCCCAGGTCCCCGGGAAAACAGACCTTCTTAGGAAGACTGATGAGTAAACAGAGGCTGTGATGCTGTCATTGTGATAAACGCAGCCCTAAAGAGAGGGACAAAGTTCAGTGTAGAAACCTGTGGTCATATCACCGAAGTGACCAGAGCCGACCACGTGCCCTGACGGCAGGTTCTTTCCGTGCAGCAGGAAGCGGGTGGGTGGGGTGCACTGTCAGGTGATGGAGTGAACAGACTCAGACCATGACTGTAGTCTTGTGGGTCTGGGCCCCAGCAGATGGACCTTGGCTTGGCATAGAGTGAGTGTCCAGGCCAGTGAATGACCTAAGGAGAGGTTGTGACACTCTTCAGTCTCCCAAAGTATGGCTTCTTTCTCCAGCTATCTCTTGCCACTTTCTCCTACTAGTCTTAAAGGCACCCCAAAGCCTTTTATCTGCAATCACAAGAATTTCTTTTGGTCAGATCCCTACCTGCTTTGCTTCTTTCTGTCTGTGACAGACAGCCTGGGCTGCAGCAGACACTAAGATGGGTCTGGTGCCAGGCCTTGAGCTCAGAGCAGGAAGACAAAGGACCTTGCCATCACCATCAGTCCCTTGTATCCACTGTGTTTGTTGCTCATCCTACCAAAGGCATGGGGAACAGCCACAGTGTTCACTCCTATTTCCTAGGCAAGGGCAGGGAGACAGTGGCAGCCTGGAAACCACCTGATAAAGGCCCAGGCTGCATGGCTCTGTATCCAGTGCTCAGTTTTTGGCATTCCTTCCAGGGTAAGAGGAACTTTCCAGAGTGTAAAGGGCAGCAGGTTTATGGTGTCATCGGCCACTTGTTTCCTGCCTGAAATTAGGAAAGGGGGACAGCTGAACCTCTAGTCTCCGATCCATAGCTGCTGGTGGCTTAAGTGAGGGAGAGCACATTGGAAGACAAGGCAGTCCTTTGCTAGCACTGAAAGCCCACAGCCAGGAGGTTGGGTACTTAAGACAGACCACATGTGGACTGAGACTGGCTCTCCATCCTCAAGAAGGCTGACCTTGGGTACAAGAATAGAAAAACTGAGGCTAGAGTTGCCCAAGAATGTCCCCAGGGGAGCCTCTGATCAAAATGAGTCACTACCCACCCCATGCCTTACTCCCCTCCCCCAACTTTCTCTCTGGGTCGAGTCATGAACAGCCCTGGTGGGAACTGTTGCTGTGAACGGAGCAGGATCCAATACCACAATGAACCAGTAGAGACATCCTTTGCTCTCGCCAAGCCACACCTTGCTTCCTTCTGGGACTCCTAGTAAATCACGAGAGATGACAAATGGATGAGCAGAAAGCCAGTGGAGGGTAAACCAGGTCCAATCCCTGCTGATCCCTATCCCTGATGCCTGCAGCTTAGCTTTGCATATATGACAAAAAATTTCTCAAGTGAGCTGGTCATGGTGACTTGTGCTTGTAATTCCAGCACTCAGGAGGCTGAGATAGGAATGCTACAGCTTCAAGGCCTGTCGGCATCAAAATAAGGCCCTGTAACACACGTATAAACACAGAAAGAGGGCATAAGGCAGATATTCCCATATGTCTGTGTCTTCTGTGCATTTAAACCCAGAAATGGATTCTAAAAGCTAACCAAAAGCTGTGTGTCCTGTGCTTAGAATTTTCTTCCAGTCCAGAAGATCTTTGGCCTTTCACATTCTTCCATTCGTTCTCGACTCCTAGCAACAGTGTATTAATTATGTGGGAGCCGCTGCTCTATGGACTCAGGTTAAGTAGCTAGCTTTATGGCTAGCCCAGGCCCACACAAGGCATCTAAGGCCACATCCATAGCTATGGATTCCAAAGTGTGTTTCCTACCTTGTCTTGTTTCCCTCCACATTACCGAATGTCCTGACAGGATCTGTGGAATTAACAAGCAGACTTTGTTCTGTGGACGACCCATCAGAGCTGCATTTGCATCCACAGTGCTGCCTCAGGAGAGTGAGGCTCAGAGAAGGCTGGTGATATCCTCAAGGGCACACAGCAGTTCATCGGCACCCTGTGCTTTTGCCCTCCATAAGGCTGCCTCCATCCTCAGCTGGGGGCCTGTCTGTCCCTAGGAGCAGTAAGAGCAACTCTAGTAGACTAAATGTGAATGGATGCTGTAAGCCGAGGATTCTGTTCATAAACTGTTCCTAAGTTCACAGAATTTTCACATGCTCATCCCATAAAATTCAAGCCATCCAAAGTCAGGGGCTTCTATGGGAATCCCAATTTTACTAGCCAGCCACCCAGGGCTTTGTGTAATAAAACAGGCCTGTTTTATTAAAAATCATTTTTTATTTAATTATGTATGCACTATGTGTGCTGCACATTCATGCGTGAGCACACATGTGTACACAGGTGCACATGCTTGGGAGGGCAAAGCTGATGTTCGGTGCCTTCCTCAATTGCCATCACTTTATTTATTGAGATAGGGTGTGTTTCATTACCCAGAGTGCACTGCTTCTACCGGGGTTGGCTAGCCAGCTTGTCCTGAAGATCCCGTCTCTGCTACCGGAGTGCTGGGAAAGCAGACTACCACCTTACCTGCCCAGCTTTTACCTTGGGGGGGGGATCTGAACTTCATCCTCATGCTTCCACAGCAAATCCTTTACCACGGAGCAACTCCCCAGCCTTAGTTTCTGTTCTTATTTTTTTTTTTTTTGCTTGAATTCTATTGAATGAATAGCCCACAATGTATCCATATTAGTTTATTATTAATGGATACTTGGTTCTTTCCAGTTTTGGGTTACTTGAAGAAAATTGCTCTGACCTGGGCCTGGTGGAATGTGCACTTATAGATCCAGTCACTTGGACACTAAGGAAAATGTGTCTCTAGTTTAAGGTTTGCCTGGGAACTTTACTGAGACTTTGAGTTCAAACTTTAGTACCAAAAAAAAAAAAAAAAAAAAAAAAAGCAAAACCATTTCTGAAACTAGCCCCTCTCTCCTGGGACCTTGCCCTTCCTGGGCAAGCACCTCTACCTCTGAACTACACCCCACCATGTGCCACAGCCCCTGTGGGCAGGTGCTCAGGCAGGCTGGCAGAGGGGAAGGAAACAGCCCAGTAGGAGTCAGGGAGCATTGAGCTGCATCAGGCGGGATGGAAGCCAGCCGTCCCCATCTCTGTGACACCAGCAGTGAGCACATCTCTGAGTGTCTCCTGACACCCCCGGTTCCATGAGACCCATCAGGAGGAAGGTGGCTTCAACAGGCAGGCATTCTAGGGTCCTTGTGGACAGAACATGCACCCCAATATGCCACCTGTTGAACTGCAGGTCCACTCATTTTCATGGCTGTGAGTCTGAAAGTCCATGTTAATGGATCTTGAGTTCATGTGTGACCTTGGCATAGAACTCTTTCTGGGCCTCAGTTTCCCCTCTCTGAACTCCAACTCTGAAGACCCCAGTTCTGACCCAAACTGTGCTCACCTTTCCTGCTGAGGGGGATTCCTCCAGGGATGAGTCATAGGATGGAGAGACACATTCAGGCCACCTTCTCCCAGAAGCCTCCTCCCCTCCCTCAGGCAAGAGGGAGCACGTTCTTGAGTTTCTTCTGGAGGAATCGCAGGCTTGATGTGGTGGCCTGTGCGGGTGTTCCCTTTTAATTTGTGGTCTGGAGCCAGCTGAGGACTGGACCAGTAATTATGTTGCAGAGATGCTTATGTAAATGGCCTGTGAAGAAAGTCAGTGCGGAGACTCAGCTGAAAATACTCCAGGAGTGAGCCTGGGTCTCACCACAGCGCCGAGGCTTCTGGTGGGAGAAATTCCTTCCGGTGTAGAATGCACAGGTCACCAACCCCAGAGCCCCACCCTCCTCTGAGGTCCGGCACGAGCCCAGGAGCCTAGCATCTTCTAAGTCTGGTATGGGACCCTCAGCCATTGGTACTAGCAGTATAGGACAGTCATGCCCAGCCCCTCTTCCTCAGGGTCTGGGGTCCTGTCCCCACCCTCAAAGTCCCCACCAGGAAAAGAAGCAAATCCCACAGTAAGTGCAGACATTAGTAGCCTCTGGTGGAAACTCACTGTGACATGGTTGTCAAACAGACCAGTCCCTCAGCCGCCCCCAGCCATTCCCCCCCCCCGTGTGAGTGATGGAAACTAAGCCATGGGGAAGAACAGACATTCACTCTCTCTGTCCCCAGAACACAGTGACTTGATGAGCAGGCTGCCGCAAGCCATCCATCAATCTGCCACGTTCAGTTACTGCCCTGAAGAACTCACGATCTAGAGGGGACACAACACACTGACACAGGGGGGCAGACCACAGCCTTGTCATACTCCACCACTGGGGAAGGAACTCAAGCAGGGTAGGAACCTGCAACAAGCTGCTTACTGGCTTGCTCATGGTGGCTTGCTCAGCCTGCTTTCTTATACAACTCAGGACTGCCTGCTGAGGGGTGGCACCATACACAGTGGGCTGGGTCCTTCCTTATCAATCATGAATCCATACAGTACGCTACAGGGTTTCCTACACTTCAGTCTTATGGTGGCATTGTCTCAGTTATGCTTCTCTCTTCTCAGATAACCACAGCTTGTGTCAGAATGACACAAAACTAGCCAGCACAGTTGCTTGTGGAACCAAGCATAGCTTTCTCTGCGCCCAGGGCATTGCGTTTTGCATGTCTTCCATGGTTTTGCCCATCATATCTGGGATTCTTGCACAGAATAGTCAATTCCATCCATTTTGCAAAATGCCTTTACAAGCATTGCTGTCTGGTTGTTTTTTTTTTTTTTTTTTTTTTTTTTTTTTTTTTTTTTTTTTTTTTTTTTTTTTGAGACAGGGTTTCTCTATATTGATTTCGAGGTTGTCTTAGAACTTGCTCTGTAGACCAGGCTGGTCTCAAACTCATAGAGATCTGCCTGCCTCTGCCTCCCAAGTGCTGGGATTAAAGGCGTGCACCACCAATGCCCGGCCCGTTCTGCATGTCTTACCTGTTGACAGTTACCTGTCTGATCTTACCTGTTACTTTTTCAAAGGCCCTATTGACCCTATGGAACACATCCAACCGATGTCCATCATTCTTGAACCCAGGACCCCTTCTATTCTTCTATTTCTTAATACCACCTACGAAGAAATGACAATTCCTAGTTGGCTTTTGGGGGGAGCAGTGGGTGGTGATGGTGTGGGATCAAACCTTATACCCCACACATTTACAAGATTTTTTAAATCATCACATTCTATCTCCTCCTCCTCCTCTTCTCTTCTTTCTTCTTCTTTTCTTTTTTCTTTTTGGACAGGGTCTCAGTATGTAGCCCTGGCAGCCCTGAAATTCACTATGTAAACTAGGCTGGCTTGAACTCACAGACATCTGTCTGCCTCTGCTTCTTGAGTGCTGGGATGAAAGGCATGAACCACCACCGCCTGGCCCTTCTTGTTTTTTAAACCCCATAGAGCTGAGCTTAACTGTCTTGTTCACTTCGGTGTTCCCACCACCTATGACAGCTGTGCAGAAATGAGCAAAGAACTACGTCTGTTAGAGAAAGACAGTGCAAACCTGGCTCTGATTGTAAAACTTCAAAGACACGCTGAGGTGTAGTGGGACTCTATCCTTCCTACCCTGGTCTGGGGCTGGCGCCTCCTTCTTACCTCTATAGAGGCAAACCGATTACCCAGTCCACCCCAGCCCTGCTGTGTGCCAGTCATTGCTGGATGAGGTCCGCACAGAAAGACAGGAAGTTGTCTTTGGGTTTGCTCTGGTGCTTTCTAGAACCTGGCTTGTGGTTAGCAGGTCCAGTAGCCACAGAGGGAATTTTAAAGAATTGAAGATGCATAATTAAAATCTCTGTTAGGTTTGGGGAAGACACTGGGCTGCTTCAATCCCTGCTTGCTGGATTTTTGGCATTTGAAATTGATAGGAGGGGTTGGGTAGGGGTAGCACACTCTTAATCTCAGCACTCAGGAGGCACAGGCAGGCAGATCTCTGTGAATTTGAGGCCAGCCTGGTCTACAGAGACCAGAGCCTGGTAGACAGAAAGGACTACATGGGGAAAGCCTGTCCTTAAAAACAACAACAACAACAAAAAAAACCAAACTGGGTGTTGGTGGCACACATCTTTAATCCCAGCACTCGGGAGGCAGAGGCAGGCGGATCTTGGTTCTGCCCAGCCTGGTCTCCAGAGCGAGTTCCAGGACAGGCTCCAAAGCAATACAGAGAAACCCTGTCTCGAAGAAACCAAAACTGAAAACAAACAAACAAACAAAAAACCCAAAACAAACAAACATAAAAACCAAATAAATAAAAGAAAGTGAAAGGTCCCTCTATTCTTCTCTGGGCAATTCTGTGCATCTGAGCAAATGTTGGGTTTGTTCTTCAGGTCTGGCCTTCACCCTGATTGCTGTACCCACCCTGGGTCTCACCTCAGATGTCACCCCCATCCTATCCTCCCCTCTCATTCATGGGGTCTGGTAGTTGGGCTCTAAGAATATGTGGCCTTCACTGGTCAGGGCACACCATTGTCCCTGGGCTCCAGCTTACTGCAGAACTGTCCCCACTTAACCCATTGCTACACACACACTGATGGTCTGTAGGCAACAAACCCTCCAGTGTACACCATCTCCTAGAGTACCTGTTGAGACTACATCCCATCCTCCAAAGACTGCTGAAAGCTCACCTTCTCCACGAAGCCTGTTTAGATCCCAAAACATAGTGGGACACTCTTCAGCACTTGATGGCCTGTCCAGGAGTTTGTCATCCTACTTTTGGTATTCCTTCTTCCTTCTGTTCTTCCACTTTCCTTCTGTACCCAAGAGGAAATGTGGGCCCTTAAACCCCTCAGTGCCAGCACTGGTTGGCCCCTCCCTCCCTTTCCTAAGGTCCTTCTGTTGCTGATCTTGTAATGTGGCCTGCGCTCTGCACATCTCTCTCCCAGGACACTGAGGAAAACTCACACAGAACAGCCCAGATCAGCTGACAGATCTGACTCCCCCACCAACCCTCTCATTAAGGACAGGCTCTGGAGTCCTCTGTCCCACTGGAATTCAGACAATTATGTCCCTGTAGTCAGAGTTTTCCCCTGGAACTATGGTGATTTTCTGCCTTGGGACCAATGTCCATCTCACTGTTGACCTCGGAGCTCTGAGAGGAGGCACTGTGATTCATTGCTGGGTCCAGGAGCTGCAGAGCACTTGCTGAGTTTCCCACTACACACCTCCTGGGGCCTGGAGTCTGCCCAGAGCAGACCACAAGCTGTGTGTAGAGCAGGAGCAGGCTCCACCCAGGCAGCTCTTACTCTGAGCACAAGCCATGTTGGTTCCTGGTAACCACCCCACTCCTACTCTGTCTTCCAGTGGAGCATGACCATACCCTGGACTACCAGGAGCCACACTGGAAGGAATTTCTCTTTGACCTGACCCAGATCCCTGCTGGGGAGGCTGTCACAGCTGCTGAGTTCCGGATATATAAAGAGCCCAGCACCCACCCACTCAACACAACCCTCCATGTCAGCATGTTCGAGGTGGTTCAGGAGCACTCCAACAGGTACCTTCTCTCTGCCAGGGTGCCCACCCCACCTCATGCTCTCATGATCTAGGCTCTGGCAGGGCCTGTCCAGAGGGTGCATTTCCAAGAAAAGAAAGGGGCACCTGCTGGGAGAGGCACCTCAGACATGAGAATGGTGCTTGGCTTGAACTCCCTGCCCTGCCAGTGACTGTGGAGCCATCAATAGGTCACAGCACTGAGCCATGGAGCCAGTGTCCCCACCAGCACACGGACACAGTAAAATGTCAGGGGTTGGTTATCTATGGAATGTGGAGGCTCTGTGTGACCTAAGGAGGTCAGTCCAGAGCCAGGCAGGGAAGGGGCTCTGAAACTGATCCCCAGGGCAGGCACAAGATACAGGCAGGTGTGCCAACCTCAGCCTTGGTTAATTGTTCTTTCATGTCCACAGGGAGTCTGACTTGTTCTTTTTGGATCTTCAGACGCTCCGATCTGGGGACGAGGGCTGGCTGGTGCTGGACATCACTGCAGCCAGTGACCACTGGTTGCTGAACCATAACAAGGACCTGGGACTCCGCCTCTATGTGGAAACCGAGGATGGTGAGGCTCCAGGCCTTAGCAGGGAGCTGCCCTGGGGGTCTTGGGAGGTGGTTCCAGCAGAGGCTGCCTGCCTAGTACACAGAGCCCTCTCCCTGGGCCATGTTTGGCCTTTCTTGAGAACTTGGTTGGTAGAGTGGTGAGGCCCTGGATTGGGGAGGCCCCAGCAAGGCTGCCTTCCTGCTCCTTCTAATAGCAACTGACCTCCTGAGAGCCAGCTCTGGTATCCTTTGCGGGAGGTGGGGTCCGGGGGCGGAGGGGAGGGGGGGCCGCGGGGAGTGGGGGGGCGGGAGTGAGGTGGGGGGCGCGGGAGTGAGGTGGGGGGGCGCGGGGAGTGAGGTGGGGGGCCGCGGGGATGAGGTGGGGGGCCGCGGGGAGTGAGGTGCGGGGGCCGCGGGAGTGAGGTGGGGGGGCCGCGGGGAGTGAGGTGGGGGGGACTTCTCCATGGGCAGCAGGCTCCACTCTGAGAGGTTCTGTACTAGGAAGGAGGGGTGGGGGATCTGCACCCCACGTTCTGAGTGTTGTAACTCAGTATCTGAGTCTCAGTTTCCTGGTCTACACAGGTTTATAGTCACTGATTCACTCACAGGGTTTTTGTGGGACATTTCCTTTATGTCGGGTAGTGAGGACTGAAAGGGCAGCAGGGCGGAAGAGAGGCCTGTCTGGGGTCCAGCAAAAGGCTGGAAGGATAGCTTGGAAGGAGAAGGGCAGAAAGGTGTCAAGGGTCACTCTGAGTTAGGGAAAACTGGCAAGGTACTTGGAGAGTTTAGAGCAGTGGGTGACAGAAGTGACTGTGGCTTTAAAAGACCTAGCTAACTTCAGGCCCCCAAGGAGGGGGATCCTAACCCTGGCCCCAAGTGCACTCTCCTGGGTACCACAGGGCAAAGCGCTGGCAGCCAGTTGTCAGCAGCATTACCAAGGGTTTCCAGTGCCTGTCCTCAGGGTGAGACCCATAGCAATGCTGGTCGGTGTCCTCCCTGCTCTGTGACGCAACGCAGAGGTGGCATGCTGCAGTCTTACAGGGTGCACCTCTCTGTCCGGGTCCTGGGAGCCCTGTGGCCCATGGAAGATGGCAGCGCTGAGGCTTCTGGCGTGGGCGCTCCCGCGCAGGGTCTCTGCTCGCAGCCCACGGCCCGCATTGCCGCACTACCTTGCCCTCCGCTTTGCTAGCGACCGCTGCAGCCACCGCAGTGGACGGGTCTACTTCTACACCGATCCGGTGAAGGCGCTGGAGGGCGTCAAGGATGGGTCGACCGTCATGCTCGGGGGTTTTGGGCTGTGTGGCATCCCCGAGAACCTGATCGCTGCGCTGAAGACCAAGGGCGTCAAGGACCTGAAGATCGTCAGCAGCAATGTGGGCGTGGATGACTTCGGCCTGGGCATCTTGCTGGCCTCCAAGCAGGTCAAGCGCGTGGTGTGCTCGTATCTGGGGGAGAACCAGCTGTGCGAGCAGCTTTACCTGGCGGGCGAGCTGGACCTGGAGATGACTCCGCAGGGCACCCTGGCCGAGCGCATCCGCGCAGGTGGCGCCGGCGTGCCCGCCTTCTACACGCCTACGGGCTACGGCACGCTGGTGCAGGAAGGGGGCGCCCCGATCCGGTACTCGCCCAATGGCCACCTGGTCACCCTGAGCCAGCCGCGGGAGGTGCGCGAGTTCCAGGGCCGCCACTACCTGCTGGAGCATGCCATCCGCGCCGACTTCGCCCTGATCAAGGGCTGGAAGGCCGACCGCTCAGGCAACGTGATATTCCGGGGCAGCGCGTTCAACTTCAACGTGCCCATGTGCAAGGCCGCGGACATCTCGGTGGTGGAGGTGGAGGAGATCGTGGACGTGGGCTCTTTCCGCCCGGAGGACATCCACGTCCCCAACATCTACGTGGACCGCGTGATCAAGGGGCCGAAGTTCGAGAAGCGCATTGAGCGCCTGACTACGCGCGACAGTACACCAGCGACTATGAGCAAGCAACAGGAATCCTCCAGGACGCGCATCATCAAGCGCGCAGCTCTCGAGTTTGAGGACGGCATGTATGCCAACCTGGGCATCGGGATCCCTCTCCTGGCCAGCAACTTCATCAGCCCCAAGATGAAGGTATACCTGCACAGTGAAAATGGGATCCTGGGCTTGGGCCCGTTCCCCTCGAAAAATGAAGTGGACGCCGACATCATCAACGCGGGCAAGCAGACGGTGACCGTGATTCCCGGGGGCTGTTTCTTCGCCAGCGATGACTCTTTTGCCATGATCCGCGGGGGACACATCCAACTGACCATGCTCGGTGCCATGCAGGTTTCCAAATACGGTGACCTGGCCAACTGGATGGTGCCAGGCCAGAAGGTGAAGGGCATGGGCGGGGCCATGGACTTGGTGTCGGGTGACAAGACCAAAGTGGTGGTCACCATGGAGCATTGCACCAAGAAAAAGCAGCCCAAAATCTTGGAGAAATGCACCATGCCGCTGACCGGCAAGCGCTGCGTGAACCTCATCATCACCGAAAAGGCCGTGTTTGACGTGGACCCGAAGAAGGGGCTGACGCTGGTGGAGCTGTGGGAGGGCTCGTCACTGGATGAGGTCAAGGCCACCACAGGCTGTGCCTTTAAAGTGTCCCCCGACCTTAAGCCCATGCAGCAGATCAAACCTGATGCTTGAGGAGTTCTGACCCCTCCCTCCAGGGCTGATTTGTGACCATTGGCTTCCAGCTGCCAGATGGTATCTTCTCAAGAGCCGAGTGATTTTAATTAAAAACCCCAAGCTGAGCCTGTGTGTCTGGTGCCTAACTAAAGCCCTGCACTAAAACAATCAAGGACACTGGTTCCGTGGCTCCAGATCATCCCCTGACAGGTGTCAACACCAGTGCTGCTGCTCCTAACTGAATCATGAGGCCTGAAGACAAGGGGCGGGGGGCAGGAACAAATCCAGAGTTCACCTGGTGCCATTTACTGCTGCACAAGATGCAGACCTGTGGGTCTGTGAGCAGGAGGAACTCTGGCTTCTCTTCCTGGGCCCTGGTTTCTGCTCCTAATTTTGTTTCTCCGAATCTGCCCCCACCCGACTTCCTCCGGGAAGCTGCATAGGTGTTCCGAGAAGGGAGGCAGGCAGGCAGGCCTGTCGCCTTTAGGATGGGACTGAGGGAAGATGGTTGGTGCTGGTACTCCACCTGGAAAACCCGCTGTACTTTAGCAGTTCCGGCATGTGTCCACAGAGGCCTGGGCTCAGCATGGGTGGTCTAGAATCTAATCATTGCCATGGATGGATTCTCACCTAGTAAACTGCAGTGTCTCCTGTTGTCCCTACAGTACTGACATTCTGTTCTGGAAGTCCAGCTGGCCTCCCTTCCTAACCCCAATGTGGCAGCTCTGGGGTCTGTCATTCTGAGTCTCAGGGTGAAAAGTGAAAAAAGTTAAGAGGTGTGTGTGTGTGTGTGTGTGTGTGTGTGTGTGTGTTCATCATGTGTGCATGTTTATGTGAGTGTGTATATGTGTGTGTGTGTGTTCGTGCCCTGAGAAAGCACCCCTACCATGCTTTTCTGTCAGAGCTGGAAAGCCTGGTGGCCTTCCACCAGATAGGGTCCTATGTGATGATAGTGACAAGGAGCAGAGCTGGGAGGGAAGGTGCACTCGGTTTGGACATGAGCAGCTTCTCTGGGTCTATCAGATACAGGACTGTGAAAGAGCAGCTTCAATCCCCATGGGCTTCTGCCCACCTCACCCAGTCTCTGCCTTGTCTGGGCAGGGCAGTTGTTTGGCTCTGCAGCTGCTTGGTCCAGGCCTTGAACAGTTGATGCCATCTCTGGGTCTTAGCTTGTGCGCCTGTAAAATGGGAACCTTGGTTTAGCTGCATCCATGGGCTCTCAGTCCAGCTCACCTTGCCCTGAGAGCCTCCAGAGGTCCCCAGCACCCATGCAGGCTGGCTTTGCACTCTACAATGCTCTTCATTACACAAGACCAGTGACATGACAGAAAAACAAATGTGGCTGGACCTGGGCCTTTGCATTTCTCAGAAGCCAGGGCTCTGGGACTCCACAGTAAGTAGCAGGGACACAGGGCCTGTTCTGGGTCCAAGCCTGCCCCTTGTGTCACTTGTAGGGCCTGACACTGTGGCTTTCACTGCCCTTCCTGCTGCCAGCTGCTCCATCCTCCCAGTGACTTCCTGCTTCAATTTCCTGTCTGTTTCCCAACTTTATGGTCTCCTTTGTTGTTGTTGTTGTTAATAACCCAGGTCCTGTTCCTGCTGCCCATCCACACACACATGGATTGTGGGGGTGAGTGGGGGGGCATCCTCTACAGTGCAGGCAACCTCCCGGCAGACAGACCTTCGGGGTTTTGGTGTTTTCTCATTTGTTTGTTTTTTGAAGGACAGGTTTTCATATAGCCCACGCAGGCCACCAGCTCGTTGTGTAACAGAAGATAATTTTGAACCCCTCTTCTTCCCACCTCTACCTTCTGAATGTTTACAGGCTGAGTCACCACGGCTTGGGTTACAGTGAGGACCAACTAAGGAAATTAATGACTGCCCAGATTAATGTTTTCCATCTGTCAGGTTATCACCAGTAGGAATGCCTGTGGCTACTGAGGTGCCTGTCCCTGCCACGGCAGACCTGCTGGCCAAAGTGCTTGGGATGGCCACCAGAGGAGGAAACTGAGGTTCATGGTGCCTTGCCACCACCACCAAGTCTCTCTCTCCCTCCCCTCCCTCCCTCCCCGCCCCCTCTTCTCTGTCTCTCCCAGGGCACAGCATGGATCCTGGCCTGGCTGGTCTGCTGGGACAACAGGCACCACGATCTAGACAGCCTTTCATGGTTGGCTTCTTCAGGGCTAGCCAGAGACCTGTTCGGACCCCTCAGTCAGTGAGGCCACTGAAGAAGAAGAGGCAGCTAAATAAAACCATCCAGATGCAGCATGCCAGCAAACATGCAGGAATCTTTGGTGAGGGCCTGGGTGGGATCTGAGGCTTCCCTTACATGTTCAATTCTTCTAGTCTGTCAGCCAGGTCCTTTTAGAGCCCCTTGACCTTTGGCTGTTCCTGGCAGGCGGGGGGGGGGGGGCTGCAGTCAAGAGTCTGCAGAGGAAAGCAGAAGCCATGTATGCCCAAAGCCACCTGCTGAACACAGCCGCACCCTGTGGTCATGGGGAGCCACTGAGGACTGCTGAGCTGGGATCCAGAAGTAGAACTTGTGATTCCAATGGTTTAGTTTCCTGTTGTCCTTCGTTTGTAAATGTGCCTGTCATATCTCCCCCACACTGGGAGTACCCACGGCAACTCCATAGAGCAGGACCCCTGAGCAGACTTTGCACCTTTTTGTCCCCCACAGATGAAGGTCACGGCTCCCGAGGAAGAGATGTTTGCCGTAGGCATGAGCTCTATGTCAGCTTCCGGGACCTCGGCTGGCTGGTAATTTCTGCCTCTCCTCCCTGAATGCCACCTGCAGAGCCTGGTGTCTCCAGGGTGGGGGTGGAGATACTGTGCCTTTAACTGCGCATAAAAACTGTGGAGGCAACCTGAGCCCTCTGCCCAGTAAACTGTCAACAGGGAAACTGAGGCTGGGTGGGCAGGGCCTTTGGGCTCTTCCTGCTACAGCTGCAGAAGGAACGGGGGCAGCTGTGGAGGAGACAGCAGAGGATGAGGTGTGGAGGACTGAGCTGGGGTCTAGCCCTGCCTGCTGAGGGTGGCTGAGGGGATGAGGGTTCACAGCCCCAGGTTATCCTGTGTCTATGGAAGGACACTGCTGTGACTCCTTTTCCCACCCACAGGACTCGGTCATTGCCCCCCAGGGCTACCCAGCCTATTACTGTGCTGGAGAGTGCAACTACCCGATGGACTACTCCATGAACTCTACCAATCATGCCAACATGCAGGCCCTGGTCAGTATCACAGTGGCCTTCTTGGGACCTGAGGGACTGGTCAGGCCTGGGGGTGGAAAGAACAATGGCAAAAGGAACTTTCCCTGCAGACTCTGCCATTGTTTTCAGTCCCTTAGTAACACTGTTGCTCACATGGGTGTCAGACAGACAGACACCTGAGCACACAGACATTACACATGCACAGGTGGGAACCTGTGGACCAACATATTGCAGCCTCTGAAGTCAGACTGAGGCGTGCACATATAGACAGGGGCCCACTGGGGGCCTTCATGACCCGTGTTTCCTGGTAGATCTGGCCTCCGTGATGTTCTCAACCATCCTGCCCAGCAGGGTGACTCATGAACCCTCAACTTAGTGGCCTTGGCTCCTCCTGGGCCTGCTCCCCACTTCTTCCCTGGCTGTCTGTTCTCTCAGGTTGTAGTACTAATGAGCCACAGACTGGGACACTCAGTGATGGAAGAAGTTGCGAGCAGGAAGGCAGCTGCAACTGCCTACTGCCATATATTTGTGCTTGTAGAGCCTGGTGTTGAGCCTGATTCTTTCGAGAACATTTTGTCTGGAATCTTAGCACCCAGTGGCCTTGGCCTTGTGTTTACCTAATAGATGCACTAGAGCAGTGATTCTTTTTTTTTTTATTATTATTAGTTCTAGTTAGGGAACAAGCTTATTTCAAGTCCCTTCTCCCTCTCCCTCCCCTCACCCCCAAACTTCCTCCCCCACCCCCAGCCCACCCCCCACCTAGAGCAGTGATTCTTAACCTGTGGGTCACAGCCCCTCAGGGTTTCAATATCAGATACCCTGTGTATCAGATATTCACAATTTCTAACAGTAACAAAATTACAGTATAAAGGAGCGACAAAATAACTGTATGGTTGGGCCATCACATCATGAGGAACTGTATTAAAGGGTCACAGCATTAGGAAGGCTGAGAACCGCTGTGCTAGCGTGAGCATCATGACTTCACAAGAGCTGCTTTGAGCCATTATTAAGGTGGCCTTTCTCAAAGGGCACTGGTGTTTGCTGGATGTCTAGAGCCACTGTCTGGGGAGAATCGCGGCCTGATGGAGGCATGTGCATACTTTAAAGAGGGGAGAAGGATCGGATTGGCACTTGTTTCAAGCTCAGTGACACCGTCAAAACAGCCATGGGGACTCCACATAGTCTGTTTCTCACCTGCAAAAATAGCCTTGCCTCACAAGTTGGGTTGAGCTACATCAAGAAAGGGAAAGAGCCCTTGAACTTACTACACACGTTCCATAAACATTTCTAGTTCAGTCTGCAGAAAGAGATTGCCCCTTCCGCAGCTTATGCCTACCTGGTTGGGATGTGGTAAAGCACAGAGCAATTCTGGGCAGTGAGGCCCCGCAGGGTGCCCCATGGCACCCGGTGCCCCCGCAGTAAGTTTGAGTCTCGGCAGAAGTGGATGTGACCATGGACCAGGGGCTGAGAGTGCCAAAGCGCTTATGTATCAGTCCCTCCAAGCCATGTGCCTGGGCTGTTTTAAGGGCACTGGGCAGGGCAAATGTGCTGCAGCAGAGAATGGTCTTGGGCTGGTCAAAGGGGTTAAAATCTTCTAGAAGGGTAGGGGTGGGAACAGGGACCATCAGGCTCATGTCCTATTTGCATCCCCTCTCTACCAGATACACGTGATGAAGCCAGATGTCGTTCCCAAGGTATGCTGTGTGCCAACCGAGCTGAGTCCCATTTCTGTGCTCTACTATGACAGAAGCAACAATGTCATCCTGCGCAAGGAGCGTAACATGGTAGTCCAGGCCTGTGGCTGCCACTGAGTAATCAGCCTGCTGCCATCGCCCCATTTATCTGGTCAGCCCCTCTGACCAGGAAACAAATAAACCCTATCAGATCCAAGGCTAAGGTGGAAGGTAGGATTTTCAACTTTTACGTCCATGTTCTCCCCTCTTTCACAGGCGTGGTCCTCTCCTGGTCCCTCTGTCTCCTGGTACCTCTGCCCAAGGGTGGTAAGATAGACCTGGTTACAACCCTGGTGACCTGAGCCCTCAAGGCAGCAGCCCACCTCTACCCCTCCCCCAGGGGCATCTAGTGAATGTCCTTTGGGATTGGTACAGAAATCCAATTTGTCCACCTATTCATGATGACTACTGGCCCAGCCTGACTTGAATCTGGATCACTAGATGGACCTCGGGCTCTTTAGTAGCCACCAGAAGGCTTAGGTATGTACAGACATGACCAACTCCCTCCAGAGATTTCTGGAAGAGTTGGGAGACTGAAGCAGAATTATCATGAGTTCAAGGCCAGCCCAAGATGTATATCAAAACCTTTCAAAAGAACAAAAAAGCAACCAAACAAAACCCTAGTGTGTTTATGGATCTCAGTCACAAAACTTCTGGCCACAGACAGGCATAAATCAGCTGATGAAAAATCTGTTATGAATTTGACATCTGGATTCAGCCATTGCCATTAAAGGAAATGCCAGCAGTTTCCTGATCCATAGTTCCCATTTCTGCCTTGGTGCAGCCTTCACAGGAAGGCAAACAACTCGGCATCAGCCAGAAAAACAAAGCTGTACTGTGTCTTGGTGCTGCAGCAAAGGTATCATAGGCAAGATGATCACAGAACAGAAGCCAATGCCCAAGGAAAGAGGCATTACCCTTCGGGTGCTCATCGTCCATGCTGCAGCGGGCGGCAGGGCAGGGATTGCATGGAGAAGAAGGGAAGCAGCACAGATATGGCACTGGGCACCCTTGCCCAGGCTCCAGAGCCGCGCTTGACTTCTGCCCGACAGAGCACCACGACCATCTCCTGTCAAGGGCTTCAGCTATCCTTCCAGAGCTGTCTTCCCTGAAAACCCCAGCGCGCTGAGGCGTGATGCTCTACTGCCACTAGCCAAGGCAAGACAAGCTCCACCCTACCTCCACTGCACCAGTTGGAGGTTTGGTTTATCTGTATAGGGTTTTTGACACCTGGGAAGAGGGACTGTCCAATGAGGAATTGCCTCCATCAGATTGGCACATGGGCACACCTGTGGGACATTTTCTTGATGGAGAAAAGCCCAAACAAATGTGGGCAAGACCATCACTGAGCAGGTTGTATAAGGAAGCAGTGTTCTGCCATGGTTTCTCTTTCAGTTCTTACTCTGACTTCCATCAATGATGAACTATGGTGTAGAAGTAGAAACCAAATAAGCAAAACCTTTCCTCAAGCTGCTTCTGGTCATGGTGTTTTATCACAGCAACAGAAGCCAAAACAGAACAGGGTTCTAATATGTCTCTCTGTCCTCAACCATCTCCTGGCATCAACTCTTCAAGCTATCTGTGAAGGTCACTGTTACAGTAACTCATTATCTCTTGGCACTCTCTGCTAAGTTCTTTACATATGGCCTCTCCTGGTTCTAGAATAAGTCCTAAGTACTGTCCTAAGACTGGTTCCTGCTCATTCAGAGGCTGACCTCTAAATAAAGAAGATAGGGTCAATCTGCTGGGGCCAATTCTAGATGTTCTTGTGCGTAATGTTTTAGATAGATTAGTATTTAATTCAGTGAAGGCAGAAGGTAGGTGGGCCTCACTGAATCAAGCTAGAGCCCTGAGAGGAATAAAGTCATCGAGGAATTCGACATTCAGGCTACCCAAAGACTCGAAGTTTCAGCATTGGTTTTCTCATGTGTCTCCAGTCTGTTGCCTGCTGTGTACACATGGCCTGTTATTCCTCATAAACATGAGCCAATTCCCCAGTCAGTACATATGTACACACGCACATATACACATATATATGTATATACACCCCCCCAGACACACACACCCCGAGAATACACAAATAACATGGTCAGTCACCAACTATTTGCTTCTGCCGCTGTAATGAGAAAGCAGCCACAGGCAGTATTCCAATATAAATGGATATGGCTGTGTCTCAATACAACCTCATTCACAGAAATCAGCAGTGGGCTGCCCAAAACCCAGGTAGCATGCCAACCTTCTGTCTCCTGACAAGAAGCCCAGTCCCTGGCAGAGTTGCCTCTCTGAGTCATAATATACCATTTAAAAACCTGAGAACTTACTGTGAATGTTAGACACTGGAGCTACTGAGGTCGACACCAGCATGAATTCCAGACACAGGCAAGAGGGACAGGTAGCTCTGATTCCTGCTGTCCTGACAGGATCTGACAGTGACATCTGGCATAAAGATACACTACCTGGCATGTAAGGAAATTAGCCCCAGGAAGGAACAGAAGGCATGGGAAGGTATTACACCTTCACAAACTTGCCATCCCATCCAGGGGACAGTTTAGCCGTGGATGTGATCGCTAATGGATAACTCGCAGGAACTTGCTGGAGGCAACAGTACAAAAAACAGTTTATTTTAGCAAAGAAGCCACCCAGTGGCTAAAGACCCCAGGACAGGCTGTGGCAGCACATAGCCTATGCTGGCTTTAAGGCCCAGCCACATCTAGAGTAAGAGCCTGGGCATTGCAGAGGGGCAACTAAGGAAGTTGACCCGTAGAAGGGCTTGGGTGACACACAACTGCTTCACAGGACGCACTCGGCACCAGGTCCCTAGAGGCCAGGTAGCTCCGTTCTTGTCTTACAGAGGTGGGAGCCGAGCGAAGCATCACATGTACTCTCCACAGTCAGCGATGATCACCTTCTGCTTGGGCTTCCCATCCTTGCTGCCCTGAGCCTTTGTGAACAGAACAGAGAAATCAGGAGAAGCACGGGGTTGAGAGCTAGCTGCTCAGGGGTCACCCTCTCCCAGATAGGGAACCCCTACAGGTCTCCCACTGAGGTACCCACCCAAGGTCCAGGTAGAAAGCTATTTGCAACCACCCACCTCAATCTGCCGTAGGACATCCAGGCCTTCGGTGATCTCCCCAAATACCACATGCTTGCCATCCAGCCAATCTGTCTTGTCACAGGTCAGGAAGAACTGGGAGCCATTGGTGTTTGGGCCAGAATTGGCCATGGAGAGAAGGCCTGGGAGAAAATAAACTCCTCAGCTCCCTCCATAATGCTCCCAGCCCAAAGTGCACACCCATGCTGACTGTTGGCAGTGCTTCTGTGCACTGGCTCGGGCTCCAGGACAGGGACCCCAAGGTGCTGCACCCTGTCTTCCTCCCCACAGAGAAAGAATGCATGGGTTGTTTCAAATTTGTTCATGTTTTGTTCATTTGTCTTTTCATTTAGAACAATGACTTGCTGTTTACTCTGTAACCAGACCCATTAAGTCCTGGAACACCAACAAGCAAAACATTCGTTTAAAATGGAATTGTACGGGTCTGGGAAATGGTTCTGTAGATAGAAGTGCTTGCTGAAGAAGCCTGACAATCTGAATTTCATCTCCAGAACCTATAGTAAAAGGGAAGGTCTCCTGAAAGTTGTCCTCTCATCTCCACGCACAAACTATAATGCACATAACCAGCACTCAAACACATGCACAATACACACAAACGATAAACACATACACATATTTTAAAGGTTATTGTGTTATGACAACTAAGAGGCAGGGTCATCTGTGCTGGGAAGAGAAGCTTAAGGCAGTCACATGGAGGAGGGGGAGATGCTGGGCCAGGAAAGGAGCTGGAGACAGGGTGACAGGGGAGGTGGATTCCTAATTCTTTTTTTCTTTTATGGGGGGGGGCATGGTTTCAAGATGGGGTTTCTCTGTAGCTTTGGAACCTGTTCTGGAACTCTCTCTGTAGACCAGGATGACCTTAAACTCACAGAGATATGCCTACCTCTGCCTCTCAGTGCTGGGATTAAAGGTATATGCCACCTCCACCCAGCAAAAGGTGTACACCACCATTTCTTTCTTTCTTTTTCTTTTTTTCAATTTTTCAAAACAAGGTTTCTCTATGTAGCTTTGTAGACAAGGCTGGCCTTGAACTCTCAGAGATCCACCTGCCTCTGCCTCCTGAGTGCTGGGATTAAAGGCATGCACCACTACCATTCTGTTTGTTTTTGTTGTTGTTGTTGTTGTTTTGAATTTAATTATGCTTATGTGTATGGGTTTTTGCCTGCATGTTTATCTATGGCTCACATGTGTGCCTGGTGCCAGAGGAGGCCATAAGAGGCTACCCTGAGACCGGAGTTACAGACAGTTGTAAGCCACCAAGTGGGTGCTGGCAGTAGAACCTGGGTCCTCTGGAAAAGTAACCAGTGCTCTTAACCACCAAGCCATCTCTCCAGCCCTTGAGCCCTAATTTTGGCCAGGCACATCTACTAAAACAGGAGACAAGAAGGGAGTTGGAGGGAAGAATGATTTCAATCTGTGAAGTCTAAGGGTCCTCTGCAAGAACAGCAAGTGCTCTTAACCACTGAGCCATCTCTCCAGTCCCTTAAGAACTACATATATTACATTACACAAACCCCAAGTTTTAAGGGCTTTCCCAGTGACGAGCTAGATGTGGTAGCACATGCCTATACCTAGCGCTCAGGAGGATCCAGAGTTCAGTGCTACCTTGAGCCACACACTAAGACCCTGTCTCAAAAAACAAAAATCAAACCAGGTATAGTGGTATATGCCTTTAATCCCCAGACTTGGAAGTCTGAAGCAGGCCAACCTGGTCTATATGACAAGTTCCAGGTGAGCCAGGGCTACACAGTGTGACACCCTATCTCAAAAACAAAACAAAAAAAAAAAAAATCAAGATCAAAACAAAGAAACAATCCAGGAATTACAACTACAATATAAATCAATGGAATCTCAGTCATCATTTCACAAAATAGAGTCAGCACCAGCAATATTGTCTGTAGTGTTTGAACTGGAAGCAGGCACATCTCTCTATTTTTAACTGCTGCATCTGAGTGTGGCACACAGCGGAATAACTCTTGTGTCTTCTGGTGTAATCGCACCTACTAAAGCACTCTTACTCTTAAAATAATGTAGACAGAAAGAACTTATTGTCCCTGTACTTCAGCTCAGCACAAGGTTGGAGGAAGAACACAAGGCACAGTGAACACGTTTCTATGGAGAAATCAACTGATCCCTGAGCCACCGCCATGTTGAGGAATCAAGAAAGGAGGAAGCACTAAGACGAAAAGGTAGTGAAGCAGGCAAAGCAACTGTAAGATGGAGGAGCCGGCCACCAGAGCAAGCAAGAAACAGGAGCACAGGGCTGACAATACAAGATGCCGCTGGGGGCAGAATACAGCAAGGCCTAAAGCTGGCGATGGTTGGCATCTATAACAAGAAAGGTCTGAGGGGCCAGCTGGGGCTAAGTCTAGATAACAGGACTTAGAACAAAAAGGCAGTGAGTCTACACATTTTTTCCTAAATCTTGCTGAAAAGTAGACTAGAGTCAAGATGACAGATGGTGAGAGGAACAAGAGTCCAAAGGTAATTTTTTTTTAAAAGATTGAGATTGCATGCCTGGACACTGATAGACCAAACTGGCTAAGCAAGAGAAACACATTATATAGGTCAAAGGGAGCCAGCAGAAGATGCCAACTTCCTAAGTAGGGCAGAGGGACAGACTCCCTCATGAGGAGGGATGGCCTCTATAACAGGAGGGAAGTCAGAGCATGTAAGCAGGAGGTGTCAGGAAGAAAAACAGGCATGGGACTGAAGGTGTGCGTACGGGGGTGCAGAGAGGTTGAGAGCACAAGGAAGTTTGCAATGATAACCACAAACTCTAGGCTAGCAAAGAATAGCAACTTGTGGCATGAAGGTGGGATGTGAAGAGAACAAGATGGGAGGAAAGCAGCTCATCCCAGCATGTGGGCTGGCCAACTGCAGCCCGTCCTGACAGCCACAGTCTGCCCTGGCCCTACCTTACCCACCACACCAGACATAGCACTTACCTGGTCCTGTGTGTTTGAGAATGAAGTTTTCATCATCGAACTTCTTTCCATAAATGGACTTGCCCCCTGTGCCGTTGTGGTTTGTGAAATCACCGCCCTGGCACATGAACTGGGGGATGATGCGGTGGAAGCTGCTTCCCTTGAAGCCAAAACCCTTTTCGTGGGTGCACAGGCAACGGAAATTCTCTGATGTTGAGAAAGGAAAAGGTGCTGAGGTTGACAACAACCTAGATTCCTGACAAAAATTAAGGTACCTACCCAGAAAGATGAGGGGTTATGAAAGTGGGGGAAATAAAACATGTTTTACTCATTTACTTTTGCACAGCTGCTCCTGAGTATCCACATGTGGAAGGTTCCCAGGACTCTACATTATCTATGATACACAATACAATATAAACGCTCCATAAATGGTTGTTATCTACATTATCTAGGATATATAAAGGGGGCAATACAAGCATGCTTAGTAGAAATGCAATGTTCCCCTCAAATATATTTAAAATTCTTTATTGCATTCATTTATTGTATATCTATTGTACATGTGTGTATAGGTCTGAGGACAACTTATAGGGCTTGAACTCAGGTTACCAGACTTGGTAGCAGACACTTTAACCTGCTGAGCCATCTCACTGGCCCATCACGTATTTCTGCTGTGGTTCACTAAATTCACAGATGTGGATCCCACGGATGGAGAGGGCTAACTGTATTCTCATCTTATGTTGCTTATAAGCCTTTACAATACTGAACTACTGCATAACACATGCCACTCCGATTAAATAGGACAGAATATGTGCATTCTACCTCTGCTGTATCCCCAAACCATACTAAATAGATAAAGAAATGATTTTTTTCAATAATTTATTTGTATTTTATGTACATTGGCATTTTGCCTGCATGTATGTCTGTGTGACGGTGTCAGATACCCTGGAGTAGGAGGAGTTATGGATAGTTGTGAGCTGTCATGTAGGTGCTGGCAATTGAATCTGGGTCCTCTGGAAGAGCAGACAGTGCTCTTAACCACCGAGCTATCTTTCCAGCCTGATTGATTTTTTTTTTTTTTAAGATTTATTTTATGCACACGGTGCTCTATCTGCATATATACCTGCATGCCAGAAGAGGGCATCAGATCCCATCATAGATGGCCTTGAGCCAGGTGGGTGCTAGGAATTGAACTCATGACCTTAGGAAGAGCAGCCAGTGTTTGTAACTGCTGAGCCACCTCTCCAGTCTCATGAAGTAATTTTTTTTTTGAGATTTGTTTATTTATTATGTATGTATGTATGTATCCCTGTAGGCCAGAAGAGGGCACCAGACTACATTATAGATGGTTGTGAGCCACCGTATGGTTGCTGGGAATTGAACTCAGGACCTCTGGAAGAACAGGCAGTGCTCTTAACCCCTGAGCCATCTCTCCAGCCCTGAAAGTGATTTTTTTAAAAAAAAAAAAAAAAAAAAAAAAAAGGAGAGAAAAAAAGAAAAAACCAGGGCCAGTCGGACAGCTCAGTAAGTAAAGGCAGGCACTTACTGTGCAAGCCTAGAGACCCAAGTTTGAACCACAGAATCCAGGTGAAAGTGAAAGGACAGAATTGACTGTTAAGTGGTACTTTCCTCCAAGATAAAGCTTCCCAGGCTGGAGGAAAGCTTGTTAAGACTTAGGGTGTTCCAAAAAAACTCAGGATGTTTATCCTTCAAGCTCCTTGTCAATTCAGGAAGTCCCTGAAACTGACCACATTCAATGGGATCCTTTCTTCCCTAAGCAGGAAGAACTGCTGAGAGACACTGTCAGACAAATGGAGCTCCCTGTAGTCTCAAACCACCAGAGTAGCCTGGAAAACCACTCTCTAATCTGTCAATCGGCTGGAAGCTGTACAGTTAGCACCAGGTTCCTAGCTTTTACAAGCCACTATGAGCCTTTGGTAATGCAGCTTACTTTGGGTCAATTTCTGTTCCTGTAAGTAACTACTTACTCATACTCCTGTAAGAACCATAAAGTCACTGGCTCACCAAGCTGAACTTTATGGTATTTTTTTTTCTTTGTTGAGTAGACATTTGTTCATGTCTTTCCTGGAACTCTTAAAGGTTGTCTTCTAACCTCCATATGTGTCACACACATGCACATACACAATAATTTGTTTTTGATACAAGGTCTCACTATGTAGCTCTGGCTAGTCTGGAACCCTTCTATGTAGTCCAGGCTGGCCTGGAACTCAAGAGATCTGCCTCCCAAATGCTGGGAATAAAGGGGTATGCCACCACACCCGGCAACGCTAATTTTTTCTGAGATTTCTTTTTTAAAAATCCTGTTCATGTAATGTGTCTGTATGCTAGTATGTACATGTGAAAGTGGGTGCAAGAAGAGGCATCAGATTCCTTGGAGCTAGGGTGACAGGTATCTGTGAGCTGCCTAACCAAACTTATAGTAACTACCAAGACAGATAAGGAGGTGTGGAAGGGGGAAACAGCTAATTCCTTTTCAGGGGCAGTAAATCAAAAGAAAGGCTTAAACTGAAAACACACACACACACACACACACACACACACACACACACACACACACACACACACACACAAAAGGGAGGGGTAAATATATATCTATTATCTTCTAATGTGGAAGTCAAAACCAAAATAATTAGCTAAGAAATGAAACTAGCTCCCTATTATTATAAAGCAACTAATGATTTTACAAACCAACTTTTGTGATAACTTAAGTTATATGTATATATAGTAAAACTTATATTAAAAAATAAGTCAATATTTTAATAAACTAGAAATTGGTACCAGTTACTTCTAGGGCATAGAGCTGGATGTAATATTGTTAGAATATGTGTGTGTGATACTTTCTTTTAAACAATGAATATATTATTCGCAATGTATTTGCAATAATATATTACTTGTGTTATTTTAAAAAAACCTCTCTATTATTAAAAAATAGTAAAACAGCATTATGAAGCTTCAATGTCAGCTCTGATCTGTTTCTAGATCCCAAGACCTCAGATGCCACAAATTCATTTATTTACGTTAGAAACAACGCCAGGGGAATAAGAGCAGAGGCAGTGAGAACCTTGGGAAGACTGCTCAGCAACCAGTTTTCTGCCAATCTGACCATAGAGAATCTGATTACCTGCTGTCATGGGTACAACATCAGATCGTAGGAGCATTTGGATGCGGCCAGCTGGCTTGTTCCCAATCTTGATGTCCATGTACACCTGAGGATTTGACCGTGCTTTTTTTGTAGTGGGCTCTCCCTAGGTGCAGGAAAAAAAATACTAGTCAGAAATGCTAGTGGCTGGGCAATGGTGATGCACACCATTAATCCTAGTGGAGGCAGGTGGATCTCTGTGAGTTCTAGGCCAGCCTGATCTACAGAGCAGGCATTCCAGGGTTGTCAAGGCTACATGAAGAAACCCTGTCTCAAAAAAAAGGGAAAAAAGAACAAGAAAAATATAAATGCTAGTGCTCCTAAGTAGATGCACAAGTAATCTTTGGAGTGATGGAGGAGGTCCTTCTGTGTGTATGTTTGTCTTATTGGTTGATAAATAAAACACTGTTGGCCAATAGGGAAGCAAGACAGGTGGGACTAGAAGTCAAGGTGGATTCTGGGAAATGTAGTAAAGAGAAGTCTTGTGATACAGGAAGGAAGTGACATAGCAGGCAACTCAGAATATAAGCAGGAACAAGCAGGAAATTACTCTCTTCCTCCTCCTCTCTTCTCTGTGGAGCCACCATGTGATCCTGGCAAGAGAAGATGCCTGCCGCTGGTGTCCAATAAGATAAGTTCTTAAAAAATATATAGATTAGTAGTTATGGTTGATAACTAAGACTGAGCTAGCAAGTAAGAAATACTAGTCATTGGCCAGCAGCATTGTACCTAATATAAGTCTCTGTGTGTTATTTTGGGCACCCATGTGGGGGGGGCAGTTCGGGCGGCCTGGCAGAAAGAGTTATCCTTACACAAGAGGTCTGCAGAAGCCAAGAGTGACTGGTACTGTTTCAGCTGAAAAAGGACAGAAAAGCCATGTGCCATGAACAAAGCATAGAAGAATGTCAACCTCACAGGGTACACAGAGGAAGTGAGTGTGCTGAGAGCCAGAACTATCTTAGGCAAACCCAGAAACCACATACTAGGGAAGGGAAGTACACTACCTGCCCTATCACTTCTATATGCAGCCAAGAATAGGACAGAGCAAGGCACCAAGGACCTCAACACAGGGGGGCTGCCTGACTGGTGTGGAGGAGCACAGATACGATCCTCACTCACTCTGCACTTTTGTAAATACATGCATCTGCAAGTGCCCATAACGATGGAAAGCAAAGTCTGTATTCTGGGAGAGGCACCACCTTCCCTCTCACCTCTTGGGTTTCTGCTTTGGGAGGTTCGGGCCCTTCTTCTTCTTTATTCTCTTCTAGAGTCTTCCCAGAAAACTTCTTCAACCAGTCATCATCTGACCAAACTAGAAGGAAAAAGACACACACATGAAGAAATCAGACTGTCCCTTACCTGCCAGGCAGATGCTTTGGTCATCTCTGTGGTCTTCTTGGCCAGAAGTTCCCTTTGAAACTGTTCAAGACCATGCTCCCACTAGGACTCCCCGGAGGTCCAGCACTTAGCAGAACTAAGGGAAAAAGCTGTGCCAAAGGCAAAGACAGGCTATGCTGGCTTCAGGCCTTTCCCAGGAATGGAGTACCAAGAAAACTGGGTGATAAGAGACCAGGCAGGGGCTGGGGGGTGGTGGCACACGCCTTTATTCCCAGAACTTGGAAGGCAGAGGCAGGCGGATCTCTGTGAGTTCCAGACCAGCCTGGTCTACAACAGCTAGTTCTAGGACAGCCTCCAAAGTCTGTCTCAAAAAACCAGAAAGAAAAAACAGACCAGGCAGGGTTCTCAAGAGGAACAATTACTTTGGCTTTGTGGCTGTTCGTCGATACAGGTAGCTCATTCCCTTGGCCAATGTGAACCACCCTCTTGTCCCCTCCACTTCTGTTAAACCAGAAGCAGCACTGAGAATACACATAAAGGAGGCCAAGCCATAGGACCTGGCAAGTACTCCATGAGGCGCCCCACTCACCTGGTCTGGAAGAGCCCTCTTTAATTCTCATTGGTTTGGCCAAATTGACACGAATTGTCCGTCCAAAGAGTTCAGATTCATTCTGAAATGATTGTAAATCCAGTTGCTTAAACTGTCAGATTAAAAATCTCCAGCAGCTTTTCATGTACTTCTGAGATCTGATCCGTCTCTTTTTTAAATCCAGATCCCTTGGCAACAAAAGCTATGCCCTCATCACAGACAGTACCAAAGAAGGAAATTACAGGAAACTTTACCCCTGGAGCCGCTGCAAACGGCTTTGTTTTTTGAGACAGGGTTTCTGTTTAACAGCCCTGGCTGCCCTGGAACTCACTCTGTAGACCAGACTGACCTCAAACTTACAGAGATCTGCCTGCCTCTGCCACCGCCTGGCTGAGATGATTAGTTTTAAAGATTTTTTTCAGAAAATTCTAGCAACAGGATACGATAACTTTGCACTTCATATCTGACATGAAATGACACGTAAGTGTCTTAGGCCAGCCACAAATCTTAAGAGTGTCATCATTTTCAAGGACTTTTCCAGGCTGTTCTAGTCGTCTGCATCAGTAGCACAGCCTTCAGTTACTCTTACTGAATTTTTCTTCTCAATTGTTAACTAGTCTAACATTTTATGAAACCCTTCCCTTTTTGCAAATATGCAGTTTCAGTGAGCAATCAGTTGGCACTGGGTTCACCATTCACCATCATGTGGGGTTGCAAGTGAGAGACCAGCCAAGAAGGATGAGCAGGAAGTACACTGCTAAGTGGAGAGGTGTCCGAGCACGAACTAATTTTACCAGCAATCAGTTCACAGTGAATAGCTTTATTTGATGGCAACTTTTACCTCCCCACCCAATCGTGACACTTCAGAGATTCAGAACACCACCAGTATTTGAACAAGGACCCCTGTAGCAGCAAAGGCAACTTCAGTTAGAATGAGGGATCCCAGCCATACCATGTTGTCGATAGCTGCTGCAGCATCCTGCCAAGGAAATGCAAGGTGTAAGTTTAGGCTTGTATCTGAATGTTTCTTGCATGTCTAAATGCACAACAGGCAGCAAAATAAACTGGAAAAAGTCATCTCTGTACTTCCTGCCTAGTTTGTGTGTGAAACTAACAACACTTCTTGGGCAATTTTCGAGCTTGTAGTGGCATAATCTGCTTCTAGCTGAAGGCACAAGAGATAAACACCAGCATAGCCAGGCAAGAACGTTCTATGAACAGAGCTGTAAGAGCTTTGCAGAGCATGACAGGGTCTGACAGTCAGTCTGAGCTGTTACCAACAGATCACAGTCTGATAAGAGGCTTTCCTTCAAACAGCACTTCCAAAAGCATCAGCCTAAGACTCAAAACTTAAGTAAATGGGAAATAGCTTCCTCCACGGCAGTGGTTCTCAACCTCCCTAACGATGCACCCTTAATACAGTTCCTCATGTTGTGGTGACCCCCAACCATAAAATTATTTCGTTGATACTTCATAATTATAATTTTGCTACTGATATGAATCATAATATAAACATCTGATATGCATCCCCAAAGGGGTCACAACCACAGTTGAGAACCACTGCTCTATAACAACCAAAGACTAACCAATGGCAGTACAGAAGTCTCACCTCTGCCAACTCAAATTCAACAAAAGCAAATCCTCGGTGCTTTTCTGCAAAAAGGAAAAAGCACAATATAAGTAATTACCATGTGAGGCAATGGAAGAAAAGAGAACAGTTGCAAAGAAATCGGTCACATGCCATGTCCAGACACCAGAAATCCTACCCATTCACTATTTAGAAAGACAGAATCTCATTCTTTAATCCCTATTAAGGAATATTTAAAGCAATAATAAACATTTCTATGGATAAAGTACCTGACTGGATCCCCCCTTGGACTGGAGTTACAGATGATTGGGAGCCACAATATGAGTGCTGGAAATTTAATCTTGAATCTGGGTCCTCTGGAAGAACAGCCAGTGTTCTTATCACTGAGCCATCCCTCCAGCCCTGAACTGATTTTTGTTTGTTTTGTTTTTTGTTTTTCTTGAGACAGGGTTTCTCTGTGTAGCCTTTGCTGTCCTGGAACTCACTTTGTAGACCAGGCTGGCTTTGAACTCTTAAGAGATCTACCTGCCTCTGCCTCCTGAGTGCTGAGATTAAAGGCGTGTGTCACTACAGCCTGGCTCTGAAATCTTTACAATGAGCACCGAGGGCTGGTGAGATGGCTCAGTGGGTAAAGGAGCTTGCCATCAAGTCTGATAACCTGAGTTCAATCCCAGGATCCACATGGTAGAAGAACCAATTCCTATGGACTGTCCTCTGCCTGCTGTACCACACAGAAATAAAGGGGGAAAATATTTTAAAAGGCATTCTATTCATCTATGAAAGTCAAACATAAACCTTAACCTTTCATGCAGTGCAACTAGCAAGATAAGTTATTTAGCCTTATCAACTATTTATCCAAATATACAATTTCAATGTAGATGCCAGAGTATATAGCTGTAATGTCAACTACTTGGGAAACTAAGGCAGAATGATTACCAATTAAAGAGGCCAGCCTGGACAAAACAGTGAGACTGTTTTGAAGCAGAAACAAAACAAAACTAAAACAGGAAAAAGCCACCAACCAAATATACAGTTTTATCAACAACTACACATAAATCCTAAAATCTGGTAAGGATACTCAGCCTTTACCCCCACACAAATTCTGATCTAAGTGGAAAGCCCACACACAATAAAGTCAACTTAGTTACACAGTCCAATAGAAAGTCAGCCAGTGGTGATGGTGCAGTCTATAAACCTAGTACTCATGAGGCAGAGGCAGGCAGATCTGTGAGTTCAAGGCCAGCCTGGTCTACAGAGTGAGTTCCAGGACAGCTAGAGCTACACAGAGAAACCCTATCTCAATCTTCCACCCATAACCCCCAAAAAGTAAACAGAACTTTTTCTTTGCATGTATTTTTGCAGACAGTGTCTCACTATGAAGCCTAGACTGACCTTAAACTCTATCCTCCTGCCTCTGAAATGCTGGGATTACAGGCATGTGCTACCATGCCCAGCAACTACCGGCAAAAGATTCCCTAGACTCAGACTCAGAGAATTTAATGCTACCCCCCCCCCGTGTGTGTGTGTGTGTGTGTGTGTGTGTGTGTGTGTGTGTGCGCTCAAGGAACTGAACCATGGCCTCACATGTTGGACAAGAGCTCTACTGTGCTATAACTTCAGTCTAAGAATGCAAATTTAGAGTTGGAATGTGACTTTTTTTGTTTGTTTGCTTGCTTGTTTGTTTAGGTGGTTTTTCAAGATGATGTTTTTCTGTGTAACCCTAGCTGTCCTGGAACTCACAGAGATCCACCTGCCTCTGCCTCCTGAGTGCTGGAATTAAAGACATGTGCCACCACTGCCCATGTGACTTTAATCTTTTAAAATTCTTTTCCTATAGGAGGGTAATGAATATTAGAGACACCCAAAGGACCCACCTGTTTCATAATCCAGAGGAATCTGAATATCTGTGATGTCTCCAAAAGGGATAAAAGCAGCATGAAGAACCTTGTCGTCCACCTCTTCTGCCAGCCCACCTGCAAATAGCCAAGGACATTCTGCACCCCTGTGCGCACTCAAAAATCTCTGCAGCCCATGGGCAAGCCAGGACAGAGGGATCGTTCCATCCAGTCCTTCATCTACACAAACACCTCTCTTTCTATTGCCCACCCACGCTATGTTCCTTTCTCCAACCTTTTTTCAAACAGATCTGAATCTATCTCCAAGGTTCCACAACAGCTTCACAAGTCACCAGGGGGCCTCCATTCCCTGCGTCAAACCCCCTCCCAAAACCAGTAGGAATATTTTGTGAAAACGGAAACAAACCCATCGGTTCTCTTAGACTTCAAAGTCTTACACGTCACGGTCCTCAAGAAGACCTGAGAGCTCCTTAAATAGCAGCGTACACAGGTTATCACCTGAGCCTTACTAGCTCCCACTCAAGTTCCCCTGGGTTTCTCGAAAAAAAAAATAATAACCTACCCGCCCCCAGGCATCAGGCTATTTTACACCTTCGGGCTTCGGCTCCCGTGCAGCTAACACTTTTGCCTAACTCCTGCTCAACTTCTGCGTTCCCGGCAAGAGAAAGTTTGCACGCACCCAAGTCCCTGTCGTCATCGTTCGCCCCTACTACAGCGCTTATCAAACTGTGGTGTTTAGGCTAATTCCCACTTTCTCCTGACTAGTCTGGTAACTCCTTCCTTTAGGGCAGAGACCCAGACATTTCCGCACTAAATAAAAAGAATGGGCGGGAGGATTTGGAAGCCCATAACTCCTGTCACTGGTCGGGGTTCCTGTGCGCTTAGTGGACTAGCAAGGTCGCCGGAATGGTTCTTCCCATCTCGGCTCACACTCTCAGCCCAGCAAGCCCTCCACAGAGCCGGACTGCTCGCCGCCTTCCTCACATCCCCCAGACTCCGCCTAGCTCCCAAGCCTGCTCACCCACGTACAGCACACGCTTGGTGGTAGCCATCTTGCTCACTCCCGTTTCCGCCGGAAGCCGTCGCTCGGTACGCCCCCTTGCCGTGGCCCCTCCCCTTAGGTCCTGGCGGGTCTCTTGTGCGCCGCCACCGCAGGCTCCGCCCCTTCCCGTCTTCCGCTGGAGTCCGGTACCCACGGGGGAGTGAGGTTCGGATGCTCCCGGTGCTGGCGGTGTGGAGGAAACAAACCTTGGTTCGATTAACGGGGAATTATCGGCAGTTATGCCCCTCCACCAACACACTACCGACCGGCCTGCCCAGCCAATTTGGCCAATTCGGAAGCTAACAATGGTTTTTACATTTTGAAGGGGCGGGGAAGAGCAAGACAGTATTTCATAACCGATGGAAAAAATCTATGAAATTAAAATTTCAGTATCACGAAGTTTTATTAGGTAGAGCACCATTCGTTTCTTTATTCTCTGGCTGCTTTCATGTTACAAGGGGAAGAGACCTGTTCCACCCAAAGCCTACGATATTTTACTGTCTGACCCTTGAGGAATACTATTTGCTATGTTCCTGTTCTAAATTAAATAATATTTACATTACAGGTTTTCATTAACAGAGGAAAATAGTAAGACCACGTTTGTTTGCTTGTTAGAGTACCTCAGTTTCAGTTATGCATCTCCACGCTACCTCAAACAGAAGTTTAATTAGTTTCATTTCATTTATTTATTTAGAGACAGGATCCATAAGTACCCCTGACTGTCCTGGAACTCACTATGTAGACCAGGCTAGCTTATATCTGGTAGGGCTAACGGTGTAAACCATCACACCAGGCTTTACTTTAGTTATTATGGTGCTGGAGCCGTAGCCCATTGCTAGGCAAATGTTCCACCAATGATCCATACCCTCACCTGTTTTGGATAGAGCATTTAGACTTTCCTGAGGTAACTTTTGTGTCTGTGCGTCTGCTAACGCACAGGTGCGCATAGGGCGGCACATACATGTATCTGGAAGCCAGAAGACAATTTGATGGAGTTGGTTTTCTCCTTCCACTGACTCATGTCTCTAGCTTTGCAAGGCAAGTGTCTTTACCAGCTGAGCCATCTCACTGTCCTTTGAGGAGACTTAAGGGAAACTCTGAACTGAGAGGCAGGAGCACAGTGACTTGGAAATGGAGCACGTAAAATCAGGCAGGAAAGGTGGACAGAGGCCATACCATGCCAGAGCCTGTAGGCTCTGTGGAAAACTTGGTTTTGAGAAGCTACTGTGGGGTTATAACATGAAAGTTACATGGTCACATTTATAGTAATCCTTTTCCTTTTTTAAATTTTGATACTATATTTTAATTACAACATTTCTCCCTACAAGCCCTCTCTAAGCCCCTCCCACTCTCCTTCAAATTCATGGCCTCTTCTGTTATTGCATAACTATATGTATTTGTATTGAAAGACCCCCGCAGAGGTACTTTCGTAGAAGGAGACCCACACCCAGGAATCAGTGAAACCACGAACTTTGGATGCAAGAGCAAGAGGGTTTATTAATAACACGGATATCCGGGGCTTAGCTTCTGTTTTGTCAAGCCCCGAGCCCCGGAAGGAGGGTCCTTTTTATAAGGGAAAACAGGCACAGTACAGAAGCGAAAAGCATCAAATCAGCATTTTCTCAAGGTTTAATAGCCAGGCGAAATGGCCTTATCTTCTGCCGGTCCAGATGGCTGGCCTTCGGACGGAGCGATCCGGCGGGGGTTGGCCTTGCGTGGGGCGGGGAGTGAGGGCCAGCAGCTGCAGAGATCAAAAGGTCGGGGAGAGTGCTAAGGAGGGAAGGATGTATTCGCGCACCCCGCCAGCTGCCGACCAGAGTAGAAAAGCTACGGCCCGGGGGGGGGGGTCTTTCAGTATATGCATATATATTCCTAAATACAGCCTGTTGTGTCCATATAATGTTACTTGTATGCATGTATGCTGACCATTTGGCACTGGACAACCAGTTGATGTGCTCTTCTCTGGGGGAGGACCATCTTTCATGCTCCCAGCTTTACCTAATTGCCTGTAGTTCTTTGTGTAGGGTTAGGGCCTTGTGGGCTTTTTCCTGTCCAGTTTGGTGTGTTCATTGTTGTCCTCCTATTCAGCTCACTTTTGGGTGGTCATGTTGTTGAGACTTTCTGGGTACAGCTCTGATGTTCTGGGAGACACAACCTGAAGTGAAGTGAAGTCCCTGATCCTATGGCTCTTACAACCTTTTCACCCCCACTTCTGCAGTGTTTCCTGGGCCATAGGTGTGGGAGTGTTTTGTAGATGTATGCACTGGGGCTGGGCTCCCCAACTATTCCTATTGATTGGTTGTGGTTTTCTGTAGTGGTCTCCATCTGTTACAAACAGAAGTTTCCTTGATGAGGGATGACAACTACACTTCTCTGTGGGTAAGCACACATCTGTAACCCCAGCTTCTGGAGGTAGATGAAGGAGGATCAAGAGTTCAGGGCCAATCTATGTTTAAGACCAGGCTTGTGCTACAGGAGACCCTATGTTAGGAACAAAACAAACAGCCAAGCAGTGGGAAGTTGTTGTTTCCCCTTGTAATTCACAGTGCATGACCTTTCTCCTTACTAACTTCACATAATAGTAACAGGTAAGACACAAAGACCACTCTTTTCTTTGCTGTGCCTGGATGTACAAGGACATATCCCCTATCCTTTTGAACAGAGGACTGAAGTCTAGGGGTCTAAGAAATAGCTCATTAAAAATTGTAGTGAGAATAGTGACTGCAGCATGTGCTTCAGCTGGGAGCTGCCTACCTCCAGCAGCATTCCACAAATCTTTTTAGAAAGGTTTGAATGCTTTATTTGGACAATGGAAAACAAACATTTCCCTATGGGCAGGACAGTTCATCAAAAAATTCCCAATGAAGAGTGGATTCCTCTGTGGTGGGTATCAAGTTCTGGCTCCTGTTTTCCTGTAAACATTTGGGGTACCTACTTTTGTTTCTGAGATGAGTCGCCATATCCAGCATGGCTGAGTCCTGGAAACCTTTCTAGGGACACTGAGAGAATGAAGAAAGGACAGATACCCGGACAGGTGTATAGAAAAGCTAGGTCAGGTGATGGAGCCACACCAATACCATAACAGCGTGAACCCTCAACTTGTTTAATAGGTACGGCACAGTGGGGAGTTCTTGAGTATCAGAAGGAAGTCTCTTCCAGTGAGCAGTCTCCAGCTGTAAACATCTGGGAGGAGAAGCTGCAGTTGCTAGTCTTTACACTCATTGTCAATGATTTGTAAATATTCTTACTTGGACCAGAGGAAGAAGGCTTTGCCTATCTAGGCCTGACCTGTGCGAAGGGTTTAGCAATATCCTATGGCTTCAAGACCTTGGTCCAAGCTTGACATGGCCATCTCATGCCAAACAATACACCTTCACTGAGGGCTTCCTCGGCTCCCCACAAAGAGTGTTTCCAATGCTACCATAGAGGTAGCTATGAGCTCCTTTTCCAGCTCCATGGATTTCTGGAAGACAGCAAGTTAGCACTTCAGAAAGGATATGGCAGTGGCTAAGATCAGGGTAGTCTAACCATTGACACTGGAATGCTGGTTTCAGGAAACCAGGGGAAAGGATGAAGAGGTAGCGGCTCCTGGCTGAATTCAGTCCACATTGGGGATGGGTAACGTAACAACCGTATAGATTCTCACACACAGGCAAAAAAAAAAAAAAAAAATGCAGCACAGTGAGCAAGGGAACTTAAGTCATACAGGACACTCATTCTGTGCCAGACCCTGTACCAAAGAGATGTTTTCAGGCACTTACTTCTCACAAGCTTTCTGTTGTTGAAAGAGGGTCTTGCTATGCTGTCCAAACTGTCCTCAAACTCCTGGGATCCAGAGACCCTTATAGCCTAGTCTTCTGAGAAGCTGGAACTACAGATGTGTACCTCTGCTTGGTGCCACATAAACTTAAAACTTTTTAGTGTGCGTGTGTGTGTGTGTGTGTGTGTGTGTGTGTGTGTGTGTGTGGTACATATGTTTATGTGAGGTGTGAGTGTGCATGCATGCCAAAGTGTATGTGGTGAGGTCTCCACATCTGTGGCACTGGGACCACAAGTATGCACCACCATCCTTGGCTTTTTTTCGTGGGTTCTAGGAGTTGAACTCTGGTCCTTATGCTTGCTCAACAAGCAGTATATCAACTGAGCTATCTTCCCAAGGCCACAGATGCCTTTATTTTTAGACAGAGTCTTCCTATTTAGCCTTGGCCAGCCCATAAAGAGCTAAGTAAACCAGGCTGATGTCAAACTCACATAGCCATATGCTTCTGCTTCCTAAGTGTTGGGATTAAAGGCAGCTCCACCCTGCCGGGACCCCCACACAAGCCTCTGAGGTCCAGATCATCTTATTTACCTAGACACTCAGTAAGCTCAACCAATTTGCTCACATTAGCAAAATAACCATTCAGTTTGTTTATGGAATGTGTAGTACCACAGTAACCATTTTTAACAAGACAGCTGGGGTTTTCTTTTTTCTTTTTTTGCTTTTTCTTTTTTCTTTCTTTCTTTTTCTTTCTCTCTCTCTCTCTCTCTCTCTCTCTCTCTCTCTCTCTCTCTTTTTTGCTAAAGACCATGTTCTGGCTAGTTTATGTCAACTTGACACAAGCTAGAGTCATCAGAGAGGAGGGAGCCTCAACTGAGAAATGCCAGGAAATAGTGGCACACACCTTTAATCCCAACTCCCTAATTAAGAAAATGCCTACAGCTGGATCTTTTTGTTTGTTTGGTTTTTGAGACAGGGTTTCTCTGTGTAACAGTCCTAGCTGTTCCCGGAACTCACCCTGCAGACCAGGTTGGCCTCAAACTCACAGAGATCTGTAGTGTGAACCCATGAGTCTGTTAAAAGGTCTGAAGAACTTATTTAGGTATAAAATAGGGGTAAACACTCACTAATACAGAAGAGGTTAGATGCCACTGCTGATCCAGCTGCCTTTGTGCAGTTGTTCCGCCCAGGAGTGAAGAGCACCAACAGCAAGCCCCCCTGCTCCACTCTGACCACCCAAGAGAACCATACCTGTTTCTCTCATTAAATGTTCTGGAAACATTAGCCTGTGATGTCAGTGACGAGCACAAGATCTGACGACAGTAGAGACGACTAAGCTTTTCACACGGTGTTGCATTTTAAAGTTAACCATCTTTATAGCACTCTGGGTCAGGAAGTGAGTGGAAGAGTGGGAAGCATCCCTTTCTAGGTTACAAAGGGGAGGCTGTGTGTCACAATCACACTTGGCTGGAGTTGTATTGTGTTTGTTCTCTCCATCCCTGTGTCTCCTGCCGGAGAAAGTGCACTCTGGCTGCAATGATCTTATCAGTATTTTTTTTTACCACTGCAGCCCCGGCCCGTTGCACAATTCTTTGGCATTTAGTCGGGTTTTAGTAGAAGATGAATGAAGCAGAGAAAAGTGTCTTTTCAATAAAGTTGAAATAGAAAAGTTTATTCTTAGTGCACTGGGTGTCTGGGTCTCTCCCACAGAGGCTGAATCACAGGCAATGGGTTGCCAGCACTGGAGGTGTATTTATGTGGAGCAACAGCCTTAGCAGGAGCAGCAAACATGAATGTAGTGGACCGGGTCCTAAGGGCCACACTGCAGCAGGCTCCTAGAGAGAAGAATGAACCTGAGGCTGGGGATGTAACGCAAGTGTAGACCATCTGCCTAGCATGTGCAAGGCTGTGGGGTCCATCTTCAGCGCAGGAGAGAAAAAGGAAACAACAAACCGAATCAAAGCTCACTGCTCTTGGCAGCCACAGTTACCAGGAGTCCTTTGACTGAATCAGTGTTTGTAGCCTGGAGACTATTTGAGGGACTAGAAGCTAAAACAATGTATCTGTGAGCCAGGAACACATTACTGTATGAGCAGGAGGAAGTAATGTTCAAGTCTGCAATGGTCTGGCTTACACAGCCATCTCACTGCACTGGGTTCACTGATACCCTAGGCTTCTATGGCCATATGTGGAAGGTCCCATAGCCTCAGACAGCAGTGCTAGCAGGTATCTTGGTTGCATGCAGCTAGATGGAAGTTCTGGGATAGGAAACATGTAAGACTGATTGTTAACCACCATAAAAATAAAATATGGGGGCTGGAGAGATGGCTCAGAGGTTAAGAGCACCGACTGCTCTTCCAGAGGTCCTGAGTTCAATTCCCAGCAACCACATTGTGGCTCACAACCATCCGTTATGAGATCTGGTGCCCTCTCCTGGTGTGCAGATATACATGGAAGCAGAATGTTGTATCCATAATAAATAAATAAAATATTTTAAAAAATAAAATATGAATTTTACACCCCCTCCCACATACAAAATCAGGATGACTCAGTGGGTAAGGGCAATTACCTCCAAGCCTGACAACATGAGTTGGATCCCTGGTACCCACGATCATGGTGGAAGGAGAGAACCAAGTCCCAGAAGGTGTTCTCTGACTTTCACATGTGTGTTGTCTTGTGCATGTGTGCACACTCAAATAAATAAAGCAATGTTAAGAAACCTGTCGGGCCTGCCTGGGGCAGCTCAGGCAGCAAAGCATGAGGTAAGTCATGGCACATGCACATGAGGACTGAGGCTGTGAAAAATGCTAGGCATGTGGTGCACACTTGCAGTCCCAGCACTGGGAAGTGACAGAGGTGGATCGCTGGGGCAGGCTGGACCACCAGACTAGTCCAGTTGGTGAGTTCTGGGCCAGAATCCTTTCACCCATCACACTTTCTAGTTTCTTATTTTTTTAAAAGATTTTATTTATTTATTATGGATACAACATTCTGCTTCCATGTATATCTGCACACCAGAAGAGGGCACCGGATCTCATTACAGATGGTTGTGAGCCACCATGTGGTTGCTGGGAATTGAACTCAGGACCCTTAAAAGAGCAGTCAGTGCTCTTAACCTCTGAGCCATCTCTCCAGCCCTAGTTTCTTCTTTATTAATAACTTATTTTCATTTTATATGCATTGGTCTACCTGCATGTATGTCTGTTTGAAGGTGTCAGATCCCCTGGAATTGGAGTTACAGACAGCTGTAAGCTGTACTTGTGCATGTGGGGGCTGGGAATTGAACCTTGTCCTCTGGAAGAACAGTCAATGTTCTTAACCACTGAGCCATCTCTCCAGTAACCTAGTTTCTTATTCCTTTAAGCAGAATATACTGGGTTTGACTGTTGGTGATCCCATATCTAGCAGTTCTGCTGAACTCTCATAATAATTCAAATAGTTTTTCTCTGGATTTTCTGAGTTGACAGGAGTATCACCTGCATGTAGGGATAGTGCTGAGTCATTCTCATTCTTTTTTGGTTTTTGGTTTTTTTGTTTTGTTTTGTTTTGTTTTGTTTTCGAGACAGGGTTTCTCTGTAATGTTTTGGAGGCTGTCCTGGAACTCACTCTGTAGACCATGCTGGCCTCGAGCTCACAGAGATCTGCCTGCCTCTGCCTCCCAAGGACTGGAATTAAATAAAGGTGTGTGCCACCAATGCCCAGCCAGTCATTCTCATTCTTGTTTTGTTTTGAGATAGGGTCTCACCATGCAGCTCTGGCTGTCCTGGATCTCACTATGTAGACCAGGCTGGCCTTGAAATCACAGGTATCCACTTGCTTCTGCCTCCCAACTGCTTGAATTAAAGTCATGTGCCACCACACCTGGATCATTCTCATTTTTTAAAAAGATTTTATTTATTATGTATACAACTTTCTGCTTCCATGTATATCTGTACACCAGAAGAGGGCACCAGCTCTCATAACGTATGGTTGTGAGCAAGTGAGCCTATCCCGGCATTCACTCTGGAGACCAGGCTGGCCTCGAACTCACAGAGATCCGCCTGCCTCTGCCTCCCGAGTGCTGGGATTAAAGGCGTGCGCCACCAACGCCCGGCTTTCAACTCTAAATTTTCATCTTAAGCGTAAAGTTTAGGTTTGGGGTAGATACCCTTTAATAGATTGAAAACACTCTCTTCTACTCTTAGCAGCTTCTTTTTTATACAGAGTTTCACTGTGTAGCCCTTGGAACTCACTATTTAGACCACGCTGCCCTTAAACTCACAGAGATCTGCTGGGATTAAAGGATGTGCTAACACATCTGGCCCCTCCCTTCCATTTTTTATTTGCCATCAAATTTAAAATATATTTATTTATTCATATTTTATGAGCATAAGTATGTTTGTTTGAGTGCATGTAATTATACTGTGTGCATACAGTGCTCATGGAGGCCAGAAGTGGGCACCAAACCTGCAGTTACAAGTGGTTGTAAGCCATACCAGTGCTGGGAACCAAACCCAGGTCCTCTGCAAGAGTAGCAAATACTCTTAAGCATTGAGCCATTTCTCCCACCCCTGCCAACAGTCAAACAGTTTAGTTTTTCTTAATGCTATTTCTGATCTTTGAAAAGCTCATGTCATTTTCCCACCTTTCCCATTTAACTGACATCCAGAATGCCAAATTTCCGATTTCCAGACATTAAATTGTCCATTTGTGAGTAAAGGGAAAAATTAATATCAGTCTGAGGCCCATGCAAGCCAGAATGGCACTGGCATTGGCCTTCAACTCTACTCTTTTCTTGGAAACTGCAGAGCTAAAGATAAATGGGGTGCCGTGTATGCAGCCTTTGTTGTGTGGGTTTGGATGTGTCACTTGTGGGCGTGCATGCCATCTGCTCTTACAACTAGAACTATAGGAAACATTAGAGAGAAACACATGCTAACACTATGAGCGATCCCCCCATGCCTTGCGTTCCATGGCCGCTGCATGTTCCCTGTGGATGAGTGACAGCAGGACTTGGGTGCTGGACAGCTACTAGGCCTGTCGGTGAGACAGTGCATTGTCTCCCATGTCTCATGGGGCCTGTGGTCAATTTGAAGCTGTGATGACAGTGTGGCATTGCACACCCATTCCAACAATCAGAATGTGTGTGGGCGCATGTGGGGATTTTTGTATATTTGTCTGTGTGTACATGATCTATCTATGAGTACATGTGTGTGGGTGTAAATGCACACATGCTCACATGCATGTAGAAGCCAGAGGTTGATGGCAGGTCTGTCACTGAACCTGGAGCTGGCTGACTCAGCTGGGCTAGCTGGCCTTTGAGATAGGGTTTGTCTCTGTAGCCCTGGCTGTCCTGGAACTCCCTCTGTAGACCAGGCTGGTCTTGAACTCAGAGATTTCCCTGCCTCTGCCCCACAATTGCTGGCATTAAAGGAATGCACCACCACCACCACCACCACCCAGCTATAAAATTTGTATGGGTATTTTATTCTATTTATCCATTTATTTTATCTTATTTATTTATTTGCTTTTGGGTTTTTGAGACAGGGTTTCTCTGTATAGCTCTGGAGTCTCTCCTGGTACTCACTCTGTAAACCAGGCTAGCCTCAAACTCAGAGATCCACCTGCCTCTGCCTCCCAAGTGCTGGGATTAAAGGCATACCTGTTGTTTTTGTTAAGCATGGTTTCTTTTTTGTTTGTTTGTTTTTGCTTTTTGAGACAGCATTTCTCTGTATTGCTTTGGACCCTGTCCTGGCACTCACTCTGTAGACCAGGCTGGCCTCTAACTCACAGACATCTACCTGCCTCTGCCTCCCGAGTGCTGGGACTAAAGGCATGCACCACCAACATCCGGTTTAAGCATGGTTTCTTAATTCCCATGAAGAAGCATGGATTTACAATTCAAAGAGTTTCAAGTCACTGATAATTATCAACGGGCTGTTTGACTTGCAGAAACTACTGACTTTGGAGCCTGACAGTTCTGAGGTTATATTTAATGTAGTTATGGAGGCAGTGTTTAAATTTTACCTCTAGGGGGCAGTCATAGACCATAAGTTGATGTACTTTTTTTTTTTTAATCTCTTGTATCAGGTGAATAAATGGAGTCTAACAAAAGCTGAGTGATCTACTTGATTGATATAAGTTTTAAGTAGTAAAGTTAATTCTGAGATATTAACCAAGATCTATTTGCCACCAGAGTCCACTGTCTTTAACAATATACAAATCTCTCCCTCTTTTCCACTCTGTTCCTCCTTCCTTTCTTCCTTTCTTCCAGAAGCAGGCTACCACAATGTTGGATGCACTGCCTCTGACATGACCTGTTTGACTAAAGGCTCCATACAGGTATCTGCAGGGTATGACTACAACAGGAAATTGAATCATATGAGGAATAGATTGCCTATTATACCTACCAAAGTCTGACTATTGCCAGTTATGAAACCAAAGGAATGTGACTTAATTGTTCTGTGTGCCTGGTTCCTCATCTGTCTCAATGAAATGACAGAGATGTTGGCTAAGCCTTGAGCATATGCAGACAGATGTAATTAACACTTGCCTGGCTTTGAGCCTGGGTAGGTGATAAAATGCAGGCATGAAAAGGATATCAGATTATCTTGGAAACAGATTCCAGGAGCACCCAGCCACCCCTTGGGATGGGAGAACCAAGGGGAGGTGTTTAAATGATCAAAACTCAAGCTTACCCAGCACTCAGAAGGCAGAGGCAGGCGGATCTCTGTGAGTTTGAGACCAACATGGTCTACAAGAGCTAGTTTCAGGACAGCCTCCAAAGCCACAAAAACAAAAACAAAACAAAACAAAACTCAAGCTTAGCTGAAGGGCCCTGCAGAGTGAAGCTCAAATCTCCAAGGAGAGTTGTTCCTCAGCTAGCTGTTACTGTCATTTTTAACTAAAGCAGGATGGGATTGGTCTTCAAGAGTGGGAGGGCTGCCACCTGCCTTCAGACAGCCCACAGGAAGCAACTGCTGTGGTCAGGGTGAAGAAGAATTGCCGGTGATGTTCACAAGCTCAGAAGACTCAAAGAAAAGAGACGGCTCCCTCCTCCTCTCCAGTCCCTGCCTACCTGCTCACTAATGGGGAGCCTGCTTTGGCAAAGCAGGAGTGTGACTTGCAGAGTCCCTACCTCTGCAGAGTAGAAAAGGGTGGTTTGAAGCTGATAGGTGGCAGCTAAATAATTATTAACACAGCCTGTGGCTTTAGATACTCAAGTGTCCACTTACACTTCTCTTCACTTATTTAAAGTCCTAAAGTAAATAAAAACTAATGTTGTCACTTGTCATTCCCCCCCCCCAGATAAACCTTCAAATTCAAGTTTTTTTTTGTTTTTTTGTTTTTGTTTTTTTTTTGTTTTTTTTTTTTTTGAGACAGGCTCTCTCTACATAGCCCTGGATGTCCTGGAGCTCACTCTGTAGACCAGGCTGGCCTCAGATTCACAGGGATTTGCCTGCTTCCAACTTGCCAGTGCTGGGATTAAAGGTGTGTGCCACTACCCCAGGCTGAAATTAAATTCATTGCAATAAAAATTTACTAGGATTGGCTAGTTAAGAGCAGTGGTTGCTCTTCCAGAGGACCCAGGTTCATTCCCAGAACCCACAGAGCAGCTCAGAAACCATCTGTAACTCCAATTCTGAAGGATCTGACGTCCTCTTCTGGTCTCTGCAGGCACTACATGCAAATGGTGCAGACATACATGCATGCAGAACACCCATACACATAAAAGAAAAATAAACGTTAATTTAAGAAACCTAAACTTAGCCAGGCGGTGGTGGCTCACGCCTTTAATCCCAGCACTTGGGAGGCAGAGGCAGGTGGATCTCTGTGAGTTCGAGACCAGCCTGGTCTACAAGAGCTAGTTTCAGGACAGCCTCCAAAGTCATAGAGAAACCCTGTCTCGAAAACAACTCCCCCCAAAAAACCCCAAAAAGCAAAACCAAAAAAATACCCTAAATTTACTAAGATTTAATATGCAACTCAGAGAATCTAAAATTCATAAGGAAGACTAAGACATGTCCAGGAATATCCAAGATGATTCTGGAAAAAAAAAAAAAAAAAAAGAACTAAGATACCGGGCTGCTTTTTGCTGCTGTTACAAAAGACCTGAGAAAACCAATTTAAAGAGAAAATATTTGACTCACAGCATCAGGGGTTTCAGTCCATGGTCACCTGGCCTCACCAACTCAGGTCTACGGTGAGGCGGAACATGGTGGCAGGGAACACATGGTCGAAAGAAACAGCTTACATTATGCAGGCCAGGAAGTAGAAAAAGCCCCTCCTCTCAAACCCATTAACCAAGAGTCCATAAACACATCACTCTAGTCATGGGATGAAGCCATGCAAGGTCCAGTCGCCTCCCAAAGGCCTCATTTTTGAGTGCGGTTGTGTTGGGGACCAAGCCTTCAACACCAGCATTCTCCCAGACCACAGTGATTTGTTCTTGTTTTCAGAATGTTCTTGGATGTTCTTGCTATCTTTGGGATATTTTAGGATCTCTTAGGGTATCTTGCCATCTATCTTGCTATCTGCCTAATGAAAAAGAACTATCATTCACTCCTTCAAAGAAGAGCATTGAATCCTCACCTTAAATGTGGAGATACAAAGTTTTAACACTCATTTTAATATCTACCTTTGGGAGACATTCATATCACCCTCTTCTCTGGCATGTTAATTGTGCTGGCTAGTCTATGTACACTTGACACACTCGAGTTATCTGAAAAGATAATTGAGAAAATGCCTCTATAAGATCTGGCTGTAAGGCATTTTCTTAATTAGCTATTGATGGAGAGCTCAGACCATTGTGGGTGGTGCCATCCCTGGGCTTGTGGCCCTGGGCTCTGTAAGAAAGCAGGCTGAGCAATCCATGGGGATCAATCCAGTAAGCAGCACCCTCCATGTCCTCTGCATCAGCTCCTGCATCAGGTTCCTGCCCTGCTTGAGTTCCTGTCCTGGCTTTCTTGGGTGATAGACGACAATGTGGAAGTAGAAGCCCAATAAACCCTTTCCTCCCCAACTTGCTTTTTGGTCATGGTGTCTTCTCACAGCAATAGGAACCCTAGATAAGACAATTATCTATCAAATGTGGTCATAATCCCAAAAAACAGCCCCTCCCCACTCTCTGGCAAGGCTCCTGTATACCAGGCAACTTTCATATATAGCCCCAAATGACCTTGGACTTCTGATCTTGCTTCTATCGCCAATTCCCCAGTGCTAGGATTACAGACTTGGGCCACTGTGTCCAGTTTATTTGATGTTAGGGATTGAACCCAGCATTTCATAGCAGGCAACCACTCTGTCAGTGAAGCTACACTCCCAGCCTTCTTTTTTCTTCCTACAAGCACTCTATCCCATTCAAAAGAATATGTTCCACACCACAGTAATTATTACTATTATAATGATTCAGTGGGACAACACTTTGTCTCCAGAAAACTTTGATTAGTCACATCATCCAGTCAACCACAGGTGATCATTTGATTGGGATGTTACAGATTGCTAGCATCCAATTTTCTATGTGCAAGGAGCTCATCACTGAGTCTCAGGCAAGAATAAAATCAAATCAATGTCCCCTCCCTCAAGTCCCCTCTTCCAGCGTCTGTTTTCTTCATCTTGAACAGTGAGAATTCAACATAAATAATTATTAATTATATTGCAGAACCCCCAAAAGGTTTGGGTTGCATGGGACTGAGATTGCTGGGGAGGAAGAATGACACCGGTAATGATGGTGTCTCTGAAAAAACTGTGATGGGCTTGTCTTAGCACGTGTGGGGGGAATGGCAAACTGGCTTCAGTTGCTGCTGAAGGAAGACACTTTGATGTCACAGAGTGATTTGGAAGCACTTTGAGAGGTGACCATGGGAACCATGAGCATGGCTGGGCCTGCTGGATTATACCTGTAATCCTGTTCTTCAGCAGGCTGAGGCAGCAGGATTCCATGAGTTTCAAGCCAGCCTAGGATACACAGTGAGTTCCAGGTTGGCTTGGGCTGCAGAACAAACCGGTCTCAAATAGAAAAAAGAGATGATTTCATCAGCTTTCTGCTGCTGTGATAAAAAGTCATGACCAAAGCAACTTATAGAAGGAAGGGTTTATTTGGGCTCACAGTTCCAGAGGGATAGGAGTCCATTGCCATCACCTTGGGATCAGGCATAAGCAGAACAGTTGAGAGCTCACATCTTGAAATTCAAGCAGGAAGCAGAGGGAGCAAACTGGGAATGGTGTACTGTTGTGGAATGATCTTATGTCCACCGTGAGGATGTGTCTTTGCCAAGGCGCCTTCAGATTGGCGTAATAAAGAGCTGAATGGCCAATAGCTAAGCAGGAAGAGGTTAGGCAGGACTTCCAGGCAGAGAGTGAGGAAGGGGAAATGAATTTAGGCATGGAAGAGATGCCAGAGGGCCTAAAGAGGAAACAGGAGGTGCAAGATGGAAGACAGGTAACGTCACATGATAGAACATAGATTAATATAAATGGGTTAATTTAAATTACAAGAGCTACTGGGACAAGCCTAAGCTATAGGCCAAGCTTTCATAATTAACAGTAAATCCCGTGTTGTTTTTTGTGAGCTGCCAGCCCAAAGAAAAATCTCCCTACAGTATACTTTGTCCAGGAGGATCATACCTCCTAAGCCTCCCCAAAAAGCACCACCAACTGGGGAGCAAGTAGTTAAATGTTAGAGCCTATGAGGAACATTCCCATTTAAACTGTGGGGAGCTGGGAGGAGAGAGGAAAGAAGTTGTAAGCTGTTAGGGAACCCATGGGAGGGTCACAGAGACAGCAGAGGGAGTGTTTCATCTGGGAGAAGAATGGGGTCTAAGAGAAAAATCACAGAATTACATCAGCCTTCAGGCAAAGGACTTAATAGAAGAACAGCCTGGCCGGGTGGTGGTGGTGCACGCCTTTAGTCCCAGCACTCGGGAGGCAGAGGCAGGTGGATCTCTGTGAGTTCAAGACCAACCTGGTCTACAAGAGCTAGTTCCAGGACAGCCTTCAAAACCACGGAGAAACCCTGTCTCGAGAAAACAAACAAACAAACAAACAAAAAAAAACAGCCTATCAAAGCCACAAGCAAAGCGAAGGCTTCCACCCACTCAGGGAGAGCAGCTAATTATGGGAGTTAGGGAGGGGGAAGGTGTTGGATTCTCAGGAAATGGCCCTAAGGTAGGGTGACCTCCCCTGACTTACAGACATGACACTTTCTGGCAGAAGCAGGTATTTCAAAGGTCCCAAAGGCATTCCTGGATCAGGAGCCTAGTTAGTATGTAAATAGACAGCTCTGTCTGTTTGGATCCCAAGAGGGAGAGAGGGGATGGGATTGGCTCTTGAGAGACCTTCCAAGGGGAAAGAGACTGCAGGGTCTTGTGCTCAGACCCATGGGGCTCCTCGCAGCTGTTCAGGGGTCTGTTTCCTAACCTGTGAGCCAACCCACCCCCGTCATTGTATGCTATTACACCACGCTAGAGATGTTTATCTTTTCATTTCCTTGTTCGATGTTCTTGGGGCCATACTGACTATCATGGGCTATATCGTCTGTCTGCTCAGACTGAGAGCCACCTTGAAGATTCGTTAGCACACACCTAGTAGAGGAAGGAGGCCAACACAGCCAAGCAGTGCTCTTTTGGCTGGTGCCGATGCCGGCAGACAGCAGATGCCCGCTTCTCCAGTCATTCAATGTGGGCACACACCAGCAACTCTTCAGGGTTAGGGTCCAGGTTGTCTGCCCCACACTAGAGCTGATTCACCCATGCTTATGCTCTGGTACCTCCAGCTTGGGGCAGCTACAACTTCTCAGAGTCCCTAAACTTCAGAAGGCAGTATTTCGACTATCCAGCTCCAGTGATGTGAGCCAATCTAATATAGCTCTGTTATAGGTATAACTTTATGCCTTACATTTCATTAGCATTCATTAATTATATTTAATGCAGAGTTCCATTATGACATTTTCATACAAGTATATATTGTATTTTGATCATATTGACTCTTTTTTTGTTAAGATTTATTTATTATGTATACAGCGTTCTGTCTGCATGTATCCCTGTTCACTAGAAGAGGGCACCAGATCTCATTATAGATGGTTGTGAGCCACCATGTGGTTGCTGGGAATTGAACTCAGGAACTCTGGAAGAGCAGAACTCTGGAAGAGCAGTCAATGCTCTTAACCTCTGAGCCATCTCTCCAGCCCTACATTGACTCTCTTAACCCTCTCCCCTTCCCACAGGTCCCCTTCCTCTCCCAGATGGCTTCCTAATTTAACAGTATGTATGTATATATTTAGTGACCCAGTGAACCCAGTGAGTTTCACTAGGGTTGCTTACAGCAGTATGGGTGAGAAGTTATTTACAGGAGCATGGGCACCTTAGTAGTGGCTACAACACTGAAGAAATTGCCTCTCCCTTCCCCAGTAACCATCAAATGCCTATAAATCCTCAAGGAGGTGTGGGGCCTCATGAGATGCTCACAGCACACAGGATACTGACGGGTTCCATCTTGTGCAGCCACGTCATGTCAGGAGTTAGTGTTACTTGACACTCCATCTCCTCCTCCAGGCTTCTGTTCTCTCTCTCTCTCTCTCTCTCTCTCTCTCTCTCTCTCTCTCTCTCTCTCTCTCTCTCTCCCTCCCTCCTTCCCTCCCTCCCTCCCTGCCTCAGGATGTTTCTTGAACCTTGGAGGGACTGATACAGATGCTCCATTTATGGCTCAGCACGTGCAGTCTCTATTTTCAGCTCTTGGATCAGGCTTGAGTCTGCAGTTACCACCTAGAGGGAGATGAAGCTTCTCTGATCAAAGCTGACTCTGGTTTTTTGTGTTTTCTTTTCTTTTTTCTTTTTTTCTTTTTTTTTTTTTTTTTTTTTTTTTTTTTTTTTTTTTTTTTTTTTTTGAGACAGGGTTTCTCTGTGTAGCACTGGTTGTCCTGGAACTCACTACATAGACCAGGCTGGCCTCAAACTCAGAGATCTGCCTGCCTCTGCCTCCCAAGTGCTGGGAATAAAGTCGTGGGCCACCATGCTGGCTGGTTCTATTTCTTTAGAGAACCCTAATGTACCCACCTAGATGATAACTCACCCTAGATCATACCTTTCACGTGCAAATAAGCGAAAGGAAGCAGTGTCTGTAATCTTTAACCACCAGCTCTATTAGACTCCCGAGGTGGAGGCTTCTCTACCTGCCCTAACCATGAAGATCAAAATTCCAGACACCTAAGGAGAGCCCCCGCACCCCAAAGCCTGCTGAAATTATTCAAACCAACCGAACTCAAGGCTGCTAACTCTGCCTTGCTCGGTTCTTCTAGTGAAAAACACAACCAAGAGTCATGCCCATGTTTACCGGGCTCTCCTCTGCCCCCAACCGATCTCGTGCGTGCGTCTCTACGTGTTCCCACCCCTGCTTTGCAGTACTGTGCCTCCCGTGCCTCCCGTGCCTCCCAGTTTCAGGCACCCGTGAGGCACTTCTCCCTTCCTCACAGTCATTTCTGTGTTTCCTCACCACCCCGGATTTAAACAGTCCCACGCAGCGTCTTCCATTGACAGAGCCGAACACAAAGCCATTTAGCAGAGCACAAATGTGGCTTCCAGAGCTCAACTCCAGACTCAAAAAGCAGATTATGGGGGACGGGATGGAGCAGAGGGATGGCAGCTTAATCACCGGCACAGTGCTCAAGTTAGATAAGACCCAAACTACTAAGGAGCTTACAGTTCGGGGCAAACTGTTTATGACTCAAATGTAGCAGAGCAGAAAATGCATCTCTGAGACATGCCATACCTGGGAATATCGTGTATATAGGAAGGCTAGCAGAGACAGGCAAGGAGTAGGGAGGCTAGAAGAGGTTGGCAATGGGGCTGTTAGAGAGGGCTGCCATGTAGACATCTAGCAACTTCTCGTAGCTTACAGCTATGTGGATATTAGGAAGCAGAGAGCATTAGGGTAGAGAAGGCAATACCCTGAGATAAGACTTGTTATCAACCTTCAAGAATGCTAAGAGGCTGTGTGATGTTGATTTTATTGTTTTATTGTTTGGTCCAACAATAGCTCTTGCTATTGTATTACTTGGGATCTGGTGGATATTTAAAGCGGTGAACTTGGAGTAAAGCACATTGCCCTCCATAACATGGGCTGGTCTCATTCAGTTGATGACCCAAAGATTACGGTTTCCCAAGGAAAGAAGAATTCTACCTCCAGACCCCAGTTCAGAAATCCTACTTGTTTCTCCAGCCTTCCCACTCCACAAGAATGCAAACCAACTCCTCTTGCCTGAACTGCCAGCCAGCTGTCTCACAGACTCTCCTGACTCCTGATCACATGAGCCAATTCCCCTAAGGCTGTGTGTCCACGCACGTCAAACACATCCCATCAGTTCTGTTTCTCTGGAGTATATTCATGTAGTCCTGTGAGATATATGAAATGGCCCAGGTGTGGTCAGAGGGAAGGCTGCAGGTTTTGCTTTTGAAATAACAGTGTCTGTTTAGAGGACAGTTGGAAGGCAAACCACACTTCCAAGGCTGTTTGGGCTCTCCAGGCAGGTGACAGCGGCTGTCACCAGAGACGTGAAACCCCCACCCCCATCCCCACCTCTCTCTCTGAGTCAGGTTCTCACTATGAAGCCATCACTGGCCTGGAACTCACTATATGGATCAGGTTGGCTTTGAACATAGGACATCTGCCTGCCTCTGCCTCCTGAGTGCTAGGATTAAAGGTGTGTGCTACCACAGCCAACTCTTTTTATGTAGATGGGTGTTTTGTCTGCAAGTGTGTTTGTGTACCATATGAATGCCTGGTACCAGTGGAGACCAGAACCTCATCTGGTCTCTGGTAACAGAGGTGAGCTACCATGTGAGTACTAGGAATTGAACCCAGGTCCTTTGGAAGAGTGGCCATTGCTCTTAACCACTGAGCCATGTCTCCAGCCCCAGCTGTTGTCTCTTTATCCCAGGCATTTGTCTTCAAGTTCTGGGTCTTTTAAGAAAAGCATCCCTACACATACTACAACTATTACAATGCACAAGCAATGAAGCTAACATGGGTAGCTAGGACTCTAGTTCCTGGCCAGCCTGCTGCCCTGTCACAGTGTCTTCCATAAACCATTCTTCCTAAATAAGATAAAATAGAAAGCCAAAGTGAAGCTTGGCTTGCTAAGGCTCTAGCAAGTGAGTAATTCAGGATAAAGATAAACCAATGATTTCTCTACACCAATGAGCAATGCAGTGTGCACTGTCAGCTGCGACGTGGGCGAGGCAGCAGAGGCTGCTGAGGTTTCTCAGGGGTGGCTATTTTGGGAGGCTCATTTATCAATGGTCACGATGGTGCCCTAACTCGTTTATAACTTGTAAAGAGTTTGCTTGCTCTTCCTCGCAGTCTCTAGGTGCACTGGCCAGTGAGCACATCAGTATTGTTCATCCCTCCTACCTGCTTCCAGCCCTGCTTCCACAGTGCCTGTCACAGTAAGGTTACAGGGAGGTTGTCAGCATGAGACTTTTTTTTTTTTTTGGTTTAAAACCTGTATTACATTTACTCATTTCTTTGTGTGTATGTGTGCAATGGAACACATGTAGAGGTCTGAGAACAACTTGAAGGAGTTGGTTCTCTCCTTCTGCCATGAGGACTGGAACTTGGGCCACTGGTTTGGTGGCAGCAGCCTTTACTGTTGAGCCATGTCACCAACTCCATACTGACAGGTTTCTCCTGACCTGCAAATCCTCCTTTTGGAATGCAAGTTTAGCTGATTTTTAAAAAGTTTTATTTATTATTGCTAGTAGTTGCATATTATTGTTTGGTCTCATGTTTGCTTGAGACAAGATGTCACTTGTAGCCCTGGCTGTCCTGGAAGTCACTGTGTAGACCACACTGTCCTCAAACTCACAGATCCGTCTGCCTCTGCCTCCCAAGTGCTGGGACCCAGGCTTTTTAGTGTAGCTTTTGTTTGTTTGGTTTTGTTTTAGATTTGTTTTTACTTTATGTGTATGAGTGTTTTGCCTGCATGTGTGTATGTGTGCCACATGCCCGCCTGGTGCCCCTGGAGACCAAAAGAGGCTATCAAGATTCCCTGGAGCTGGGCGGTGGCGGTGCGTGCCTTCATTCCCAGGGAGGCAGAGGCATGCGGATCTCTGTGAGTTCGAGACCAGCCTGGTCTACAAGAGCTAGTTCTAGGACAGCCTCCAAAGCCACAGAGAAACCCCGTCTTGAAAAACCAAAAAAAAAAAAAAAAAAAAAGTTCCCTGGAACTGCAGTTACAGATGGTTGTAGGCCACCTGTTATGGGTTCTATTCTTGGTTACTTTTCTATTGCTGTGACAGAATACCATGACCAAGGCAACTTATAAAAGAAAGCACTTATTTGGGCTTATAGTGTCAGAGGGGCAGAATCCATGGTGGCAGAGCAAAGGCGTGGAGGCAGGGACATCTGAGGGCGCACATCTTGACCCATAGTCTAGCAGTCTTGATTTAGGTTTGTTTTTTTCTGCCATTTAAAGAACAAAAAGGCAGAAAAACAAACAAACAAAACAAAAAACACTCCTGGGCAGCAGGTAGCAGGGGAGAAGCCTCCAACACTGCAGACAGCAGCAGACAGAACCAGTGCTGAAGAAAGACGTTTACTGGGGCTGAGGAAACACACATATGCCACTGACACTCAGAGAAAGACCCCCTGCAAAGCAGAGGAGGACTCAGGAAGCCAAAACATCCAGCCTCTGAAGAGTTTTCCTCCCCTAACTTAGGGTTGGTCAGTTTGAAAACAGAGAGGATAGTTGGTTGGCTAACAACTGTGTGTACCATGTTCTGATCCAGCCTGGAACTTGTTGAACTAGACCATCAGACAGGAGCTTGATGGTGGGAGATGAAAACATACAAGTCCTTTGTTTTAAGCTGCCAGGCTTTTGTCTCGAGTTAGGAGGGTGAGGAAGAAGTCGGCCATCTTTATTACCTATCCATGGCCTCCTCCCTGTCTGTCTTAGAAGTACAGACTGAGGTTGGGGAGAGATGACTCAGTAGATAAAGCACTTAGCAGGTTAAGTGTGAGTCCCTGAGTGTTGATCCTAGAGTCCATGTAGAGTTGGACATGGCACCATGAGCCTACAATCCCATCTCTCCCACGGCCAGATGGAGGCACAGACACAATCCCTGGGAGTTTGTGGGTCAGCTAGCATGGCATACTCAGTGGCCAACACCCAGGGACTCTGTCTTAAACAAGGAAGAAGACATGAACCTACATTCAACTTGACCTCCACATGTGCACTGTGGCACACAGCACATCCCCACCCACCCACACACACAAATTTAAAACACGAACTGAGAAAAATACTTACTACCTATATGATAGGCAAATATTTTACTTATAGCATATAAAGAGATATGACAAATTAATAAGAAAAATATAAGTCATTTGCAAACTGGCTCAGATTTATAAAAAGACTAGTCATAAGCAAATAGATAAATCGAAAGATGTATTATTCAACACTAGTTGAAGGGACCAGCTTCCCTTTTGGCAGCCATAAAGGTCGAACACGTGCTTCTATGACCTTGTTCTAGACACTAGAAAGTCAGATGCCTGTCTCGTGACAAGGAACCAATCAAAGTTAGCTGGTGGCACTATGCTTTACGACCCTGGGTGTGCTTTACGGCCAGCGCACAACAATGACATAGAGAGCATAGCAACCACCCTGGGAGGGCCTATGGTCCATAACAACCAGTTGACCAATCAACACAGGGCAAGCCCTCCAAGCCTGGAGGCATACCAATCCTGAGCCTGTGCATACCCCTAGACACTCCCCTTACGCTGTCCTATAAGATCTCTCGGGAGACCCTAGGAGCCGTCTTTTCTAGCCATCCGCCATGGCAGGTGGGTGAAAGACCCCGAGCTAACATGGGGTTAGCTCGTTAAATTACAATAAATCCTCGTGCAGTTTGCAGCAAGCTCTCTAATCCGCCTGGTGATTGGGGTGACCTCGAACGTGGCCTGGGACCCCGGATACTTGAGTTTTCGGGGGTCTAACATAGTAATAACCAGAAGAAAGAGGCTAAGTCAAGGACAAGATATACTTTCTTATTAAACTGAGAAGTTTTAGAAGTAGATCCTGCTTTATTGAACTAGGTGTGTGAAACAACCCACGTAATTCACTATAGGAGTGTTAACTGGAAGACAGCACTATTAAGAACTTACCAATCAAAGAGATTCTGAAATAGCCTGGGGGTGATGGTACACACCTTTGATCCTAGTACTGAGGAGCCAGAGGAAGGTGAATCTCTGAGTTCAAGGCCAGCCCGGTCTACACAGCAAGTTCCAGGACAGCCAGGGCTACACGGAGAAATCCTGTCTTGAAAAACCAAAAGGGGGCGGGGGGTTGAGAGAGCACAAAATCTCTTCCTTTCTTTCTTTTTCTTTTTTAAAGACAACTTTCACTCTGTAGCCCGGGCTAGCTGCTGACTCTTGGTAAGCCTACTTACTGCCTCAAGTGTTCTGAGTGATGAGACTGCAGGCATAAGCTACCACACCCAGCTAAAGCAAAGTTTCTAACAACGAAAAGTAGGAGATAATTATACATATACGAATTGGTTTGTTTTGCACTTATATGACCAAATACCCAAGGTCGTGTAACTTATAAAGGAAAAAGCTTACAGTTTTGGTCCAAGGTCAAAGGCCTTGACAGTCTCAAGGCTGAAGACCATATCATACTGTAAGACATGGGAAGAATGAATGAATATGAGTGTATTTCTTCACGCCTCTCTCTTCTTAGGAAGCCGCTGGGATGCAATCATGGGGGATCTGCACCAAGGACCTTACATAACCCTAATCATCTCTCAAAGCCCTACTTCTAAACATCATTCAGATTCCATTTCCCCTCTAAGAGCTCACAGTGAGGATTACATTTCAATACACAAACCCCTGGGGACACACTCAAACCATAGCAATATCTGATAATAGAATGATTAAATGTATTATGAGCAAGTTTGTGCAGGGTGTGTGTGTGGTGTGGAGGGTGGGGGACATGGGTGTGGTGTGTGTCTATGTGTGTGTGTGTGTGTGTGTTAGTGTGTGTGTATGTGTGTGTGTGGGTGCTGTGTGTGTGTGTGGTGGTGTGTATGGATGTGTGTGTGTGGTGGTGTGTATGGATGTGTGTGTGTGGTGGTATGTGTGTGTGTGGGGGGGGGGTGTGTGTGGTGTATGTGGATGTGTGTGTTGGGTGCTGTGTGTGTATGTGTGGGGTGTGTGTGGATGTATGTGTGTGGGTGCTGTGTGTGGATGTGTGTGTGTGGATGTGTGCTGTGTGTGGATGTGTGTGTGTGTGTGTGTGTGTGTGTGTGTGTGTGGTGTGTGGATGTGTGTGTGGTGTGTGGATTTGTGTGTGTGTGTGTGGTGTGTGGATGTGTGTGTGTGTGTATGTGTGTGGGGGGGTGCTGTGTGTGGATGTGTGGATGTGTGTGTGTGGTGGTGTGTGTGGATGTGTGTGTGTGTGGTGTGTTGGATGTGTGTGTGTGGTGGGGTGTGTGGATGTGTGTGGGGGTGTGCTGTGTGTGGTGTGTGTGGGTGTTTGCAAGTGAAATGATGACATAAAGAAGTAAAGGTTTCAAGTCGGGCGTTGGTGGCGCACACCTTTAATCCCAACACTCGGGAGGTAGAGGCAGGCTGATCTCTGTGAGTTCAAGCCCAGCCTGGTCTCCAGAGCGAGTGCCAGGATAGGTACACAGAGAAGCTACACAGAGAAACCCTGTCTCGGGAAAAAAGAAGAAGAAGAAGAAGAAGAAGAAGAAGAAAAAGAAGAAGAAGAAGAAGAAGAAGAAGTAAAAGTTTCAGGCTTCACTAAGGATGCCCCTGTAGAAGCATCAGGGTAGAGTGGAAAGTGGAGACTTCCATCCTTTGTAATCTGACCTCTTCTATTGTTTGAATTTATTTCAATGAACCTGAACTGTTCTTTTTTCTTCTCTCTCTTTTCTTCTCTCTTCTTCTTCTTCTTCTTCTTCTTCTTCTTCTTCTTCTTCTTCTTCTTCTTCTTCTTCTTCTTCTCCTTCCTCTCTGTCTCTCTCTGTCTCTGTCTCTGTCTCTCTCTCTCTCTCTGTCTCCCCCCCCCCCGGGGGTGGTGATGACTGGTCTTATTATGAAGTATAAACAAGTTTCAAATTTGTAACACTCCTGCCTCAGCCTCCAAATGCTACAACTACAGAAGTGTACCACCACACTTCCATCATAAATTACTCTTGTAACTAAGAAACAAAGAAATTTGAGCGTTGTGTTTCATATATATAATCCCAGAATGCAGAAGGCTGAGGCAGAAGGATTGCAATGAGTTTGGGGTCAGCCTGGGCTATATAGTGAGCTCTAGAATAGCCTAGGGTAGCGACCCTGTCTCAAAAACAAAAGAAAGGGTTGGAGAGATGGCTCAGTGGTTCAGAGTACATGCTTTCTTTTTTTTTCAGAGATCCAGGCATCGGTTTCCAGCCTCCAAATGGAGCTCACAACCATCTGTAACTCCAGTTCCAGTGATTTTGATACCTTCTTCTGACTTCTCTGGGCATTGCGTGCATGCAGTATACACACATTGGTGCAAAACAAACACATACAAATGAATAAATATTTTTAAAAGACAGAAAAAGAGAGAAGGACTGGCCTTCAGATTTTTAATAAACATTTCAATTTTTAAAAATTGTCAGGGTGGGGAGGGAGAAGGAGAAGGGACTTACATGTGAAACAAGCTTGTTCCGTAACTAGAACTAATAAATAAACTAAAAAAAATTGTCAGGGTGGTTTGTGGTGAACACCTTTAATCCCAGCACTGGGAGGCAAAGGCAGGTGATCTCTGTGAGTTCAAGGCCAACCTGGTCTACAGAGCAAGTGCCAGGACAGTCAGGGCTACACAGAGAAACCCTGTCTCAATAAATAAATAAACAAATAAGTAAAATTACTAAGCTTGGGGTTGGGTAGATAGCTGAGGAGCTTGCTGAGCAAACATGAGAACTGAGTTTGGTTCCCCAGACCAGGCAAATGCTGGGTTTGTACTTCTGTGCCTGTAACCTCAGCACTGGGAGGCATGACAAGAGGAACCCTTGGGTGGTAGGGCATTCCCTGGCTGGACAGTCTAGCCAATCCCTGAGCTCCAGGTCCAGACAGAGACCCTGAAGAGAGATCAAGGAAAACACTTGATTTGGGGAGCAATTTGATGTGTTCTGTTCCTAGGAACTGACTATACTTGGGCAGGGAAAGTGAGTGGCTGGAATTTATCAAGGGAAGCAAGTATCCATCACTCTTTACTCCTTCTTGAATACTGAATTTTAACCATAAGGATGTATTTCATAGAAGCATTTCATATTTCTAGACTTTGTCCTGATGGTAAATCATAGACATTAGCTAATGCCTAGCCATAAGGGTGGTCTTGGCACCGTGATTTGTAGTAATGGAGAACTGTACGCAATATTTCAATATCTAACAAGAGCAAACTGCCGTAATGAACTATGGTGCATAGAAAATGGGGGTGTGAGGGGATGGCTCTGTTAGCAACGAGCCTGCTGCACAAGTCTACAGATCTAAGTCAGGACTCCCCAGATAGTGGTGCAGGACTGCAGCCACAGCACCAGAGGAGTGGAGAGAGCAGATTCCTGGAGCTCACCACCCAGCCAGCCTAGTGGAATCAGTGAGTAAGAGAACTTGTCTCAATAACTAAGTTTTGGGGAGGCAGAGGCAGGTCATTCACTGTGAATTTGAGGCCGACCTGGTCTATATAGAGAGTTCCAGGACAGCCAGGGCAATATAGTGAGACCCTGTCTCAAAAAACAAACAACTAAGGTGGAGATTGACTGATGAGTACACCCAACCACCGGATGTCAACCACTGGCCTCTGCACACGTGTGCACATGCATGAACACCTGCACCACCATTTACAACTCCACATATGAATACACATAAATGTTCATAATACACACACACACACACACACACAGTGAGACAGAGAGAGAGACAGAGAGAGAGAGAGAGAGAGAGAGAGAGAGAATAGGAAATGTGGACTTTAAAATGTCTTTGTAGAAAAATGGTCAAAATACATAAGAAGATCAAATTTAAAATATATATAACAAAGCTAGTGAGATGGCTCAGCAGGTAAAGGCACTTGCCTCCAAGACTGGTGATCTGAGACCCACCTATTAAAAGGAGTGAACTGACTTCCACACAAACATTCTGGCATTCATGAACCCACTCCCCACACAATAAATAAATAAGCAAACAAATATATATATATGCACCAAGATGGTAGCACAGACTTTTAATCTCAACATTAGGGAGGCTGGGGCAGGAGGATCATGACTTTGAGGCTAGCCTGGACTGCTGAATGAGTTTATTGGTGGATTACGTAGTAAGACTCTGCCTCCAAGGGAAAACATCAGCTCTCTGTCTATTTGTCTATCAGTGTCTAACATTATTGACTGTAGACATCACATTGCTCTCCAAAGCATGAGAGACTGATAACGCCACAATAACTTTGATACAGTTTAGTTTTTTTGTTCTTTTTACTTGGAATTTTGATTGAAACTTTAAAAGTTAATGCCACTCTTTTTATTCCCCTCCTCTCCCTTCTTCATTCTTTCTGTCTTTTAATCACAAAAACAATTCATGAGCTAAGTGTATCTATTTACATCTATATTACATTTTGTTTATTTATTTTCTGTGCGATACGTGTATATGAGTGCACTAGTGCCATGGTGCCTAAGTGGATGTCAGGATATAGCTTGTGACAGTCCATTCTCTCCTTCTACCACGTGTGACCCAGAGATTGAGCTCAGGTCCGCAGGCTTGACAGCAAACACCTTTACCCCACTGAGCCATGTGCAGTTTTATGTAGGCAGAAAGGCAGGCAGGCAGGCAGACAGATACACAATCTAAGGCAATGGATACCAAGAGTCCCAGTGAAAATAGAACTTGTTAGAAAAAAAATCAAGAATTTCAAAATGGCAACAGCCCAAAACTGCATCAAGGGTGGGGATGCAATTTACACTCACAAAGCCAGCCCTGTTCAGGGGTATGTCTGAGCTGTGAACAGCTATTGGAAATTTCAGCTCTGGTCCAGTCTAATTAGAAAGACCAAAGCTGACATCTGAAATATGAGCCCCGCTAGGTGCCCCATGGACCAAATCTCCATCTTGAAAATTGAAGGATTCCTACCTGCAGTCATATGGAAGTACTAGTGGTGAGTAGAGTGACAGCCAATGTTTGTTGAATATTGATGATGTACAGGTTTTAACCATTTCCTATGGCTAATGCTTTGGATTTCTTACCATAGCCTCCTAGTGAAGGAACTATAACTGAACTAGTGTTAATGTTGAAGAAATGAGGTCAAAGAGGTCCAATGACTTACCTAAGTTCATGTGACTAGTAGGTATGAAGCTGTTTGCTCATCCTGAATCATCCTTGATTGCAGTCACTATTCTAATCTCCCAGATCAACAGTGCGATGTGTAGCAATCCCGTGTGTGTGTGTGTGTGTGTGTGTGTGTGTGTGTGTGTGTGTGTGTATAATATTTGTATATTATGTAATATTTAAATACACATAATATTTGTACAGTGTATATATAGTACAAAGACCCATTCTCCTATTTAGGCACAACCTTTCAGTGTACATCACAATCAACACACGTATCTAAGAACCTTTCCCCTCTGCCCCTTGGACTCCTGTTTGTCAGTCAGATTATCATTGGATCTTCATAGCAAAAAGCCTGTCTCTGGAGGCCATAAATGCCTAGAGGGGAATGAATGCCTTATGCCTGAGGCCTGGACTCATCATACCACCCTAAGTTTCATAAATGGCTATCCTTGTGTTCTGGTCTTAGGGTTTTCTGTTTTGAAGACTACTACAAACTCTTCCAGGAAGGTGATGAGCTATCCCACCTACTCACCTCTGGAACTGCATATTTTAGTGTGTCTGAAGCATATCTACTTGCTAGTCAGAGTCTCTCTATCTGTACTATTTTTGAGTCTATGCTCAAGTGGCAAAAGAGTAATAACAGCAAAAAACAAGGGATAGAGTTACAGCTCAGTGGTAGAGCATTTGCTTAGGATATATGAGGCCCTGGTTCTAGCCCCACAAAAGGAGAAAGTAAAATGTAATGTCAACACATATGCTAGACAATGTACCCAGCAGTACTTAAGATGTGGCGTTGGTGGCACATGCCATTAATCCCAGCACTCGGGAGGCAGAGGCAGGTAGATCTCTGTGAGTTCAAGACCACCTGGCCTACAAGAGCTAGTTCCAGGACAGCCTCCAAAGCCACAGAGAAACCCTGTCTTGAACCACCCTCCCCCAAAATGTGTTGTTACATTCAACCCTTGCAGCATTCTCATAAAGGAGGTTCTAGTTATAAATGACCAAGACAGAAAGTTAGATGGCTTGCCCAAGAAAGGTCGCACAGTGGAAGGAGACAATGTTGTAGCTGTGATAGAATTTACCTCCCTGTGTGCCTTCCCTGTCCTTGCTGGCATGTAATACTGCAAGGGAGAACCTTTTTATCTTCACCTGGCTCTTCCACCCACCTTCCCTTTAAAAACCCTTCAGGGCCACTCAGAAACCCTTCAAAGTGAACCCACAGTCCCCTCTGCTGGCAGCTGCTTTTCATTGCAGGCTGCCCTCGACCTTGAATAGCCCCTATTAGTTGAGATGCCCCTGGCTGCAAGCCTCACAGCATCTCTGGCTATCTGAAGGGGAAAAGAATGGAGGGTAGAGAGGATGACAGGGGAGGGCAGGTGGGGACAGCCAGGGAGGCAGGTTAGAAGGGGTATGTGGTATCTCAGGGACACTGAGAAAGACTTGAACAACCAAGAAATTGTCACAGAAGGAAAGGGTGGGTCCCAGTTCCCACAGCTAGAGCTCATGTGACTATCTTCATACAGCAACCTTGTCCAGGTGACTCATCTCTAACAAGAGATCCCTGTGTCTCTCCATTCAAAGTTCCAGACTACCAGGACATAGCAGTTGATTGGGCTAGCTTGAGCCAGCCTGGGCCCTGTATATCTGGTCATGGACTCCCAGAGGGCCATGAAAGCACCTAAGACCAAGGATGCTGTTCCTAACATTGAACAACCAGAATGGCACTGGCAAGCACCCATTAGAAGTCATTGGCCAATCTCTAAGCAATGTTCTAAAACTTCTACCCTGTGCTGGGCTGGAGGGAAGGGGCAATAGAGACTACACTAGGTAGCTCATGTGACAGCTTGTAGGAAGTGGCTCCGTACATACCAAGGTACATACATAACATACAATGTACATACCAACGCTTCTGTGCGTTGACCATCAGTGTGGCTGTTCTGATGTGGATTCAAACCCTTCACCCTATACTAACCCAATTCACCATCTCTACTCTCAGAGCCATTAGGGAAGCCCTGGGTGAGGGATACCATCCCAAGTCACTCTCTTGGGTATTGATGGTCTGTGAAACACAGCTGCATTGTTCTGCAGATGACCAGATAAGCAGCATGGCATGTTTCTTAACAAGGGTCCCAGTAAACTCATGGCTCCTAATCTTTAGTCTCCATACTCCTAAAGTTCAAAGATTTATTTATATTTATTTATTTATTTAGTGTGTGTGTGTGTGTGTGTGTGTGTGTGTGTGTGTCTGTGTGTGTGTCTGTGTGTGTGTGTGTGTGTGTGTGTGTGTCTGTGTGTGTCTGTGTGTGTCTGTGTGTGTCTGTGTGTGTCTGTGTGTGTGAGGGGCATGTACATGTGTGCATCTGCACGCCTTGTTGAGTGTGTGTACAGGTCAGAGGACAACTTATAGAAGTAGGTTCTCTCCCACCTCAGGGTCCTAGGGACAAAAGTCAGATTGTTAGGCTTGGTGGCAGGTGCCTTTACCATGGAGCCATCTCACAAGCCTAAATTATATTTATGGTTTTTTTTTGAGACAGAGTTACTTTTTGTAGCTCTAACTGTCCTGGAACTCACTCTGTAGACCAGGCTGGCCTCAAACTCATGGAGATCCGCCTGCCTCTGCCTCTCAAGTGCTTGGATAAAGGTGTGTGCCATCATCACTGGTTAACAAGCCTAAATTTAAGGTTTATAAACACACTGTCCAACCTAATAACTGTAGCCTACATAAGAATAATCAAATTTAAATTAAATGGAGTCTAAAATTCAGTCACTAGCCAGGTGGTAGTGGTGCACACCTTTAATCCCAGCACTTGGTAGGCCAAGCCAGGCACATTTCTGTGAGTCTGAGCCAGCCTGCTTTGCAAATTGAGTTCCAGGACATCTAGGGCTGTTACACAGAGAAATGCTGTCTCAATATATATATATATTGAATATATATATATATATATATATATATATATATATATTCAGTCACTTGTTTGAACTTGCCATAGCTCAAGTGCTCAGTGATCACACATGCTCACTGGGTAGCTTTCTGGGTGGGGTGGGCATAGAATATTTTAGTGCTTGGGCTATAGACTCTATTTTCTGTAGCTCTCAGGAATTGACTGAATTGATTATTGTTTTCTTTTCTATGACAAAATATCCAACAATAGCAACTTATCAAAGAAAGGATTTATTTTAGCTCATAATTCAAGGACACGGTCTGTCAAAATGAGGAAAACAGAGCAGTAGGAGCACAAGGCAGCTGGTTACCATTCCACCTACAGTCAAGATGCAGAAAAATGGATGCTGTGGCTCAGCCACCCCTTTTCCTTTTTGCTCAGTGGTCCAGGATCTCAGACCTTGAAATGGTCCCACCTATATTCAGGGTGAGTCTTTCCTGCTCAGTTAAACCTTTCTGGAAGTGTCCTCATTGAAGAGCCTAGACATATGTTTCCGTGGTGATTCTAGGGTCCAAAATTCACATTAGAACAACCACGCTGCTTGTTACGACACTGTTACGACACTGAAGACTTCTGAACCTATGAGGTAAATTACTGCTGCCCCCAGGCACATCTGCAAGGATGGGGGTGGCTGATATATGAAGAAGAGTTGGAGACAAAAGATGTCTTGTTGGAGACAAGTGATGGTATCAACTAAAGAGAGAATAAAGGCTGTGTCCTTGAATGGCCAGTGTGATGGTTACTCTTGACTGTCAATGTGCCTGGATTTAGAATCGCCATGACTAATCCACACACCTTATGGGTCAGCTGAGATACAATGGGGAAGTGAGTTACACTGCTCTTCCTGAAGACAGGTCAAAGCATCGTGAGCTAATCCCTTGATGTCTCTCATTGTAGACGTTTCCTTGCTATGATGAATACCCGAGAGAAACCACTAAAGGAGAGATTTATTTTGCATCATGATCTCAAAGGTCCAAGACTGACTGAATCAATTGCTTTGACCCTAAGGCCAGGCAGAATATTGTGACAGTAGAAGCATATGACAGAGGCTGCTCATCGTGTGGTGACCAAGAAGCAGACGGCATGCCTGTGTTAGCTAGTTTCTTCCTTTCTCCCCTTTTATTTCATTCAGAACCCCAGCCTATTAGATGCCAGGTTCACATTCAACACAGCCACCCCCTTAAACGGATGGAGCCTTTATCAGCTGACTCACCGTTAGGTTATAGTAAAGGGTGGTGCTGGTAGGCCCTGGGTGGCAGGAGAGGGACACCTTTATTTCTGTGCACAGCAATAGAAGGAGAGACAGCCATTAAGCCGCAGAAACACCAAGGCAGATGCAGGCTACTCCAGCACTTCTAGCAGTGAGGGTGACAGCAGGTACTCGAGTAGCCCCAGCAGCTTGGCATTTTTGGACTCTAGCTCTGGCGGTGACAGCAGCAACAGCAGGAGACTTCAGACGTGTAGGCTGCAACCTCAGCAACAGTGTGAGCTCCTGGGTTCCAGCGGGGCAGTAGCAATGCTGCCTTGAAGGGTGGTAGTAGCCAGAGCTGCACTTTCAAAGGAAACACGTGGGCTCTGGAGAGCATCTTTTGTTGTTTGTTTGTTTGTTTGTTTGGTTTTTAGTTGTGGTTTTGCCCCTCCGGCCTCAGGTGGTGGTGGCTTTCTATACTTAGAGATCTCTGGGTAACTTCACAGTCTGTGCTTCTTTCCCCAGCTCTTCCAACACTTGTGTCCAGTCCCCAACATTATGTTCCTTCTCTGAAATTATAGAATGGATTTTGTTTTCTTTGGAATGCAAGAGGAAGTGATGGTACTTCTCCAGCAAAGCCTTTTGTGGAGGTGTGCTAATTTCACCCTGTTTGCACTGGCTAGAGACCCTAGGGGAGCAGAACTCAACCTGTGGGTCATGACCTCTTGGGGGGCGTCAAGTGATGCTTTCACAGGGGTCACCTAAGACCATCAGAGAACACAGACATTTACAGTACAATTTATTACAGTAGCAAAATTACAGTTATGAAGTAGCAACGAAAAAATTTCATGGTTGGGGGGTCACCACAACATAAGGAGCTGTATTAAAGTGACACAACCCTGAGAAGGTTGAGAACCACTATCCTAGGGAATGGTACAACTACAAGAGAGCAGGATCCAAGGTCTGTAAATCCCCAAAAGGGTGGGGAGCCATTTATCAACCTGGCGCTGACTGTAGACTGCCCACAAGTAAGAATAGTAATTTACTGCCTCCGAGTCACGCTAACTGTGGGTCTGTTTGTTACAGCAGCCTCCGAGTCACACTGACTGTGCGTCTGTTTGTTACAGCAGCTCAGCCTCTGTCGGATGGCAGCCAGGATTAATATGTCATGGGAATGTAGTGCTTACAAATGTCAGGCACTTTCTCATCTCTGGATCTTCACACTCAAGTGCTTCCTGTTACCCATGTATAGGCAAGGACACCCAATTGCAGAGAGATTAAGTACATTGTCTGAGGTTTGTCTGACTTGAAAGTCCAGCTGCATGGAGATGGTTTCTGCTTGTCTCCACCCAGATTTCCTCTGCTCTGCAGGAAGTTGCCTGGATTGCATCACTCTGGCTTTTCCTTAGGGTTGGCCAGTAGGACACACACACACACACACACACACTTGGGAACAGAGGAGACAGAGGTTTTGCTCCACCCACTCCGAGCTCTCTATCCAATTACCCGATAGAACTGTCTGTGTTCCTTTGCCAAAGGCCACAGCTCCATTAGAAAGCCATCTGGGATGGATGGTAGAAGCTCTCTGGTAGTGGCTCTCCACTGTCTTAGCTCTAGGGGCTCTTGACAATATTTTGTTAATTTCTCTCAAGCCTATGATGCACCTGGGTAAAGAGTTCCTCTACCGACTTGCCTTCAATGATCCCTGTGATGGCTAGTGTGGATTGTAAGCTTGACAGGTTCTACACCAGCGAGTGCTTCTCGACCTGTGGGTAGTGACCCCTGTGGGGGAATCCAATGACCCTTTCACAGGGGCCAACTAAGACAATCAGAAAACCGATACCTACTATTCATAAAAGTAGTAAAATTGCAGTTACAAAGTAGCAACGAAAATAATTTTATGGTTTGGGGGTCACCACAGCATAAGGAACTGTGTTAAAGAGTCAGAGAATCAGGAAGGTTGAGAACCACTGTTCTAGATTCAGTTAGGAGCCAAGCCTGCAGGTACCTCTAGGCAAGGACTAGATTAGATTAGCCTTTGGGTATGACTGTGGAAGTTCATCTTGTTACGTTAATTGAGGTGGGGTAACACCACTGGGGGCTGGGGTCCAGGGATGCGTCAAGGCTAGCTGCTTTCCAACTGCATATGCAGTGTGACCAGGTGCCTCAAGCCCCAGCCACTCCCTGCTATGTACTGTGAGCCACAATAAGCCTTTTTTCTTTTCACTTATTATTATTTATGTGCACTGGTGTTTTGCCTACATGTATGTCTGTATGAGGGTGTTGAATGTCCTATAATTAGAGTCACAGACAATTGTAAGCTGCTATGTGGGTGCTGGGAATAGAACCCAGGTCCTCTGGAAGAGCAGTCATTTGTTTTAAGCACTGAGACCTTCCCCCCTCACTGTTTTTCAAGGCAGGGTCTCTCTATGTAGCCCTGGCTGGCCTGGAACTCACTCTGTAGACCAGGCTGACCTTAAACTCACAGAGATCCATCAGCCTCTGCCTTCTCCCGAGTACTGGGATTAAAGGTGTGTGCCACCATTGCCAAGCTCTGCCTTTTCTCTTCTTCTATTGTTTTTCAGGGTGTTTAATCATAGCAGTGTAACAAGGAGCTAGCACAATCCCTTTGATTGCTGTCTGTGGTCAGCACCCTGATAGCACAGTGCACCTGTGGTTTTAGTAACTTCAGGCGCCTTAGTAGTTTTGCCACTCTCTTATTCCTGGAAGGAGCACCCACCTTTCTGACCTGGGACACCTGCTGTGGGAAGAGTTGCCTTTGCTCCAGGTTGTAGATGTAGGCAAGTGCTTCAACCTGTCCAATCATAGTGATGCATCCCACTGCCTTCAGTGATGGACTCAGAGTCAGAATGCTGAGTGACAACACCAGAAAGAGAAGCACTCTTGTGTTCTGTAGGACTCCAGCCCCAGATGCTGGCAGAGATTGTAACTTTATGTTGATTCCAAGAAAGAAGGCAAAACTAAGGAGACAAGGCCGAGTCTCAGTTATGCACTACTCATATTGAGTAAGCCCCTAGGTCCAGCTTTTCCTGAAGTCCAATATACTCCTGGATTTTACCCACCCTGAGCTATAACACTCTTTTTTTTTTCCCTAACCCACTTGCTCTGGGTTTTCTGTCACTTGCAATCAAGCATGATAACAGACAGAGAAACAGGTGAAACTCACATATGTTCTTTGCAAGAAAACAGCAACCACTTGTCTAAGAAATGGGGGAAAGAAGAAAGAATGCTTTTGCAAGGGCTGTAGGGTAGCCTTAAGAAATTAAAGGAAAGGCAGGAAAGACAGATTTGGGAAAAGACATGTGCTACAGTGATTCCTGGGGATTGAGATAACAGGACCAAAAAGACATTAAGTCACTGCTCTGGAATAAGCCAATACTAACCAACTGCCACCCAGAGGTAACTTTGCTCAAGATTCACATTAGCGTGGAAGCGAGGAGGGATGAAGTAGACAGATAGGGATAGGGTCACAGAGAGGGACAGAGACCCAGAAATGATTGATTTGCACTTGATAAATTGAAAACAAAGCCATGCTTAGCAAATATGGGGAAAGGAAGGAGCCAGCTCTGGTGACCTCATTCTCTCCCAGACACAAAGAGACAGTGAAATAGCTAGGACCCAAGGGAATTCCAGCTGTCACCAGGTTGCTCTAGCCACGGCGGAGAAAACCCAGGCATTATCCATCACATGGGCACTGTTCAGGACCCAAAGGGAGAGGACTGATAGCTGCTTAGTGAAGCAAGTTGAAGTGGCCAGTGCTCTCTCCTCACTGGAACTTTATGGACTCCACAGCCCCTTTAAGGGCTGCCTGTAGAGCCACACTGTCCTTCCACGCAGCTTCTTCTGCCCCATTCCTCCTTCTCCACAGAACAGGTGTTTGCCAAAGTGCAAGGCGGAGAACAGCAGAGCCATGACAATGCTCCAGAATTTTTCACTCTGTGTGTGTAGTGTAGGTGTGTGTACTTGTTTGTGTATGTGTATGGGTGTGTGCGCATGTGTAAGCTTTTGCATGTGGAGGCCAGAAGTGTTGAATGCCTTCTTCAGATAATCCCAGTCACATTTTAAAAAGATTTTATATTATTATTGTTTTTGCATGCTGTTGTCATCATTGACAGGGTCTACTATCTAGCTCTGGCTGTCCTAGAACTTGCTCTGTAGACCAGGCTGGCAAAGAACTCACAAAGATGGTCTGGCCCTGTTTCTTGAGTGCTGGGATTGCAGGTGTGCACCATAATGCTCAGCAATTTTTATTATAATTATTTATGGGTATGTGTGTAAGTATGTGCACATGAGTGCAGGCTCCTACAGAGGAGGGATCTAGAGTTACAGGCAGTTGTGAGCCACCTGACACGGACACTGGGAATCAAACTCAGGTCCTTTAGATGAGAATGAGCAAGCTTTTAATCACTGAGCTATCTCTTTGCCCCCATCATCATCATTATTATTATTATTTTATTGAGACAGTGTCTTTCACTGGCCTCGAGCTAGCCAAGCAGGCTAGGCTAGCTGGCTAGTGAGTCTCAGGGATCATTGTCTCTGCCTCCCCAGCACTGAGACTAGACACACACCACCCATCTGGGCTTTTACACTTTGCTGGCTGGCCCATACCTCCAGTCCTAAATTCCATAATTTAAATTGAAATGCTGTCTGGTTTGTTTGCAGCTGCTTCATAGGAGACCCCCCAACCCAGCAGTACACAGGACAGTCAGTGGTGGCAAGTGAGGAATCTGAACTGAAACCAAGGTTCGAATCCTAATTTTGTTGCTGATGAGCTCTGTGATAACTGACAAGCTGTTTTCCCCTTCCCCATACCTTTGAGTCTCCGTTCACTACAGGAAGTAATACCTGGCTGAAACTCTGCTGTCTATGCACCAGTATAGCTCAAGTGGTTCTGGAAAACATCAAAATACTTCCAAACTAATTGGTAAACAGATACCATAGCCTTTGGCATCCCATAACTTTTACTGATCCTTGCCTGTCCCCACTTGATCCAAGAAGTCAAGTGTTAACTCTTGACTGAACAGAGAGTTGAGACCTTTATCTAACCCTAAAGCCAGCATCCACCACTGCTGGTTGTCTTAGGGCTTTTATTGCTGTGATAAGATACTATGACCAAACCCCAAAAACCTGAAGAGGAAAAAGTTTGTTTCAGCTTACAACTCTCAAGGCATGCTCCATCACTAAGGTCAGGGCAGGAAGCTGGAGGCAGGAACCGAAGCAGTAGCCATGAGGAACATTACTTACTGTCTTGCTCCCCCAGGCTTGCTCAGTCTGCTCACTCATACCACCCAGGACCGCCTGCCTAGACATAGCACCACCAACAGTAAGCTGGATCTTCCCACACTAGCCATTTAAAAAAATGTTCCTAAAAGCTTGCCAAGAGGCCAGCCTGGTGGGCACATTTTCTCAACTGAAGTTCCCTCTTCCCAAATGACTCTAGTCTGTGTCAAGTTAACAAGACACTAGCCAGCACACTGGTAATGCAAGAACCTAAATGAGTTGTTGCCTTTTTTGTTTGTTTTGAGACAGAGTTTCCTCTGTGTAGTCCTGGTTGTCCTGGAACTTACTCTGTAGACCAGACTGGCCTTGAACTCATAGATCTGTCTGTCTCTGCCTCCTGAGTACTGGGATTAAAGGCATGTGCCACCAATGCCCACCTAGGACATGAAATCTATCTCAAGAAGATTATGTATTGAAGGTTTGCTCCCTAATGCCATGTCAGAGGTAGGCCTTTGGGAAAGCAACTTTATCTTGAAGGCTTTACCTAATTGATGGAACCATCGATGGATTATTGTGTTGTTTTTAAGAGAAGAACTCCTAAGTTTTCATTTACAGGAAGACTTTACAGCTGCTCTTTGAGACACCCACATTGCCAACATTACTATTCTGGTTGGGACTATTAAATAAAAGAAGGGTTACTTAAACATACTCAGTACCACAGCACGTCTCAGTGACTAAGGGGCAGATGGTGTATACAGAGTGGATACACTGGACAAGGGGGTGGTTCAACAGGACAGAAGGCTAGAAAGGAATGGCAGGAGATCTCATGAGGGTAATCAGAATTGCCCACAATTTAAAACTTATAGATTTTTATGGAGATTTGTGGAATTTTCCATCTGATGATTTGGGGGCTCAATTGATTGCAGGGGGTGGAAATTCTGGAAACCAAAGACACAATTAAGGATGGACTGTGCTGTAAAATTCTAGCCCAAAGTCATCTTTCAACAAAGTAAGCTATTGTTAGAGGCTCAGGAGTCCAAGAAAAGCCTTCGGATTCATGTCCCTATAATTCTAAAACAATTCTAAAACTTTATCCATCCCCCTGCTCAAATCTTCTACTACCCCACCGAGTCTCTGGTGCCAGCGCCCACATATTACATACTGGGAGGTCCAGGATGAGAAAGGGCTTGCTTGAGATTCTATGAGGGGCCCTAGAAACAACCATACTCCATTTTAGGTTTTCAGATATCACTTCCAGGAACCCACATTTCTCTCCACTTTCTTGAGCCTTGGTTATGATTAACTGTAACCAAACACTCTTTGATCCTATTTCAGGGCCTAAAGCATGGAAGGTGCCTGGGAAGTCACCATCATGAGTCACCAACCAAAGGTGCCAGGGATGTATCTCCTATCTGGAACTATGAGGCCTCAGCCCTTTGCTACAGCCCTAGAGAGGAGACATACCCAGCTTCTAGAGCAGGACAGCGCAACTGGCTTAAGAGGAGCTCACAAGGAAAACCAGGTACCACTGGTCCCCGACTCCCCGCCCTCCCCCACCCCCCACTCCCCCGCTCAAGTGTGCTTGGTTTGGGAGTTTTTAAGACCAGTCCCCAAAGCCGGGCCTTTGCTGGTGGCAGGCCTGTCCCTAACCCCCAATGTATTGCCCATCTCTACATTTGCTGCTTGGACAGAAACCCTGCCTCTTCACCGCGGCTCTTCAGCGTCTGCAATCCCATTTAACCAATCCCCACACGTCCCGCCCCCACTTTTGATAGATCCCTTGAAGTCCCTCCTCCGCACGTGGCCCAGCCCAGGGATCTCTGCTCCCCTTTCGCCCCCATTTTGGCATTGGAGAGCTCCTTTCCACCACCTTGGGCTGTGAGCTCTCAGAAACGAGTACATCCCTGGCGGCTGGGCGGGCTGTGGGGAGACCCCCAAGTACGGGAAGGAGGCGTTTTCGCTGCCCTGAAACCTTCCAGACCCGCTCAGTGTAAACCGCCTCCGGGTTGTGTCAACATCCGAGGCCGGAGACTGGCGGCGGCTGGGAACCCGCTCCATCTAAGCAACGGGAATGCGGGAGGGTGGGGAATGGAGCGGTCCTTGGGGTACGTAGAAGGGTCCTTCTGGAGGAGAACCAAAGACTCCTTTGGGTTTCCTCGAGAAGTAAGGGAAGAGCTGGGGTAGAGTAGGGGTGGCTGGCGGGAGCCCACACCCTCATGTGTCTAGGTAGAGGGTACTTCCCCATCCACCCAGCTCTTGCTGCACCCTCCCTCCCCTCTGCTTCATCGTGGGAGGGGGGCACACTGGTGCAAAGACCCGAGCCCCTGACTAACCTGTCTCCTCCCTCCTTCACCCTGCCACTCTGCAGCTCCTCATTGATTCCCTCCAGATTCGGGTGGGACACGGGATGATGGGGTCGCATCTTGCGAATCACCCCCTCTCCTACCCCCACCCCCTCTGGGGCCCAGGAAGAGTAGGCTTAGAGATTCAACTGTGGTTCTTCTGTTACCATAGCAACGGCGCGGTTGTTTTTGCGAATCCACTTTAATCATCCGTACTTTTCTCTCCAAACTGTGACCCAGGCTCTGAGCCTCAGGGTTGAGGGACAGATGGGGGTACAGCCCTCTACAATCCTGGCGACTCCGGGGAAGGTCAGCGCGTGCGGGCGGGCGGGGCACGCTCCTGTGGCCCAGACTCACAGGCTACCCCATCCCCACCTGAAACTCCGGCTGTCACTCTGTGCCAGCTGAGCCTATCGATGTCCAAGGTTCTTAAGAGGGGGCGGGCCTTATGCAAATCGTGTCGCCTTCGAGAAGCACATAGTGATAGAAGAGCTGGGGAGGCGGCTCCAACGCGGACCTTACAGAGCCCGGCGTCCGCCTGAAAACCAGCCTCGTCTCAGCGGTCGGCCAGGCTCGGAGCCATCCAGCGAGCGGCCTCAGGTAATGCGGGTGGGGACCGGCCCTCGGAGCACCCTGCGGGGCGGAGGCCCTGAGCCCCTCCTCCTCCGCGTTCCCCTCCCATCCTCAACTGCTCAGATCCATCTTCCTGACCCTGGGTCTGTCATAGGTGGACAGCCATCTGGAGGGCCCGCCTTGGGCAAGGGACATTCACTTCAAGCCGGGTCCCCAGTTCAAGGAAGGCGGTACAGCTGTCTTCTTATCCCCAGCTCAGGTAAGAACAATCATTCCTCAGGCCCCAGTGCGCGCGTACAACACACACACACACACACACACACACACACACACACACACACACACACACACACACACACACGGGGGTGTGGTGCCAATGGTGCTAGAGGAGGCTTCAGTCACCCTGCCTCCTGTTGCTTCTGGAGATGGTGGTTTGCCTAACCCCATGGAAACCTCTACCTTGATGTAGCCCACACCCACGCCAACAGTTCACTGTCATTCACCCCCTCAGGGTCCTGTTCCCAAAGATAACTCCGCAGCAAATTCATTCTCTGATCACACAACCTCTGCCCCTTATGCCGACAGCTCACAGCGTACCCAAGGGAAGGACGAAGACCTCCAAATGTCTTACCCCAGGCACATTCAGCAGCTCCCCTCAAGTAGACAGAGATCCCATATTCTGTTTCTTTGGTCCTGTCTGGAGCGTGAAGCAGAGATGCTCCTTCCAGGAAATCACTCCATAGCTCCATTCTCCACACTTGCTCACCTCTCCTCTCTCTGTAATAGGGTCCTCTGCCCTTTTTGTGCCTGGTTGCTCCCCTCCTCTCTGCTTTCTGTTGTTTGTAAAGATGAAGCTCTACATCTTCCGTGTGGACTCATTTTCTCCTAACCCTGAGTCTGAACACGGAAGAAGAGTCTAGTGTAACCTTTGCCCTTGCCTGTGTCGCTGCTTGACTTTAGCCTTTTCCCTCTCAGATTCTTCATGAGATGGGGGAAAGAGCAGGGTAGAGGAGGATTAGATGAGGTGGTCTTAAACAACCTTTTAACTCTGACATACTCTGATTCCAGCTGATTATAGAAAAACAAAGCTTAAACCATTAGGACATTTCTCAGAGGGGACCAAAGAGGCCCCAGTCCTCACTGTAGGGACATCCTTTTTACTCAGGCCGAGGGTACAGGTTACTACTCCCTCCTACACACCCTGCAGGTTCATTCTCTTAGGGGTCTTTTCCAGACCAACTGTCCACCCTGGCACGATAAGCTCCAAATTGGAGGTGGCCAACCCAGCTCACCTTGCAAGTGCCAGCCACTTTTGCCTCTTACTATGAAGGGGAGAAACAAGACCTGGCTGTTACTGCCATTGCTGATGCTTGGAGAAGAGCAAAGGGAGGAGAGGGAAAGAGAAAATCTCCTGACCAGGGAGCTGTTGTCACCATGGCAACCGCCTCAGCACCAGCTCCTCTGAAGCTAGGCAAGGGTGTGGGATTATTGCCTCCTTCAGTCCCTCCTACCTTCACTGCCACCTCTCCGCTCGAACCCCCTAACCCTGAGCCCACTAGAAGAGGCCTCTGAGCACACAGAGCAAGGGGTGCCTCCTCAACTGAAGTCCTCCAGAAGCCACCACTCCAACAGAACATGCCCCCAACTAGGCTCTGGTCCTTGCTTTGCAGCTGATGGGCTCCAGTTGACCTTGGGTGAACCTTTCCTTTCCCTGACTCTGGGTTCCACTGTCTCTGAAGTAGGCTTGATAGGAAATCACAGATAAACGAAACAGTGAGACATAGTACCAAAGAAGAAGGGCATGTTGCTCTTCTCATAATCTAAGTGGCATTCACTGAACATGAATGTATCCTAGACTCTGCCTTCAAGCTTCTACAGAGTGCTATGTGCGGGCACAGAGGGAAATCAAGAACCAATAGGAGAGCCTCAAAGAGACAGACAGGAACAACAGATGCTCAGAAATAGTCGAAGTTCTGTTGGAAGGGGAAAACTGTTAGCCAAAAAGACCTGGGGACTCTCCCTGTTTTGGGCAACACAAAGGCCTCCTTTGGAATACTTGATCACTAGATAAGGGTCAGAAGATGGTGTATGTGTGAGGGTTCCACACCAAAGCCTCACCAGGTCTGCCCATACCCAGAGTGCTGAGCCCATGCTGTTGCCTGACCACTGCCCACCTTGGAAAGGGCTGATTGCTAGGGAGACGGTGGCAGTGATGAAGTGAAGGCAGCTTTCACTTGTGTCTGCCCAGAGAAGAAAGGGTTAACGGAGGGGCACTGTATAAACACACAGGTGAGGTGGTGCCTGTCTGGGAGATGCTTGGCTCAGGGGGAGTATGTGGTAACAGGGTGAACAGTGAAGGGTGAAGATCAACAGGTGAGCAACTTGAAACAAGACTCTGGATGATTCTGGAGTTTCAGAAGGTCTGGTCATGAGTGTGTGTGTATGGATAGCTCTACCTTGAGATTCTGGAGCTTCAGAGTGTCACCCACACCCTACACTGTAACTAAGGGTGATCATCCCTTGGAACAGAGGTGTCAGGAGGAAGTCCCTTCCTGCAGGGCAGGTAAGCCCTGTGACCATGGGCATGGCTTGACAAAGAGCTTTGGCTGGACTTCAGCATGGTGAGTGGTATCCCTGCTCTCATGGGCATAGCAGAGGTCCAGGAACATTTCAAGACAAGATGGCAAGCTAGACCTGGACAAAGGGGGAAATTGGAAACAGTCCATGGGCTCTGTTTCCTTATACCCCCACACCCAGAGGTGAAGGAGAGGGGGGAGGGAGGTGGAGAGAGGGGGGAGAGGAGAGAAGAGAGATGTGGGGGTAGAGAACAGTTGTTCAAGTTGAGGGTGAATCTGACTGTAGCTGTGTTGACTCAAAGTTGCTTGTGAGCATCCACTAGGATGGAATGATAGTTTCTGCCTGTCAGAAACTATGGACTGCAGCTCAGGCAAAAACAGTCCCACTGAGATCACAACATCAGAGCTATTTTCCCAGAAGGCAGGTGGGGGCAAAGAAGGTCTGCGCTGAGAAAGGACAGTCATGATGTAGAGTGGACAGCTCCAGCAGGTGGTATGGATTCAGCCTGGATGCTCAGTGGAACCCCTCCACTGACTGCCACTCCTGTCTAAGCCACTGTTCTCTCAATTTTGTTTCTTTTGCTAAGATAAGGGGATAATCTCAAAGGGTTCTGCCTACTTTGACTTTCTGACTATCTAAGAGAGATGAAGGGATGTACTTTCTGGTCCTCTCTGGGTCTAGGGTCAAGTAGGGGCAGGGCACAGGTAAGGACCTCAAAGACAGAAGGGTGGGAAGGTAGCACAGGAGAGAGAAGAAAAAGAGCAGAAGGTGAGACCACACAGACACCATGACACATAGAGACGTGTGTGCTCTGACAGATTTGCAGCCTCATACGTTGACACCCTCCTACGCATAGACCCAGCCCCTCATGCAGACACTAAGGCACATCCTACAAGAGCCATGGGAGAGGTTCTTCCTCCCCTGTCAGTCACCTTTGCTTCCGGGCTTTCCAACATCCTTACTCCTCAAGCTTACACAATCATTGGGGGAGGAGGCAGCTGAGGATGGTTCCTCGCTTCTGCCTACAGGTGGGTGGTCCAGAGGCACCCTTGACTCTGGCCCTGGTGCAGTTCCAAGCTCCTGAAGATAGCATACTTCCGCCTCCTTGGCTTCTCCTGTAGAATTCTTAATCTTCTCGGGGTGGTAGGTTAGTAGCTAGGGAAGGATGCCGCATCTACACTGCTCCTTGACCTCATGACCCAGAGGAGGCTCCTGAGGTCCAGAAATATCTGTAACTAGCTTGGGAAACATTTGCCTTGATTTCTGTGTTCATCTCACTCCTAAATCCAGTCAGCAAGGGCTACCAATGTGCTCTTTTAGCACCTGTCAGTCCATCCACCTCTCTCCATTTGAACTGTATGCCAAGCCCCTCCTTGTACAGCTCACCACTCTCCACCTTGAGTCACATTTTATTAAAGATTTGTTTTTATTATTTTTAATGATATGTAGGTGTGTGTTTCTGCCTGTGGGTATGTGCACATGAGTACAGGTGCCCTGGGGGCCAGAGGTGTCAGATGCTCAGGAGCCGCTATTTCATATGGTTGTGAGCTGCTTGACATGGGTGCTGGGAACCAAACTTGGATCCTCTGGAAGAGCAGCAAGTGCTCTTAACCACTAAGCCCTCTTTTCCAGCCCTACCCTCAAGTCATCTTGCACATTGCAGCTAAAGGAAAATTTCAAAAATCTCTGGATTTCCAGGACATAGATCAGGACCTGGCATATTGTGAGTGCTCTGTGTTAGGAAATGAATGTTAGCTTCCAAACTCTTTGCTTTAAAATCTCCAGGTTGGCTGGGCAGTGGTGGCGCACGCCTTTAATTCTGGTACTGGGGAGGCAAAGACAGGAGGATTTCTGTGAGTTTAAGGCCAGCCTAGTCTACTGAGTGAGTTCCAGGACAGCTCCAAATCTACAAAGAAACCCAGTCTTGAAAAGCAAACAAACAAACAAATAACCTCCAGGTTGTCGTGGATTGAAGGCTTTTTGCAGACAGTCATCTATCTCTAGAAACCTTGCATGAGCTACTGAAGGCTGGCTCATCTTGGCTTTATCTTCATACCAAGTCCAGGTCTCCAACAAATTCTCAGGGAGTGAATGGGTTAATGAAAAGCAAAGTGTGATGGGGTCAACACCGTTCCAGTCTAGGCCTTCTACTCGTTCTCAGGAAGGAAGGAAAGAGAGATGCTTCCTGTGTGGGGCTCCCAGGAAAGCCTGGAGGAAGAACTTGGGAAATGGTTCCTGGGGGACTTTGATAGAAGAGGAGTCTGCCCAGGAGGGAGGGTGCTGAATGCAGCCAGCCCTTGCTAGCAGGGAGATTAGTTGAGGCTTTATGCTAGGGACTAAGGGAATGATGAATAATGGGTGAAGTGAGGGTGAAGACTGGGCCATACTGTGTCACAAGTCACCAAGGGGATCAGTCGCCACCAGGAAAGGCTGGAAATGTCCTCCAGAGGGGTCTGCTCTGGGGTGCCCCGTATTGTGAGGGGAGAGGGAGCCCACTGCCCAATGAAAGCAGGCTTCCTTTGAGAAGGGATGAGTGCATGTTGAGGGTGTTGAAGGAAGGTGGAGCTTGCTGAAGTGGTTGGCCAGGGAAGGGGGCACTGTTGTGGGGAGAGGGGTACTGACTTTAGGAAGAAGGGCTCCTCCTGGGAGGGGACTGTGAAGAAAGGTCCAAGTGGAACAAGGGTGGAGAACCACTTTACAGAGGTGAGGTCCTAGCCTGGGGCCATGTTGAGCAAGCTCTCTGTCCTGCAGGCCCACCATGGGGAAAAACAACAGCAAGCTGGCCCCCGAGGTACTGGAAGACCTGGTCCAGAACACAGAGTTCAGCGAGCAGGAGCTAAAGCAGTGGTATAAGGGGTTCCTGAAGGACTGTCCCAGCGGCATCCTCAACCTGGAGGAGTTTCAGCAGCTCTACATCAAGGTGCAGGGTGGAGCATGGCATGGCGGGGTGGACGGGTACTGGGGACCTGATTGAGAGCTGGTGGAACTCAGAAGGATGTGGTCGGCAGGGAGGGTGGGTCTGTCGCTGCGCCCCAATAACCCGTACCCCTGCCTCAGTTCTTCCCTTACGGAGACGCCTCCAAGTTTGCACAGCATGCTTTCCGCACCTTCGACAAGAACGGCGATGGCACCATTGACTTCCGGGAGTTCATCTGCGCCCTTTCTGTCACCTCCCGTGGCAGCTTCGAGCAGAAGCTCAACTGGGCCTTTGAGATGTACGACCTGGACGGCGACGGGCGCATCACGCGCCTGGAGATGCTGGAGATCATCGAGGTGCGGGGGCCCAGGGTGGGCGTCCAGTGTCCTTGAGCCTCAGGAGACTCGTAGCTGCTCCCCAGTGTTCTCCCACCACAGTCTGCAGACCCCTTGCTCAATGCTTATCCCGTGGGGTAGATAGTGTCAGATACCCCATTTTCCCAGATGAACAAAGGGAGCATGTGGCAGCCAACAGTCAATCAAATCTAGAGTAGCCAAGTCAATTCATTTTGCTTTTTCAAGAAGTTAATTATTGAGGTCAGGAGAGATGGCTCAGCATGTAAAGGTGCTTGCTGCCAGGTCTCACTACCCGGCTTTAACCCTGTGACCCTACATAGTAGAAGGAGAGAACCAATTCCTACACGTTTGTCCTTTGACCTCTGTCTGATCTCAGCCAGGCCATGTTTCTTGCTCTGTGTAGCTTTGGAGCGTGTCCTGGAACTCCCTCTGTAGACGGCTGGCCTCGAACTCATAAAGATCCACCTGCCTCTGAGTCCCGAGTGCTGGGATTTAAAATGTGTGCCACCACAGCCTGGCTTTTTTTGTTTGTTTGTTTCGTAGTTTTGCTTTTAAAAAACATCTTAAGTGTCTGCCGTGTGCTTTCATAGGAGACCCTTCTAGTAAGTCAGTAAGTAAATTTGGGCCATGCCAGGCAGTAATTGGTGTGAAAACAGAGATAAGCAAAGTAGAGGAAGGAAGAGGGCGGCACGAACTCTCAGGTCCCCAGAGTGAACCACCATGCAGGTGAGGTTGTGTTCACCTGGCTCACAGTGTGGCAGGAGGCCAGGGCAGTAGTGGAGGTGTGAGCAGAGGGGAGAATGGCAGGAAGATGGTCCCACAGGGAGACAGGGGTCCCGTCAGTGGCTCAGGCTAGGGTAGAGGCATTGAGTGTATTCTGAGTGTTGAGATCAGATAATTGAGGAGATGGTGGGCAGAAGGGGCAGTCGGACCAGTAAGGAGACTTCCACAAAAATCCAGTCAGGACTGTTGGAAGCTGCCTTCATGCATGAACTGTGGAAATGGTGGAAAGCAAGTCAACATAGGGCCGTTACAAAATTAGAGTTGACATTTTTTGCCGAAGGAGTGTGTGTGTGTGTGTGTGTGTGTGTGTGTGTGTGTGTGTGAGAGAGAGAGAGAGAGAGAGAGAGAGAGAGAGAGAGAGAGAGAGGAGAGAAGAATGACGTGAGAACTGAGCGGCACACCTCTGTAATCCCAGCACTCAAGAAGCTGAGGCAGAAGGATGGTGAGTTCAAGACTAAGCTGAGCAACATATTGAGTTCCAAGCCAGTCTGGGCTACTGGTGAAACATTGTCTCAACAAATTTAACAAATGATGGTTTAGGGTTTTGTTTTGTTTTTGCTTTCAATTTGGCAGAGTGGAGTTGTTACTTGTTGAGGTGGAATTCTAGAGGTACGGCAGGTGAGAAGTGGGTTAAAGAGTTGAGTTTGAGGCATGAGTCATTTGAGTGCTCATTAGGTAGACAGTCTTTTTTTTTAATTAATTGGGTGTGTTGGTGCACACCTTTTTCTTTTTAAAACAATTTTATTTAACATACCAATCCCAGTTCCCTCTCCCTCCCATCCTTCCACTTCCCCCCCCATCTCCCCATCCCACCCCCCATCCACTCCTCAGAGGGTGAGGCCTCAAGTGGGGAATCATCAAAGTCTGTCACATCACACCCTCACATACTCTCACCCGCCCTGTATCTAAGCTGACCAAGGTATCCCTCCATAGGGAATGGGCTCCAAAAAGCCAGGTCGAGCACTAGGAATTGGTGCACAGCTTTAATTCCAGCACTCAGTGGGCAGAGGGAGGTGAATCTCTGTGAATTCAAAGCCAGCATGGTTTACATAGTGAGTTCAAAGCCAGCCTTGTCTACATAGCAAGTTCCAGGCCATTCAGAATCACATGATGGGTAAAGAAATGTGTGCGTGCGTGCGTGCGTGCGTGCGTGTGTCTGTGTGTGTGTGTGTGTGTGCACGCATACTCGCGTGCATGAGTGATATGGAGGGTTACATTTCCACAGTGTCATGTGAGGTCAGAGAACAACTTTGTGGAGTCAGTTCTTTCCTTCCACATTTATGTGGGTTCTGGAGAACAAACTCAGGTCTTCAGGCTTGTGCAGCAAGCTGCTTCCAGTTCAGCCCTCCAGCCAGCCCTAAAAAGCCAGTCTTAACAACATGTCTCTTTCTAGTGTTTTCACCGTCCTCCAGTATCTTCTCAGTCCACTCCCAGACAGACCCCCTTTTATCCATCCTCAGCCCTCCCTGCCAGTTGGGTGTTCACACCTCTGTCATTGCTCCACCAGGCTATCTATAAAATGGTGGGCACCGTGATCATGATGCGAATGAACCAGGATGGGCTCACACCCCAGCAGCGTGTGGACAAGATCTTCAAGAAGATGGACCAGGATAAGGATGACCAGATTACACTGGAGGAGTTCAAGGAGGCAGCCAAGAGCGACCCATCTATTGTGTTGCTGCTGCAGTGTGACATGCAGAAGTAGAGGCTGGTGAGGGGCAGGGCCCCTGGCCAGGACGGGCATGGCACCTCCCAACCTGATATCCTCTCTGCTGGTCCATCCCCAGGGGGAGGGGCATTCCAGCCTCACTCTCTAGGTCACCCACTCCTCTGCCCAAGCCTTCCTCTCTTAAGTCAAGTTTTGTGAGGGACCACCTCATCCTGCAAAAGAGACGGGTCTCTCAAGTAGCCTGTCCTCAGATAGTCTGTCACTAGCTCCACCTCTAGCCTTGGCCTAGAACCAACATCCTTTGGGCTTAGGGGAGTTGGCTTTTGACCCAAGAGGCGAGGTTAGGGAGGGGCTAAGGACTTGCTTCAAGATCCTGTTGTTCCCAGGATTCTGCTCTAAATAAACAGAGTGGTCCCACAGGCCCCCAGTCAGAGGGCCAAATTGGGTCTCTCCTTTCCAGGTTCCTTGAGAGGTGGTCTCTGCCCTGCCCCCTGACTCTCCCTGGCTCCTCTGGCCCAGCCTTTGGAACGGTCATCGAGTCCTTTCTTCAGCTAATGCTTGTTGAGCACTTGTTCAATGCCAGGCACCTGATGGTGCTAAGAATATGGTTGTTTACAAAAAAAAAACACATTCCATGCCCTCTGGAAACTCACAGGGTAACGAGACAACTTCCAGGGGTTAAGGTCTTAGACAGGGATGTGGAACACAACTGAGATGAGGGTGCAAGGTGCTGGCAAGTTGTTGGAACTAGTGTGTCCTCCAGCTAGCACCCCCCCAAAGTTGCAAAAAGACAGCATGAAAAGCCTGTGGAAATTTAGGTACCACATGGGTAGAAGTTTTAAGAAAAATAAAAATTTATGTAATATTTATTTTTTTAGTGCCCTTTCAAAGAGCTAAGATCATTTTATTAGACCATTAAGATATACTCTATATTACTTGGTTTCTTATAAAAATGATTTAAATGACTATACAAATGTTAATTTTCAAGGGGGGGAGAATGTTTAGGCAAAAAGGGTGGGGCTACCATCTGACTTTAAGAACCTGCATTCTCCCACCAGCAGTCCTGCTGCTTCAGCTACTTCCTTTTATTCTCCTTTTCAATTCCACGAGTGACTTTGTGCCGCACACGTTGGGCGCTGGCATCAGAGATGGAAACCCTGAGCCATACCCCACATCTCAGCAACTTGTTTCTGAGTTTGGCTTGGTTTTAGGGATTGGCTTGTTCTCTCACAGCCTCAGGCAGAAGGAACTAGAAGAAAAGGATCATCTGGCCACTGTTCAGGCTCCTGGGCTGCCTTTAGGGACCAAATGACTAAAATGAGCTGGGCATATGTACTCCCCGTGAAAGGCTTTTTTTTCTAACCCCTCCACCCTAGATCTGCCAGTTAAACAAATCCATCACCTTCCTAGCTCATTAGCTTTTCTATCTGAGCTCTAGGGTCTATGAGCTAACTATCATGCTGCATGCTTTCCAGACAAAGCCATCTTCTTTCTTTCAGTTCTTCACTTGGCTTGTGCTGTGATCTAGAGTTAGCTTTGATGTGCGGTGACAGTTGACTTCCTCTTGAACTGCTGTGCGAACTGTCTCAGATGATCTCAGCCAGGGTGGGAGTAGAGATGCTTGTGAAGCCGGGGCGTGTGGTGGCGGAGATTGCCCTGCAGCAGGGATGCTCTTTGCCTCTCACTTCTCAGTGAGCTAGAAACTTTTGGAGATTCTGACCTGAGGTCCAAACTTCTGTCAGACCTTCCTTCTTGTGGCATTTGGAGGTAGCAAGACACCTTCTTTCCGTCCTGCCTATCTGGGCCACGTGGGGATGCTGAGGAATTCATAGCCTCAAGGGATGCTAGCAGGTGTTTATCTAGCGATGCTGCTTGGGGCTGGTCTATAGCTCTCATGAGCTGCCTGTTAAGTATGTCTTGTGCTGTCATCAGCACCACAGATACATAAATGCTCAACAGCCTGGCTCAGCTGGGACCTGATTTTTCTAGTGAAAAGCTTTTCTTCCCCAACCACCCAAATGTTGAATGACCCAGCATTCTTTGGCTTTCAAAGGCTTGCATCTACTTGAATCTCATTTTGTCCTCCCAGCCCAGGGAGATAGGGGTTTTCAGAACCTTTACCCCAGGCTTGGAAGCTAAGGTTAAGGGTTGAGGGTGGGGAGGTCCCTTGGTGAGAGCAAGCAGTCAGGAGATGACACAGTGCCGAGACTTGAATACAAGACTCTCTAAAAGACTTCCTCTGCCCCATTCATTTCTATGTCTGTTTGTGCAGATGTTGACTGCAGGACAAACTGACTTTTGTCTTTCAGAAGCTCCCTGCCAAGAAGTTTCTGAGACTATGGTCTTCCAAAAAAGGAGGAGGAGCTTGAAGTCTCTCCATTTTCAAGCATCCTCTTTTCTGCTTCTGGGCAGCCTCACCCGGACCAGTGCTATTCTTAGAGGCTGCTAACCAAATCCTGGAAGCATCTAACATCGTCTTCCCCACTACCTTCCTTCCTGAGAGAACTGCTTTATCTTTCCAAGATGATAGGCAAGTTCTACCCCTGAGACGATCACTCTAGGCTTCTGGATGCATACTCATGGCAGTATTTGCTACTTAGGTCGAGAGTTTCGGACAGCTCAACAATCCCAAAACTGTCTCTGCCTTCTTACTGATGGGAGGAGCCACAGGCAGGTTAGGCGTTGCTCCCATACTCTCTTGGATGTCTAGAGCACTGTATGCCCAGGAGACCCGGTGGTAGAGCACCTATCCCTGCCTTGAGAAGAGAGATGGGTCTCCCATCTCGGCTCCAGCTTGGGAAGCACTTACCATGAAGCACAAGGCTAGCAGACATCTGTGCATTACTCTCACAGACATGGAAACATATAGGCAGTCAAAACATTGATCTATCCAAGTTTTCCTTTGAGGTTCCGGATCCTCTTACAGAAATTCTGTGAATAGCCGTGGTTCCAGATTCAGCCTCCTCATACCTGTTCTCCTCATTCATCCCTTCTGGCTAAGTGATTTCTCATCCCTAAAAGTCATCAGCGTAGGCTGCTTCGCTCAGGTGTCACGCCAGTCTATGCAGCTGCATAATTACTAACTTCTTCTTCTTAAAGTTAAGAAGAAAATAAAAACAAGCCCATTAGTAAAGACACTGATTCTTCTCTGCCCTGACAATGGCAGAGCCTTAGAAGCAGAAATCTATTTTACACAGGAGGCTGTGGGAGCAAGGAAAGAGGAGCGAGTGAGCTGATCTTCCTAGGCAGGGCAGTAATGAGCTGACACTGTAAATATTTTTACACAAAAAAAATTTATTAAAGCAAAAGTTATTTCCTGAAGATCCACCCTGGGTGAGGCTTTGTGTTGACTTTAGAAATCACCATGGGGTTAAGAATACATTTCTTACATAGCTCCTTCATTGTTCTTAAAGAAAGAAATAATTCATGCGCTCAATTTAAAAGTCTTAGAAAAACATGAGAATTTCTTTTTTCCCTAGACTTACCAGGGTTTTCTCTTCTTAGCTTTGTCAGAGTGTAGGGGCAGGGCAGGACCTCCCAGGATGCATGGGTCTCTCTGCTTGGTGGAGGCTGGCCAGACCCAAAGCCTTCTAAGTGACAGCAGTGAGGAAGCAGATCCAGAGCCTTCTAAGTGACAGCAGTGAGGAAGCAGAGCCCGTCCCCTAGAGATGTGCCGCTTATAGCTGTGCCCACAGCAGCCGTCTTCACTGATCAATCCTGTGCCGTGTGGTGTGTGTTTTCCCCACTGACAATGAATAAAAGGTGTGACTGTGCAAGGTCTCTTTGTCATCTTAACATAAACTAGCTCGGCAGGGCTAGGGTGGGGCAAAAAGAAAGAAGCCCGGGGGAGTCCACGGAGCACCTCAGAAGCCTCCTTGGGGCCAAGGTAGATCTTTGGAGGGGAATCTAGTCTGGAGGGGAATCTAGTCATATAGCATAGCAACCCACTTTAGCTACTTCAAAGAGAAGGGGAAACAGATCACAAAGGGTCCCACTGGCAGGCAACTCAGGACACATGAGCCAGGCCTGGGATGCAGCTCAATTAGTAGAGTACTCAGCATGCACAAAGCCATGGGTTCAGTCCTCCCCACTGCTTAAAAGGGATATGGCGGCACATGCCTGTAATCCCAGCATTTGTGAGGTGGAAGCAAGATTAAGAGTTCAAGGTCATTTTAGGCTATTTTACTGAATTCAAGCAGGGCCTGGGATACATGAGTACTTGTCTAAGAAGCAAAAATAAAAGTCTAGGCTTGGAGCTGGAGAGCTAGCTCAGTGATTAAGGGCACTGGCTGCTCTTCCAGAGGTCCAGAGTTCAATTCCCAGCAACCACATGGTGGCTCACAGCCATCTCAAATGGTATCTGGTGCCCTCTTCTGTATGATGCCCTCTTCTGTGATACTAACATACATGCAAATAGATCACTCATATACATAAATAGAACTTGTTTTTTTAAAGGTTTTTGTCTCCAAACTAGACCTGGCAACTGGGGCAACTGTGTCTCTCCCTTTTCAGCTCTGGGATCATGGGCTTTGACTCTATGGGTAATGGTTTGTATTTTGTTTGTTTAAGACAGTCTCCCACTATGTAGCCCAGTCTGGCCTTACTCTCCTACTCCTCTTTTAGCCTTCTGAGTGCTGGGATTACAGGAGTGTTCTACCATTCCAGGAAGGAGGTTACTGGCAGAAGACTTTGGTAGAAGGCATTCCAAGAATCCAAATGAGTGGATAGTAACTAAGGGCTATGAGCTGGGTGATGGTCCATATGTTGCTTTTGTGCAAATCAAGAAAAGGCACTCTTCTGAGTGGAAGTAAATTCACAGCTAAGCAGCAAATGGCACTTTTGAACTTAATAGAAAAATATGGCCAGGTGTGATGGATGGTGCACACCTTTAATCCCAGCACTCAGGAGGCAGAGGTGCATCTCTGTGAGTTCCAGGACAGCCAAGGCTACACAGAGAAACCCAGTCTCAGAGAGAGAGAGGGAGGGAGAGAGAGGGAGGGAGGAAGGGAGGGAGGAAGGAAGGGAGGGAGAGAGAGAGAGAGAGAGAAAGGCCAGCCTAGTTTACATAGTGAGCTCATACAGTGAGACCCTAGAGACCAGTTTCCCTCTTTGCACAAACGTCATCCCAGTGTACTCAGTTTAACAAGTAGAGCACATGATGGATTTCAGCCCTTACCTGCCCTGCTGGTCAGAGTCATTGTAATACAACCCTGCTCCACCACTCAAGGAACCCAGTCTAATCCCCGGTTGTTTCTTCACTGACTCAGATGTGGTAGGAACCGCATGGGAGGAAGTGGAGAAAAGCCCTTTCAGAGTACCCCCTCAACAGCCGGAGGGGTTTGGGGGCAGTGGCAGGTGGAGGGACTGGCTTCCTTCTGAGACGCTCCGTTGCTTTTACAAGGGTTTCCTCAAGGACACCTGGAGAAGGTAGCTTTCTTGGCAGGAAGCAATTAGGACAGGAAGGCGGCTGACGTGCCTCAGGGTAACCATGAACCAGAGGAGGTGGCTCAGAAGCCTGACTCAGAAGCCAGAGAACCTGAAGTTGCTGTTCCCAGCAAAAGCCACACTGCAAGATGGAAGTCCAGTCCTCTGCCTGCCTGGAGATGCAAAGGTCCTGGGTTGCCTTCTTGTCAAATCCCTCAATGTCTCACCAGGCTGGTGGATGTACCTCCTGTTACGATAAAGCAGAGGGGAACCTTGGGGGATTCCATGGCAGGCTAGAGTGACCGAGGCAGAGGGACAAACATGCCAGGCAGACAGAGCTTAAGTGAGAATTTTATTATAAAGGGGAGGGAAGGGGGGAGGAAAGAGAAAAGAGGTAAAGAGACACAGAGATACAGAGATAGGGAGAGGACAGGAGAGAAGAGGGTGACAGGAAAAGTCCTGTCTGTCCCAGAGGAACAGCAGGAAAGAGAGCAGAAATAGAGCATAAGTGAGCAGGGGTCTTTCTTTTAAAGGGGTCCTTTTGCACCTGCATACAGACTAGTAGTCATGGAACCCCAGGCTGACCAGGGTACTGCCTGAGTGACAGGGGCAGGCCGGCATAATGCCAGAATCCTTACACCTCCTACTTTCAATATTGCCTTCTACCTCACCTACAAGCCAGGGTAACCTTTTTAAAGCACACATCCTATCATGCCATCTTTTCAAGGGGCCTTCCCCGTCATTATGGTCTATTACTTAAATATCCTGGAATCAAGGCCCTGCAAGATCTGGCACCAGCTAAACACAGAAGCTTTGATCCTAAGTTCACATTTTCCTCCTGCACCCTGTGTTGGAGCCACCCTGAATCCCTTCCCTGGGGTTTTTCAGGTTTATGTACTCCCATAAGCCATTGCTGCTCTCTGGGCCACTGGTTTCCCTCAATCTTTGCGAAGCCTTGAAATCCTCTAACAACAGCCACTCATGTTTATACCATCCATCACAGTCAGCAAACCTTCCTGTGTGGTTCCCAGGTAGTCAGGCCAAGCACATTTAAGTCCTTCTAATGATTTGGATATGAAGTGGGGACCTAGCTGGAGAAAGTAGGTCACTAGGCGTGGATCCTTGTGGATATAGTGTCCCTAGTCACCTTCTCTGTCCCCCTGGTTCACATGAGGAGTGTCCCACTACCAAGGCATTCTGCCTCTTCATGGAATCAGAAACAACAGGTGTTGTTCCAGCTTTGCTAGATTGAATCCTCTAAAACCACAAACCAAAGTAAAATCTTAAGTCCTTTAGCTTGTTTCCGATGGGTAATTTGTCACAGCTACACAAAAGTGACAAATACAATCTGCTTTCCTCAAAAGGTGGAAATGAAGCTCAGTAGAAATGCATTTTAGTAGAAATGCTGTTCTACTTTGGAGGCTTGATCTCAGATGCGCTGACATCAAGGCCACTGCTTAGTGTGCTTTCTCAGCTATGGAGTAAATCCAAACCAGAATGTGAACAGGGCTGGCAAGCCAAGGGCTTCGCCTAGTGGAGATAGTTAGAGGTGATGGTTACATGAAGAAGCGGTACATGCCACAGGTCTCACTAAATGCTGGCCAATGGTTCTAGGCACGTGGGGGCAAGATGTCCAGGGGAGCAGCTCAGGTATGTGGATGTCCTAGGACCCAGAGGGTCTGTTCAGTTTATCCTCTGAAGAGGTGCTGAACATTAAGAGAAAGTTCCAATTGGGTGCAGGAAGGAAAGAAAAGCCAGGGAATCCCTACAGCCAGCCAGCTCTCAGGACCAGGACAGCCAGAAACTCAGAGGGTCGAAAGAACAGCTGAGGCCAGGCGGTGGTGGCACAGGCCTTTAATCCCAGCTCTCAGGAGACAGAGGCAGGCAAATCTCTGTAGGTTCGAGACCAGCCTGGTCTACAAGAGCTAGGACAGCCTCCAAAGCTACAGAGATACCCTGTCTCGAAAACAGCCCCCCCAAAAAAACAAACAAAAAAGAATAGCTGAGGATCAATTCTCTTCACACAGGGTCTACGCAAAGCTCTGAAAAGGACTGAATATAAGTCAAGGCAGGGTCCTTTGATGGCAAGGAACAGACACCTAGTCCTGCAGCATGAGTAAGGAGGCATGGACGGGGCAGGGCTTCTGTTTCCAGGTGAATGCAGATACAAGGCAAGAAGACTAAGGCAGAAGATTGTCTTGAGTTTGAGGCCAGCTTTGGCTATGATGTAAGATTCTGTCTACAAACAAACAACAGAAACAAAACATGAGCAAAAACACAAGCTAAACAAGCTTAAGCAAACACGGCTTTTTGGCTCACATAATTAGAAGCTTGGCTCTCCCTGGATCTGGAATGTCAACGCTGTGCCCTTTCCCACTGCCTGCCCTCCCTCCCTTCTCCTTCTCCCTCTCCCCCTCTCTCCAATTTCATTGACCTAGACAGACGTCTCTGTATTCTTCCACCTGCTCATATTATTCCCAATTAAAATCCCAATGGAATAGCCCACCACAGTGTCACAGGCCTTTTAATCCCAGTGCTCAGAAGGCAGAGGCAGGAGGATTTCTGTGAGTTTGAGGCCAATCTGGTGTACATAGGAACTTCCAGGACAGTCAGGACTACATAGACCGATGCTATCTCAAAAACAAACAACAACAAAACAAAAATAAAAACAAAAACAAAAATAAAAATGACAGAACCCAAGAGGATAAAATTCAAGTCTCCAGGCATCCATATGACTGTCCATAAGGGACAACACAATTATTCCTTTATCAGTCAGCAAATTCAGGGAAATGGTCCATCCAGTATCAGAACATGTTGCTCCCTGAGTATTAGAGAGACATGGCTCATTATAAGACGAAAGGCTGAGGAAAGTGGTTGCATCAAGCAAAACCAACAAGCACCAACTTTCTTTTGGGACTTTTATTGAACCAAGGGAAGCACCCCATGGAAAACTGAGCTAACCTGTTTTCAAGACCCCAGCCCTACCTTAGGGAGTTATTATCCACTGCTCAACAAAACCCTGTTTATTCAACCTTTAAATGGAAATCTGGAAATAGCCATGGCAGCCAGACCTTATCATGAGCAGAGGCAGCTCCCTCTCGAGGCAGCAGGTTTCTCTCATGGGGTCCTCTGTCCACCTTTGCCCATATTTACCTAGTGATCACTTCAGTCTGCCCATGTGCCTTCTGTTTTAGATGGACTATAGTGACACTCTGTAGAGGCTCATGTAGGCCTTTTGGGAGATGGATGCCCTTCACCCTCAGTCATGATGGAGGCTGATAATCCAACCCCACATTCTTTTTTTTAAAGATTTATTTATTTATTAAATTATGATGCAGGCAGTGTTCTGCCTGAATGCATGCCTGTAAGCCAGAAGAGGGCACCAGATCTCATTATAGATGGTTGTGAGCTACCATGTGGTTGCTGGGAATTGAACTCAGGACCTCTGGAAGAGCAGCCAGTGCTCCTAACCTCTGAGCCATCTCTCTGGTTCCCCCATTCCAAAGAAAGAAAAATTTGACTGGCCAAGTCATCTTTTCAAGTCAGTCACACAGATCCAAATTACTGGGGATGGATTGCCTTTATGTAAATCAAACACTCATCCTCATCCATTCCAGTCTGGAAAAGGATACATCGGAACCTACTTGCCCCACTTTATTTTTATTTTTTAATTTCCCCTCTCTTCTCACCCAAATCTATGTTACTGCTTTTCCAGCCAAGATATTTCTATTTACTCTAGATAGAAGGCAACACCTAAAGTGATTCCACCCAAGCCCAGCCTACTGAACCGGTGAGCTCACTGGGGTTACATACAGGTGTGTGGGTGATGATTATTTACAGGAATGTGGGCAACTCGGGGAAACTGAGTCACTAAACAGCCCAGCAAGGGTGATGACCCAAGGAAACTACAATGTTGGCGTTCCCAGTGCTGCTTGCTGGCAGCTACACCACCAAAGGTGCTCTCCTCTCCTGGCTTGCTTTGCTATTTATAACATTAGAAGGGAGCCTTTAAATCTTCCTGGGCTTCCCGAGCCTTTGTAAGTTTCTTGGGCCTCCGAACCCCCCAGAAGGGAATGTTTCATCAGAAGGAAAACAGCTACGGAACAATGTTTAGTTGGTTCCTCCCAGGACAAGGTGGAGACTGGACAAAGCTCCACTCTATCCCAGGTCCCAGGCAAAGGATGTCCCGAGCTAGGCCAGTGTTTTTCAGGATATCCTATCCGCCTCTGAGAGATGGCTGTGCCCTGAGGCAGATAGTACAGTATCTGGGACCCTGATAGCACTATCTGGGTCCCAGACCCCATTCCTCCCTTCCCTTCCTCAGCCACCTCACAATTGTAACCAATCACCCCGAGTTCAGCATCTGGGACCTAGAAATGCACGCCCTCTGCTGGCGAACAGGGGAGCCTACATGAACCCGGTTTTAGAGTCCCTCTCTTGACTGCGTCTCGTCCACCAGGCGAGCATAAATAACATCGCCCTGGATTCAAGAGCCCCTTCACCCGTGTGTGGAAGACCTGGGTCTCACACTTGTCCCCACCTGTAATGACGCTCCCTGTTCATAAACGGAGCTGTCCGTCCACCACTTCTCTGGGTCCAAGGCTGGACCGGGATTTGAGAAAAGGCGGATGATTGCGCAGGGTCCTAGGATGCTGGCATCCAAGGGACAGGGACCTGTTAGTTCGCAGGAGGGCTTACCTATTCATTTTCTGCTTTGGGAATCACCGTGTTTGGTGGTGGTGGTGGTGGTGGTGGTGGGGTGTTAGGCTTCCTTCTTTCTCGGTGCCCTTGAACTTCATCCCTACAACCCTGACTTCGAAGCACACTACAAGCCCGGCTCCAGCCGGCCTGCTCCAGAAAGCAGGTGGCACCTACCCCCAATTTGCTTCAGACATGGGTCGGTCGGGGAAGCAGAGCTCAGCCGTCCGCTAAACGCCAGCGGCTTGTCTCCCACCCGCGGCGGGCGGGCGAGCGGGCGAGCGGGCGAGCGGGCGGGGCGAGCTCACTCACACTCCCTCCCGGCCCTGCCCGCCAGCTTCTCCCGCCCGGGACGCGCCTCGCTCCCGTAACCCAGTCCTGTGAGCTCCGCGTCTCCGCCGCCACCTGCTCCCGCCCGGCCGGATCGGATCCGAGCCCGAGTATGGAACCCGGACAGCCTAGGGAGGCCCGCGAACCCGGGCCAGGGGCAGAGACCGCCGCGGCGCCGCGCTGGGAGGAGTCCAAGACTTTCTATGACAATCTCTCGCCCAAGAAGAAACCCAAATCGGTAAAGCAGGGCTTGGGTTTGGGGAACACTGGAAGGGCCACTTCCAGGAAGGGGTCTCAAGCTCTCTGGAAAGGACTCGCGGAGCCCCTCCCGGAGGGAGGAACACTGCTCCTCTGCCCCAGAATGTGCCCGGCAGTTGGCTCAGGCTCCAGTTTATTTTGGGAGCTCTGCTCTGGTAGCAGTGGTTGTTTCCCCCATCCCGGGCTCAGGTTCCATGCCAGGATCCCCCTCCCCCATGCTGTCATCAGGGACCTATCCCCTCCCGGCATTGGCGGCCTCGGACGCGCGGACCGCACTTGTTGGCAGAGGTGGTCAGCAATCCGGGCAGCAGAGCCCCGGGCTCAGTAACTCGACTCTGGAAACCCGGCTGTTCTCTGTGCTCTCAGTTCTCCAGGGTCTGTGAGGCCACTTCGGCTTCAAACCCAGGCGCTTGGGCTCTAACTGGAAACCCAGACCCTGGGATCAGAGGGGTCGCTCTCCCTGCATTTTAAAGAAACTGCTACTTGCTCCAGGCTCAGAGCTTTGCTACCAGGCTCTGAGCTCCCAATGCCAGGCTTTACACCTTAGACATTGCTTCTGATTCATGGTGGGCATTAACATACAGAAGTCAGAGTGGTGGCATCAGCCCTTTGCAGCTTCACACAGAGGCAAGAATTCCTCTTCCTCTAATGGACCAATTCATGACCGCGGCCTTGTTCATGCCACCACCTTGGACCTAATAGCTGTCCTTAAAGCATCCCACCGCTTCGCTCCAGTGACTTTACCCAGGAGGCCACTCTATCCACCGTCACCTCGAGGCCTTTAGTCATTCTGGTGACTGAGATATTAAGCTGTGCCCTGCCTGTCTCAGTAGTTTGCTGTGTGCCCGGGAGGCTATAGAGATGGTGGATGCTCAGGTAAAAGATCCCATTCAGTACTGTGGGAGTATAGGGGAGGTGGTGACTCCTACCAGGAAAGCTTTGGGGAAATGGCATTTGAACTCATCTTAAAGCATCAGTGGGTGTGGCCCCTGAGGCAGAAGGGGAAAGAATGGGCAAAAAGCAAGGAGCTGTCTTTGAAGCTGAGGACCTTGTTCAGAACCTGCACTGAGTGGGAAAGGCAGGTTTGTCGGGAGAAGTCTTACAAGGACCCAAAAAGTCTCCTAGCCCAGGGACAGCCCTGTCAGGATGAAGGGGCCTGGACCTTATTTACTGGGGTTGAGGCTTTCACACTGGGTTCTGTGGTGCCCTATGTCTCAGGAAGTCTTCAGATCTGTGAATCCAATTTATTTTTTTCCTTCTTAAAAAATACTTTAAATAACTGAAAAAAGCGGCTTTTCCCATTTTCAAGTGGTGTGAATCAGGGCCTTCTCAGGACTGTGCAGAAACATAAAAATAAATTGGCTGGATACTGAGGGTTAAGTCTGTGGCAGTGCCCTAAATGCTGCTTTCAAATGCATTGTTACTCAAACTGTTGTATTCATTGGTTAGCTTTGTAACAAATACATTCATGTAGATAGGTTGGTAGGAGGTAGATATCACATCTGAATTGTAAAATAACTTAAAGCAATTATATAGTTGGCTAATATTACATATTGGGTTTCTGCCTAAGAATTCTTTTGACTAAAAGGTCACTTACCTTTTAAAAATATGAAAATCATAATGGGATTGTTGCAGGATCTTTTTTTTTATTTTTAGCATGGATTAACTTGTTTCCACTTTCATTTTATAAAGATGATGCTGGGCTGTTTACTGGGTGGATTGGAAAGGTTGGGTCTGGCCGCAGTCCTGCCAGTGAGGTAGCCAAGCTGTGCTAATGTCCTGCCTGAGGGGTGGGGAGGAGATGGAAGCTGAGAACCAGGAGTAAATCTTCAGTGTTCAAAAATCCGTTTCCTCCCCGAAGCATCTGAGAACCAGGCCATGGTGGGTCACGGCCCCTTCGTCAGTCTGATTAGGTGACATTCCCAGCCCCTATTCCTTCCTGTCATAGCCCCTCTTCCCACAGGCTATTTTTGGGGGTTGCAAGCCTTATGGGTCCATCGGGGCCTGGCCTGGACTCATTTTAATTCCCAGGAAGTTGAGTAAAATATTTAACCTAGTGAAGGCCATCAGAGGCTCTCACCCAGAGCTATCCTATCCTCCTCTCACCCAGCATCCCTCCTATGTCCTTCCAGAAATAGCAGTTCGTTTGGCTATGTTCCTATCTTGAATGCAATAGACAGATTGCTGGTCTAAGTGGGAGCTCCTCAGGCAGGCCAGTGGCACTGGGCTACCCTCTGTTAATTCTTCACCTTCACCCAGAAGCCACAGTGAAGCCACAGTGATCAGCCTGCATCTCAGAGAGATGATAAGATCATGGCTCCCTACAGCTCAGCACTCTCAGGCTGAGCCCCTCGGTTGTTCTGACCCAGTTCCCAGCCTGGAATGGACAGTCTGATTTTGGTGCACATCACAACAGAGACCTGGCCAGGCACAAGATGGTCAGTCTACAAGGGCTCGGCTTCTCTGGGATCTAGATAGACCTTGTCACCCATTTCTTCAGACACATTTGGAGGCTGGACAATCAACCATTGGTGCTTATGTTGTATCAGAGTGACTTGAGTAGGAGACAGAGGCCTGTGCTGGGGACTGTCACTCTTCAGGGGAAGAGTGGCCCACCATGAAACATCACAGGATGGGGACACAATGCTTCTCATCATTTCTCCCAAATATAGAAAGGGAACCTGGGTTGTGTCCTGGGAAGTTGTTGAAGGAACAAAAGGTGGGACTTTCTGGGAGAATCATACCAGGGAGGCTGTTATGTAGACAGAGGCCAAACTAAAGGCTAGAGACTTGAGAGCTCATCTTGACTTTTTTGTGCAACCTAGAGTAACAACCTGACCCTCTCTAGCCCTGGTTCCTCATCCATGAGAGGGAAGTAGACACTCCTGAGGCCATGAGTAGGATCTGATGGATTTTGGAGAATCAAGGTCCAGCAATCTGTCAGGGATGGTGAGGCAGAAAGTGAAGAACAAGGCTTTGGCTGGCTGCATGGGTGGAGCCAGATTCAGGAATTGCCTGAAACAGATGGAAGGCAGTGGATTCTCGGCCTTTGCAGGAATGACAGTTCTGTCTCTAAAGCTCCCAAGTGCTGATGAGGTTGAGAAATGGCCCAGTCCCATATGGACATACAGACACACAGGTGGTCAGAAACTGGCCAAATTGGGTTGAACCTCAGAGGAGAGGCACCTATTGTCTTCCATTGGCCCTCCTGGTCACTTACACTATCTTGGCTGAAGTTAAAAGCCAAACACAAGCTGTGGTCAACTATACAGCTTTGCAGAAATCTTTGTTTTTTTCATTTCCATTTTGAGGCTCTGAAGCTTCACTGGCTATTAATCACAGGAAAACTGCTTAAATTCATTAAAATTAAGTGAATTTCGGGACAGGGGATGACTCGGTTGGTAAAGTGCCTGGGGCACAAGCACAAGGAACTGTGTTTAGATCTTCAGCAGTTCAATCAAAGCCACGTATGGTGGTGTGCATGAGTCAGTGGGTGGAGACGTATCTCTGGAGCTCAGGGCTCACTGGCCAGACAGTATAGCCAGTCAGTGTGCTCCAAGCTTAGTGAGAGACCCTGTCTCAAAAAACACAGTGGAAGGCAATAGAGGAAGATGCTGACATCCACTTCTGGGCTCCACACATGAACACGAACTCACACATACACATATTTGTTTTTTAAAGCAAAGTTAGATTTCAAATCTTCAGCATCACCTCTCACATTTGAAGTTACTGCACAACCAAACAGCACAGTTTATAGAGCATTTCCATGAAGGCCCAGCTTTTAGAACTGTCCAGGTCACAGAGAAGTGGTGGCCATACATTCCCTACACACCCATAGTACCAGTTTCTCCAGCTGCTGTCCATGGTGGCATGCGCCTCTCCCCATCTCCTAAATGATGTCATGAATCTCTGCATGGAGAATGGGTCAGAAGCTCCTTGGGGGCAGAGATCAAACCTATCTTGCTTCCTAACATGTCCCCAGCTTAGCATCACTCAATGCTGCCAATCAATTGGAGCCTAGCAGTGGGAAGAATAAATCATCCACAAGATTATCATGAACAAGCCAGAGTGTTAGGTCCGCTTAGAAGTCTTGGCTTCAATTTGAGCCCCTCTCTTCTCATCTGTAGAGGATCATGACCCTAGGACTGTCACAGTCACAGAGAAGTGGTGTCCATGACCTCCCTGAACACCGATATTCTGATCCTGCCCAGAAATCAGTCAGGGTCCAGCTGCTGTCCATGGTGGCATGCTCCTCACCCCATCCTATCCAAGTCAGATGTCTTGTCCCATTTGGGTTACTGTATCAGTGTGCCACAGACTGAGCAACTTACACTGTCAACAATAGAAATTTCTTTCTTGCATTTTAGGAGGCTGGGGGTCCAAAATTAAGGAGCCAGAAGACTGGGGTTCTCTTTCTGGTTTAAAGATGGCAACGTGTAGCTATGTCCTCACATGGTGGAATAGTTAGGGCAAACTCTGCTGACTTTTTTTTTTTCTAAGAAAAGCCCTAACCACTCTCAAGGGCTCTGCTCCTTAATACGATCACATTCAGGACCATGGTTCAACATGATATTTGGGGGAATACATTCAGATACAGCATTTGGGAAGAAGTGCTAAGGCCCCTTTGAAATCCAGCCCCTGCCTATTCTTCTGGCTCATTTAACTCTCCCCTGCCCTGGCCTTTGTTCACTTTTGTGAAGGCTTTGGGTTTGTGCTCACTAATTCTCGTGGCCTCCTCCTTCAAGGTCTTCCCCAAAAGCCTTCTCTCCCAGTGACTTCCCCTGAAGCCAGTCATCAAGACCCTGCTTTGGCCTTCTGTCACGCATTCCCAACCCTGTGCCTCTTCCTTCTGTCCACCTGTCTTTTCCCCATGCCCTGATGAGCTCTGCGGGCAGGGGCCATGTATGCCTTCTAGAACCCTTCCACAGAAGTTTCCTCAGCAGACTCCGTAGAGGAAGCAACTGAAGTGGAGATCCACAGTGAGGGCACTCACTCACTAGACAGAGGACATGGGAAATAGTACAGTCAGCAAGGGAACCTCATGCTCAAAAGCCAGAGGACAAGGGGAAGCTGTGCGAGGACATGAAAAAGGTGAGACTGAGCACAGCTGGGGAAGGGAAGCTGGCCGCAGGTAGGAAGCAGAGGTCTGTTGTTGTGAAGGACTTCTTGCTCTGTAGGAAAGGCTGTCTGCTTGCCTCTGTACCACTGATGAGGTGGGCCGCAATCATGTCTGCACTTTAGGCAGACCTTCTCTGTAGCGGGTAGAGGCGATGGTGGCTTGGGCTGCGGAAGAGAAGAAGAAGTTGGTGACTGCCAAGTATGGGTGGCTTGGACACTCAAATCAATGGTGAGGGGAGTGGGGAAAGAGGAGGGGGTGGATGTTTCCTGCCTGGCTTCAGCTGTCTGCTCATGAAATGGCAATCTGGATGAGTAGATGGTGGCGCTGAGCACAAGATGTGGAAAATCGGGGGCTGGAGAGATGGCTCAGAGGTTAAGAGCACTGACTGCTCTTCCCAAGGTCCTGAGTTCAACTCCCAGCAACCACATGGTGGCTCACAACCATCTGTAATGAGATCTGGTGCCCTCTTCTGGTGTGCAGATATACATGGAAGCAGAATGTTGTATACATAGTAAATAAATAAAAAAAAAAAGATGTGGAAAATCAGGTGGGGATGGGGGGGGGAACTCAGCCTAGGGCACTGCAAGTTGGGTTGTCTGTTGGTCTGTTGGTTGACTGGGGCAGTTAGGTATGTGAGCCTGCAGCTCAGGAAGCAGGTCCAGGCTAGAGATAAAAAAATTTTTTTTCTTATATAATTACTGTGTTTCTGGGCACTAATTTCTTCCTGGGGACATGTGGCTCTTCTTTCATAATGGAAACATTTGGGCGTCATCTCAGTGTGGTCATACTTTGGCTATATACACTGTGCTCATTTTTCTGTGGTGTCCTGATGACCAACAATATTGCGAGCTCCCTGAGGGCATGCCCCTCCTCCCCGTCACACTCCTAAATAAGGGGCCAGTCTTCAGCAGAATCCAGCCCAGAGTCTGCCTCTACCCAAGGCTCACTTTCTTTGAAGCAGAGCCTTGGGGGTCCCTGGGTCCAGGAAGGGCTTTCACAAGCGCGGCTGCCTCCTGGTGAGTCTGAGTAATGGCCTGTCCTACTGTCCCTCCTATAGCCAAAGCCTCAGAACGCAGTCACCATCGCCGTGTCCTCCAGAGCCTTGTTCCGCATGGACGAGGAGCAGAGGATCTACACGGAGCAGGGTGTGGAGGAGTATGTGCGCTACCAGCTGGAGCACGAGAACGAGCCCTTCAGCCCCGGGCCGGCCTTTCCCTTTGTGAAGGTGAGGAGGCAGGTCCCGAAGGAGCCCACACGGTGCCTTTGCTAGAAGCTCTGCCTGGCAGGGGCAACCCCACAGCTAGAGGCCTGAGACTTGGTGGGAAGAGGAGGCCACCAGGCTCAGGACTGATGGAGCCCCAGAATGGGTAACCAGCTTGAGGATCGATCCCTTCCACCATTAATAAAGTGCTTCTGAGTAGTGAACAACCCACCCAAAGGTGGAAAATGGCATTAGGAGATAGTGTGCACAGATCTTATTCCAAACCAAGCCTGTCCCTAGCGCCCCCCCTTTCTCACTGGGTCCCTGGCCACCAACTCTACCCATCAATCCCTGGGACTCTGAACTGGACTTTGCGCTCTCCCTTCCAGGCCCTGGAGGCTGTGAACAAGAGACTTCGGGAGCTGTATCCCGATAGCGAGGATATTTTTGACATAGTCCTCATGACCAACAACCATGCTCAAGTGGGAGTCCGTCTCATCAACAGTATCAACCACTATGGTAGGCATGAGGGGGATGACCATGGGATGCCCCTACCACAAACGCCCCCTGGGGGAAGGCCCCACTTCTGCAAGGTCAGGCTGGGTCAGGCTCTACAGACCGCCACCCTAACTAAACCCAGCGATGTTCTACTAACCTGGCATTGAATTGAGTTTTTTAACCTTGTCTTTTAAAACAAGTAAGACTGGGGCTGTAGTCAGACTGGTAGAGTGCTTGCCTAGTAGGCAGAAAGTCCTGGGCTCAATCTCCAACGCTGTATAAAAACTAGGTGTGGTATTGCATGCATCTGATGCCTTCACTCAGGAGATGAGGGCAGGACAATCAAGAATTCAAAGTCTTCCTTGGTTACATAGTGAGTTCAAGGTCAGCCTGAGATACATGAGACCCTGTTTTAAAACAGACAGACAGACAGACAAGGAGCTGGGAACATGGCTTAATCGGTGGAGTGTTTGCCTGGCATGCATGTTGTCCTTGGTTAGATCTCCAGCACTGCATTAAAAAGCAAACAACATACAAACTGTCATGCCAGCATGTGTGCCATCAGAGAAATGGAGGCAGAGGACCAGTAGCAAATCTTCAGACACACAGTGAGTTTAAGGCCAGCCTAGGACACACATGACCCTGTCTCAAAAAAATGAAATAAAAACAAGACTGCAATGCTGTGTGTGTGTGTGTGTGTGTGTGTGTGTGTGTGTGTGTGTGTGTGTGTGTGACACACCTTTAATCCCAGCTTTTGAGAGGCAGGGGTAGGTTGATCTCTGAGTTCAAAGCCAGCCTAGTCTACAGAGTGAATTCCAAGACAACGAAGGGCTACATAGAGAAAAACCTTGTCCAGAAAAACAAAAGGCCAACAAAAACCTGTAAAAATAAACAAAAAAAAAAAAACTGATTTGAAATGCTGCCAGTTTACAGGTTGTCGTCCATGGCCAATTTCTGGCCACCCATGGTTGGTCATCATAACTGGCTCATAAAATTCCTGGATATTTAATAGCTGACTCTTGCAAGCCGGCACAAGCCAGCTACAGCCCACACTGCACAGGCCTCGCTCCCCATGTTACAGGGAAAGGTGTTTACTGCTTCTGTCTCAGTTTCTCTAACTGTAGGAGACTAGCAAGCCTCATGAGGCCAATGGGAGGTCAGGGGAGATCAGGGGCTGTTCAGACTGAAAGGATGCTTCTCTTTTTGGTTCAGTTAGATTGTAAGTTCCAAGTCTCTCTGAGCAAGCTTCCAGCAAAGGGAACCATTGTCAGTTCCAGCATGACTCAGAACCACAGAGCAGGAAGTAAAATTGGACCCAGAGAGGACAGGATCCAAGTCTTGGCGATCTCTCTTGGGTTTGTATTCTCCCTGGGCCAAATGGGCCTTTGTGCTTCTTTAGCAAGCGAATTCCTTGTTTTCATCTCTAACTATAATTTCAGGAAATCTGAACACTTCTAGGCCCTCTTCTGGCCTCCACAGGCACCAGGCATGCACATGGCGCATACACACACATGTAGGCAAAACAGATAACATTTCTTAAAAAGGAGAAACCAGGAGCTGGAAAGATGGCTCATTGGTTAAGAGCACTGGCTGCTCTACCGGGGTTCAATTCCCAGTACCCACGTGGCAGTAACTGTCTATAACTCCAGTTCCAGGAGATCTGACTCCCTCACACACACATACACGCAGGCAAAACACCAATGTACATAAAATAAAATAATTATAAAAAGGAAAAATCATCAACACCAACCCACCTGTCTTTATAGCTTTACAAGGTCTTGTTTCAAGCCAACAATAACCTAGTTAAGGTGTTTATTTTAAATTATTTAATTTTGATACAGGATCTTACTGTCTAGCCCAGGCTGACTTCAGACTTGAAAGTCCCTTGCTCTAACCTTCCCAGTACTGGTATTTCAGACATTGTAGACACATGCCACCATTTCTTTTTCTTTTTTTCTTTTGAGAGAGGGTATCTCTATTTAACTCCAGCTGCCTAGCACTTGCAGAGTTCTGCTTGTCTTTGCTTCCTGAGTCCTGGGATTAAAAACATGTGCCACTATGCCTAGCTTCACTTCCTTTGTAATTTTTTTAAACCTGTGTGCATATGTGTGTATGTGAGTGAATGCCACACCACCTGTGTGATGGTGACTTTGAAGATCAGAAGAGGTATCAGATTCCTTGCAACTGGAGTTACAGACAGTTGTGAGCTGCCACATGGATGCTGGGAGCATTTTGTAATTTCAAATTTCTGACAGTGAGGGTGAGGTTAACAATATTTAAGCACAGGTTCTGAGCAATCAGAATAGGCAGTGCTCCATGCTTGAGTAGGGCCCTGGGAGACCTCTGTGCGGTCAGGTATTAACCTTCCCTGTGTGGACTGTGAGGAGGACGACAGTCCCATAGAAGGCACTCGGGTAGTGGCTGAGGATAGCAGTCACTTGTCACAGCTTTTGCAACCATGAGAGCAAGCTACCCAGGTTGGACTCTGATTGGCTCAGCTAGGTCCAGAGTCTGCCCCTATCCAATCAGCTATGACCAGGAAGATAGGGTCTGAGTGGGAGGGGTGCTGTGAGCCAGATGCTTTCTCCAGATGTGTGATCCCGATTCATTCCCTCGAGGAAAGATGCAGGGGAAATGTTAGGCTGAAACAGAGAGTCACTCTGCTGCCCCAGCACTCAGATTCAAGGTGGTTCACACTAGGCGCAGAGTCCATTCTGGGCTCTGAAGTTTGACCCTGGCCTCATCTGGGGACTCTCTACCTCCACAGACCTGTTCATCGAGCGATTCTGCATGACAGGTGGGAACAGCCCCATCTGCTACCTCAAGGCCTATCACACCAACCTCTACCTGTCAGCTGATGCGGAAAAAGTGCGAGAAGCCATTGATGAGGGTAAGTCAGAACGAGGAGGGAGAATAGAGGAACACTTCCCCAGACATAAAAGGGTCCCAGTGTAGAGAAGCCTGGTCCTGAAGCTCTGAACAAGTGCTGGGGTTGCCAAGGTAACTGCAAGGGGATACATTCCTATGATCTGTCTTGTAAAGTGAAAACAAAGCCCTACCTAATCCTCCTTCCCATCTCCTGCCCCACAGTGTACATTCATCAGCATCACCTAGCCCTCTGTTTCCATAGAAACTTGCGTTACAGCCCAGAATGCTACTGTTTTCCAAGATTCCTCTGGGCTGATGGGAGTTCTGATTCCTATGTGATCAGGAAACTTCTATCCATCACTGGGCCAATGAGAAAGAGGGAAGGTCCATATTTAGCCCAGCCTGAGTGGTAGGCTTTCAGAAATGGTCATCTTCCACAGCTGGGCTGGCCAGTGCTATGGTGAGATTAGGGGACTCTTGATAATGAAAAGTCCATTCTCTGTTCCCCTTTCAAGGGGCAGTTTGGGGTGACAGACATGGTCTCAGTCCTCCCAACAGGAGCCCACAGAGGAGGGAAGACTGACTGCCCATTTGCCTGGATGTGTACTCAGGCTGGACACTCAGGTTTCCTCTGTTAACTGCCCTCTTTTCCTTTCCTTGTAGTCCCTCTGTAGGTGAGGCTTTCTCTAATCAGGACCCAGAGGGCATTTCCTTAAACACATCACACCCTTTGTTTGGGGTTTGGGAACTAACTAACCTGCAGGTGTGCCTCTGTGCATGTGGAATTTGACTTTTGGTCTTGGGAGTGTGGTTAGATGGATTTCCTGCTCAGAACAGGGTGCTTCTGGGTCATCTTGGCATTAGGTTGACAGAGTTGAGAAGGTACATAGCCTGATACTCAGGATGTAGTCCTACCCTGGGCATCCTTAGGCTAGTGAAGCTGCTGTCAGACCTGTACTGATAGCTCTTGCCAGAGCTCTGTGGAAGTCTACCTCGGTGATCCTAGATTCCCAAGGAGCAGGGTAGAAGAGTCCTGTAGAGAGATGATAACTATTGAGGGGGATTCAGCTGATTTTAATCTGGAGTCTTGGTCCCTGACTGGTGTCCTTGCATTGCAGTAGAACAGTGGTTGCAGAAAGTCTATACATAGTATCACAAGTAGCTTATATTGTCTCCCAGGACCGAGCACATTATCTCACAGTCTGAACCAATGTGACAGCAGTGTACCTGGGTGCTGGGTGGCTGAAGACAGGGTGTCCACACCCACCCATCTCTACTGCAGCCTGAGGGCTCAGCCTCATACAGACCTGAAAGAACCCTAATTTTACCTTGGCCCAGAGAAAGTATATAACTTGGAACCAATAGCGAAGGAGTGGCTGCGTCTCAAGGTGTGCTTCCCTGTCTGCTGCAGGTCCGTCTGGGGTGAAGAACTCCAAACAGAACAGGGTGGTAGCAGTCCTGTGCTCCCAGCCAAGACTGTTGTTTGGCTAGTCCATACCAGCATCATCATCAATGTTAAATTGTTCAAATTTTTTCATGCTGGCTGATAAATAGCTTTTCAGTGTCCTGCTGCCCAGGGACACCCCCAGAGCTCTCCACGAAGATATTAACGAGGTGGCCTTTAGACCTTGATGGGTACCCTCAAAGCTATAGCTGCTGCGTGTTCTTGTAGCCAGTACTCACGGACTACCGATTTTAAAATGTCCTCAATATGATGAGTCCTTGTTAGGCTTGCCTTCAGTCCTGGGGAAGCTGGTGGAGCAAGGACAGCATGAGATACCTTCTCCTGTCTCCTGGAAGACAACACTTACCTCTCTGTGTGCAGGGATTGCAGCTGCCACCATCTTCAGCCCCAGCAGGGACGTGGTTGTGTCCCAGAGTCAGCTCCGCGTGGCCTTCGATGGGGACGCAGTACTCTTCTCTGATGAGTCAGAGCGCATTGTCAAGGCCCATGGGCTGGACAGATTCTTCGAGCATGAGAAGGCCCATGAGAACAAACCTTTGGCACAGGTGCTGCGCATTCCCAGAACCCCTGAGTAGCCCTCATTCCCCGGAACCTGGCCTGGCCTGAACTCCCAGGTCAGGGCCAAACCCTGGCTAAGCCCGCATCCCCACCAGGTCCTCTTACCAAGACTCAAACCCCCACTCCCCCACACCCATCTCTGCCTTAGGTTTTTCAAGGCAGGGCTTCTCTGAGTAGATCTGCCTGCCTCTGCCTTCTGAGTTCTAAACCTCTCTCTCACTTGGCCCCAGGGTCCTTTCAATGACTCTGCCCCTTCACTGAGTCCCACCCCTCATGCAGTCTCCTTCCCCGCCTCTTGGGGCTTCTAAAGTCTCCCCAAGCATCTCTCTGAAGCCTCCCCTGCCTCCCTGCTTTGTTCCTCCAAATCCCTTTCTAAGGTCTCATCTCCTTTCAGAAGCCCCACACCCATTCTGAGTCCCCACCCCTCCCTAAAACTCGGAGTCACACCCCCAATCCACTGTCCTTTCCCTGTAACCCTCAGCTCTTCCCTCAAGATCCCCTTGTGAGCGAGCACCTACCCCCCAGAAGCCCATGTTTCCTTCACTGGGAGACAAGAAGAACTCTATTGTACTGGTGTGGGGAGCTGGGCCAGTGGCCTTGGGCCACCTCTTGCCATGCCTTGCTTAAGTGGCTCAGGGAGCCTCACCTACCCTCATACTTCTCAATTGCTCTCTGAGAACAGAGCCTGTCTTGGAGCTAAATTCCCTGTAGATGGAGCATTGGGATTCTCCAGCCCTACTGGGAACTCCAGTTTGAGCTTTTTAGAAATCTAGGTGCCCAGGGCAGGACACTTTTCCCCCTGAGTGGTTGATAGAGAGCTGCCAGAGGAACACTGCTTACCCCAGGTTACCCAGTTAGGACCCCCCCCCAAGACTAGCAGCCCATTTTCCTTGTTTCCAGTTGCTTTGGAAATGAGCTACATTCTATCCCGTTAAGTTCTTTATTCACATACCGGCAGTACCTCCATTGCTGTGGACACTTTCCCTGACCCCAGGGACCTTGAGCCACATGTGGGTCTGTCTGTCCACAGGCAGGCTCACATTCAGTAGCCCATCTGGCCCAGATAGTCACATATAGAGTCCATTCTGGCTGGCAGGCTCCCATGACATCATTACTAGCTAGTTTAAATTCCTTCTTTGCTAATGAACACAGACAGCCACACTTACAGGACAGATCGCTGAAGGAGACGTGGATAGATAAGCCTAGCAACAGTTGCCCTGGTTATGGTTATTCAGACACAGCCCCAATCACGTTAAGACAGACTCCAGACTACAGGTACCTACAACCCTGTATGTTGTAGCCAGAAAGGCAGAGCAAAACTACCAAAAGATTTAGGGATTTCCCACCCCAACAGCCAGTCACTTGTGCTTTAGGATGAGAGGGCAAGTGTTTAGGAGAGGGTATCTTACAGTATCTCCTTAACTCCACAGGGCCCCCTGAAAGGCTTTCTGGAGGCACTGGGTAGACTGCAGAAGAAATTCTACTCCAAAGGCCTGCGGCTGGAGTGCCCGATTCGCACTTACTTGGTGACAGCTCGCAGTGCAGCCAGTTCTGGGGCCCGGGCCCTCAAGACCCTGAGAAGCTGGGGCCTGGAGACCGACGAGGCCTTATTCCTAGCCGGAGCACCCAAAGGCCCCCTTCTTGAGAAGATCCGCCCACACATCTTCTTTGATGACCAGATGTTCCATGTGGCTGGGGCCCAGGAGATGGGCACAGTGGCCGCCCATGTGCCTTATGGTGTGGCCCAGACACCCCGGAGGGCGGCTGCTGCAAAGCAGACTCTCAGTTCCCAATAGCAGAGTCACTTGCTCCAGGCTTCCTCTCACACTTCTGAACCTCATCTGGAGAACTTTCCTGGCCTCCTCACTGTCCACCCTCCTGCATGCTGCCCTCTCCCCTCTGCTTAGGTACTGTAAGGAACTTAGGAAGACTGGGCCAGCATCCTTGCAGTCCCTGCTGGGCAAACATTGCCATGATCCTGACTAGGAAAGCAGGACTCTGCAGGGTAGCTTAGATGTCATGGGGAAATTAGTGGGGCTGAGAGTGGCACCGTCAGAGAAGCCAGGATGCCAAAGAGCTTGGGATGAAAACTCTCCCATGCAGTGCACAGAATGTTGCGTGAGAGAGGGTGGATTTGGCATGAAAAGCAGACCTGGCATGGACTGCATGACTTAAGTCCCCCTTCTTTTTTTTTTTTTTTTTTCATAAGCCTCAGTTTATCCCCCTCTTTTAGGTGGTTTCCAAGCCGACCTTTAGTCAAAGCTTGTTTTCACAAGACTGTGCCCTAAATGAATCATCCGTGTGGGGGCTGCTAGTGCCTGTGGCACCTGTGTGGATTAGAAGATGACACACTGTCTAGGTGAATGAATGACAAAAATGACCGCCCTTCCTCTGGCCTGAGCCTGGACACAGGCTAGATTCCAGCCCTTTGCCTCTCAGCCCTGAGGCCCATCAAATGGGAACTATGCACAGTGCTGAACAGCGGCCCTGCCTATATCTTGCCATGTTTGGAAACTGCCACACAGGGTGACCTGTTGTTTCCTGCCGTTTGCTAACCTGAGTCACGCCTGGCCTGTCAGCTGCCTGGTGGGAGGTTTGTGGAAACAAATGAGGGGAAGAATGTCGTCCACATGCAAATTCTCCTCTAGCCAGCAGGGGGCACTGCAGGCTCTTCCTGAAGTGGGCTTTAGTGGCTTTCCTACTGCTGCCTTCAGTTTTTAGGCAAAGTCCAGTGATTCTGCCCGCCAACTTCCTCACCTCAGCCCTGGTTCTACTAGTCATAGCCACCTGCCATGCTGTAAGGAAGGTCTCCCGCAGCGAAAGAGAACTCTAGCCCCAACTATGGAGAAAGCACGGGCTCTGAAGTGAGTGGCTGTCCAGGCGGAGTCTGAGGGCAAGCTGCTGCAAGGAGACGTGGGAAGTGTCAGGTCTGATCTGATCTGAGACAAAGACACCAAGGACGTGATGTCTTAGAGAGGGATGTGCTGAACGTGCGCCAGCATGATGCTGTTGTGGAGAGGGAAAGCCAGTCAGAGCTACCCTGGAGGTGATGAGCTGTCACTGGGATGCTGTGCAAAGGATTCTGGGATGAGCTGATGTGCCTGAGAGGTACCAGCGATCACTCCACCTTTGTATGAATCCATGCAGTCCTTTCTTCTCCACACAATGAGTGATGGTTCACCCCCTCCGTTGCTAAGCAGCCCTGGCACTCAGCCCTGGGGAAGGGTGGAAGAGTGGATGGTTGGTCCCCTAGGAAGAAGGGGCAAGCAGACTTGTATTTGTGCATTGATTGCCTGGCTCCCACAGAGAACCCAGCAATGAGGAGACCTGGAAGCATCATCAGAGGGCCAGGAGAGGAGCCTGGGAGATGGGATGAAGGTCAACCAGAGACTCTAACCTCTGTCTTTCTAGGCATTTGACTCAGGATCTGAAGGAGTCCATGTGCTGGGCAGTGTATCTCGGGGTAACAGCTGAAAGAAGGAAGACAAAGAAGGCTCAGGAGTTCCTGGGAATGAGCACCAGCCTGGGCCAAACAAAAAACACGGGGCTGAGCATGCATCTGTGTCTGCAGCATGCCGACACTGTTCCTGGAAGACAGTGATGCTCATGAAGTAGACACAGCCACTTTATGGAACCACTGGCATTAATGCACCAGGAAGGCACCATGTGAAGGTGTTTTTGCACAGAGTCATTTTCACCATTATAGCCAGGACCCTTCCAACCAGCACAGGAAGGCTCAGGGTAGAACCAAGTCTATAAGGGGCTTCCTCCACTACTGGTTCTCCACGCCTGGCCAGAGATGCTGTGTGATCTAAGAACAGCTGCAAGAAAATGAGAAGGGGGTGAGAGAAGCCTAGCCTCAGAGCACTTTCCGTCTACACTGGATCACACAGTAGCCTTCTGCCATGAGGCCATAATCACCTCCTTGAAGGATGTCCCTCCCTGAGGCTCACAGTCAGTGGTCACACAATGCTTGTAAGGATATGCAGAGTGCAGGTTCACAGAGTGTCCTTAGGCTGCCCAGTCAGAAAAGGCCTGTGTACTGTGAAGACAGCACCAGATGTTGCCAAATTTGGATGCTGGGATGCATGAGGTCTAATGTTCAGGGCCTGGTCATGAATACTGCAAACCCTTCCAGGTTTCTCAGGAAACAGGGATAGTACCATGCCAGAAGCAAGAAGATAAGGTGCAGTAAAAAAGCTGTGGATTTCACTGGAGACACCATGAATAGATAGATACAGCCAGCCTGGGCAGTGCAGAAAAGTCCAAATTCCATTATTGAAACCAAAAATGAGCATCTCAAGACTGGACAAAAGCTTTTGTAGCTGGAATAAAAGGCCAGAAGTCCTGGGGGCAGGCTCTGGCTGCAGCCAGCCAGTCCTCCTGATGGACTCAAGGGCTAAAGAGGAGCCTGGCAGCCCGAAGCATTGTTTATTGTGTTACCAGGAGATTTAAAAATCAGCTGAGCATCAGAGCCCAAGGCCCAGCCTCAGACTGCAGCACTGGGGCAGAAGAGCCAACCACTCCCAGAACACTGGACCCCTTTAGCTGGAAGTACCACATCCCTAGGCCTGGCAGAACACTCCTAGGAAGTGCTTGCCAACAGAGTCCCAGGCCCTGTGGGACTGCTACTCAGCAGAACAGTAGCTCTGTTTGTTACTAAGCATGGAGACTGCTAAGATTACTACAGAACTCCCTTCGGGGGAGGGAGATGTGGCTGGACATCTGGCTGAGTCAGTAGAGTGCTTGCCTACTGAATACAAAAGCCTGGATTCAACTCACAGCATTGCACAAGCTAGGTATGGTGGTGCACACCTATAATTCCAGCACCCGAGAGATGGAGGCAGGAAGAGTCAGAAGGCCAAGGTGATCCTCAGCTACGTAGCCAGTCAAGGCCAGTCTGGGCTACATGAGACCCCATCACAAAAAGAAAAAAGCAAACCTCTTTCCCCTACATGATGGCTAAACTACATCAGTGGGAACACAGCAGAATATGCTAAAAGAACACAGAAGCTAGCCAGAAGTTCAAATCTAAGACAGGCTCGTTGTTACACCTCTGTTCAATTGGTGTGCAAAGCTATGATCAGACTATCAAAGGCCCTCCATAGCATGTGGTGAACAGCTCTTCCCCAGTCCCTGGGACACCCTTGGTAACCTCAGATGCCCTGGCCCCTCTGCTGGGAATGCTGTCTCTTCCTGTGATACAGCCTGTTAGAGGATATACCAGCACTGTGGCTCGTCTCTACTCTCTTGAGGTGACTACGGGGACACCAGGGTCTGCCCCCTGCCTCTTGAGGTGTCCTGGATATACTGATTTGCTCAGAGTCACCCAGCTAGTGGGAGGCAGTGCTGGGACTGTCGGATACTGGGACATGGATGCCCATCACTTCCCATACAGTGGCAAGAGAAGCTCCAGTCTGAGATGTTCACAGGAAGAACTCCCCGGAAGCTGACTTGTTGAAAAGCTGACACATTTCAACAGACACATTTTGGTTAGAGCATCCTGACTAACAGTGACTTAAATGAGATCATGTGCAGTCCTACTATACCACTGTCGAACAGCTTCAAGCTATGTGAAACTTTGTTTGCACATCTTTGAGTTGAGCTAATAAAGGGTTTGGCCATCTGAGGACTCTGAGGCCAAGCTGGATCCATTGTCTGCTGTCATGAAGAAGTGTCTGTGGTTTTAAACAGCGTGTCCACTGGTTCATAGATGCACTACAGAAGCAGAATTTAAAGGTACCAACAGACACCCCAAAACCAAAAGAATAGTTACTATCTGACCCTCTTATGAAGAATATCTGCTGACCCCTGGGCCAAGGCAAACACTGCTGGACCACTGGGACAAACAAGGTTACACCCTCCTAAACATTTAAGGACAGAAGTTGGTTCCATTGCTAAGAGGAGACGAGATGGGGACTCAACGACTGTCTAATCCTTTCCTGACACTTGAGGATTTAAAATTCCAAGTACTGTCATTTGCAATTTGGCCAATGCATAAATTTGACACAAGTCAAACTGAATTCACCCTCTCAACTGAAGGGTGAGGGACCAGGAAGGACAGGATCTTGGCTACAGGTGGCCTTGCTGGCCCTCCAGCACCCATCTCCACAGCTGTAGTCTTGGCTCCCCATTGGCCTCATGGGGTCTCTTGAGCCCTGATGCATGCTGGTAAGTGGACGGCTGTGAAACATGGGCTTTGAAGAACGCGAAGTGTCCAGTGTTGACTCCAGCAGCTCAGATCTAGTATCCTCAGGCGCTCTCTGGAAACAAGTTCTCAAGGCTCCCCAGAAGGCTTTGTCTCGGCAGAGGCTGTTGGAGTGAAAAGTGAGATTCCACTAAAAGGTGGAAGTTTTCTCCCAGGTATGAGATATAAGCAGCAAAGTCACCCTCACAATGGAAGTTTTCAGAATCCTCTACAAACATGGCAAGCTGTCTCGCCTCCTGTCACCATCCCATCATGACAGTCACCCTTACAAAGCCCAGACTTGGCTTCAGATTCTTCATACAGCATTTCAGGCAGCCTTTCCCAGTTGGAGGCGGCATGGAGGATGGAACCTGGATACTAACTGCCTTTGTGGACCGGACCATCGCTTTCTGGAACGCAGGCGTGGTCCTTGATGTTCCTTCTCTGATGCTGTGGTGCAGCTTCAAGGATGCCAGCTTCTCACCTGTCTCCCTCAGAACCTGGTGATGAGGATGAGGAGGAGGGCGGAGAGGAGGAGGACCATTGGCTCCTTGGCTGGTAGCTTCGCAGGACTGGTACAGTGTGCTGGCTTCTGCCTTTAACGCAAGGTGTAGAAACCTCTCTTGCCAGTAGATGGCACTGCAGACTGGCACTCAGCTGTGCCTGTAGCTCATGGTTTACTTTTCTCTCTTTCCACACTACAGTGGCCAAAAGGGACTTCAGGTGCTCTGACAATGTTTGTGAAACATCTCTGTATGATGAGCTGATGGGCTCTCACCGAAAACCACTGTGATGGTGTGTATGGAGAAATACCTATGACTGTGTGCCACTGTATAGACTGAGTATGTGTTTATGGGTGTGAGTGATGGCCCAGACTTGTCTGCTCCCGACTCTGTGTGTGTGCACACATGTATGTATGTCTGTGTCTCTGTGTGTATCACACACACTTGCAAGCTTGGAATGTGTACAGATGGTTGTCTCTGTTGTTTGAGGATCCTGGGCCCCACAGGCTGATGACCAGCATCACTCCTTGGGACTGGTCCTAGCTACCCTCGTCATCTCACGGGCATGCCCCTAGCTCTTCCCATCATCTCACAGGCATTGCATGGGCCTCGCCCGAGGGCCACGGAGGCCAGACCTCTCAGTCTTTCTCTCTAGTTTTCTGTTCCACTTACGTTGCCTCTGAGCTCTCTGTCTCCTACCCCTGTGGCTCTACAGATATGGGGAAGAAGTGTAGAACAGACCCTACCTGGATCTTCACGCATAGCTTCCCTTCTCTAACAGAGAAGGGTTAATGTGGTCTGATTAGGAGCTATGCTAAGGCCACAGCTAGGCAAGCTGACTTCCTTCCTGGCCTCCTGTTCTTGCCAGACATGATTTGCCTTTGACCTTGACTAGGAAGTGTCTCCCTGATGGGCCACACCCCAACAAATCCAGAGGCTTTAGAGACCAAATCATCTTTACAAGGGTAAGAGTTTCCATAAGGCAACCCAAAATCCTGCAGACCACTGTCTCACACTCCTGGCCAAGGCTGAATATGCCTTCGTGGCTGTCAGCCACTAAATTAGGGCAGAGACTTGAGACTAGACTTGTAGCTGACACTGACTAGAAAATTACCAAGGTCATTGCAAACATACTGTGTGGATCAGGGTTCATAAACCCTATGTCTACAGGAGCCACACAGGAAGAAGATAGGAGCAAGGGGCACCAGGCCAGGCCTTGAGAAGGAAAATGGCCTCTAGGATCCTGTGTACCACTGCCATGTAGGAATTTGGGCTGGTGGGACCTGATGTTTCACCATGGTTGGTTGGTTGGTTTGTTTGTTTGTTTGTTTTTCTGAGAAGTTAGAAATCTGAGCTTTCAAATATTGGCAACTATTTCAAGTTTAGGAAACACTGTTCAGGCCAAAGGAAGCATATCTTGTTGGCTAAATCTAGCCAGCCTATCTCCAGTTTGCTCCTGCTGGCCCCAGCCCAGTGAATTGGGACTTTTAGACTCAAGTACTCTCCAAACCACAGCTTGAATCTTTATGAGACCTTGGGGATGGTGTAGAACACCCCCTGTGTTTAAGGCTTGGGTACAAGCTGGGCAGGGAAGTGCAGGCCTGTTATTCCAGCACTGGGGGCTGAGATTGGAGGATGCTAAATTCAAGGCCAGCCTGACCCTACCTATTGAGACCTATCAAAAAGCAAAACAAAACAAAACAATACTAGAACTTGAATGTCGCTGGGTATGGTGGTGCATGCCTTTAATTCCAGCACTTGGGAGACAGAGGCAGGTGGATCTTTGTGAGTTCAAAGCCAGTCTGGTCTACAGAACAAATTCTAGGACAGTCAAAGCTACATAGTGAGATTCTGTTTAAAAAAACAAAAACAAAAACTGAATGAATTGCACAAACTTCATCTTTAAATTAGCACACCTATACCTTAACTTCCAATTTCCTCGTATCCCTATTTGAACAAGATCAAGAATGAAGGCCTCACATATAAACAGTGTGCTGGCCCACCTAGCAGTAGCCCTCTGCATACCTCTGTTCTCTGCTGCCCTGGGCTCCTTCACCTGACCCTGCTGGCTTGCCATTTGGCATAAACCCCCAAGTGCCTCCTTGGAGAGCTAGAGCATGTGCTCCTTTGTCTGTGTGACCCCTTATCTGGAACGAGAACACGCACACACTTCTTAGCGCCTCTCCATTGTCTGCTTTCAGCACACCAGTGACTCCTGCTCTGTCCACCCATTTCCTGGTCACATGATGGGGGTGCTACATTCTTATTACTGTGAGTCCTTCCCCTCATGCTTGTCCTATGCCTTGAACTACAAGGGCTTCTGTTTCTTAAAAGCCATCCAAATAAATAGCCATTCTAAGGTATGCATATTGTCTTGTTTTCTTTCTTTCTTTCTTTTTTTAATTCCTTACAAATGAATCCAGATGCTGGTACAAGCCCTAAGAAATCTGACAGTTTTTACTTTAAGACAAGTCTTAGCCAGGTAGTGGTGGTGCACACCTTTAGTCCCAGCACTGGGGAGGCAGAGACAGGCCTGTGAGTTCAAGGCCATCCTGGTCTAGAGCGCAAGTTCCAAGACAGCCAATGCTACACAGAGAAACTCTGTTTCAAAAAAAAAAAAAAAAAAGAAAGAAAGAAAAGAAAAAGGAAGGAAGGAAGGAAGGAAAAAAAAGCAAGAGGGGGACAAGTCTTGCAGCTGCTTGTCAAGTCTCTGTCACAGCCCTGTGGGGCCTTCCTGGTTCTAGGAGTTACCCCAGTTTTCCAAGTCACTCCTGGAATTGGAGACACAGGTAGCTGTGAGCTGCATGTGGGTGCTGGGAATTTAACCTGGGCTGTCTGGAAGAAGGTGTTCACTGCTGAGCCATCTCTCTGCCCCCTTCATTTTCTTCTTTTTCTTTCTATTCTTTATCCCAAAGCCTAGGCATAGGCTGGGCCACTACGCCTTTAATCCTTGTACAGGCAGGTAGATCTTTGTGAGTTTGAGGCCAGCCCCATCTACATAGCAGATTCAAGGCCAGACAGGGCTATACAGTGAGACCCTGGGCATGTTTTCCTGGATGTTCTGAGCTTCCCCACTCTCACTGAAGCTCCTCCTACCCTTTCACCATGAGGCCGTTTACAAATGGCATGGTTTTCAGTTTTCTGTCTTCCCCTTCTACCTTCTCCTAGCTGCTGCCTGGATTTACAGCTCATTTTCCTTGCTGTTTTTCTCTCATATCCTGATAAAACTGTCCTCAAGCTTGGGGGGGAGGGGCGTCTTGCTTGCCATTTAGCTCAGGCAAGCCTCAAATACAAAATTCTCCTGCATCAAATCTCCCAAGTTCTGGAATTTCAAGAATGTGTCACCAAACCTGGTTCAAAATTCAGTGATGCTGAAGTCTCTGTAGATCCCTTTTTCATGAGGGGGGATTCTGGGGTGGATGGTAGACTGAGGCCCCTGAAAAGCAGGCTTCTCTGTGTCAACTTGTCAGATCTGGAACATCTAGAAGGCGAGCCTCTAGACACAGCTGTGAGGGATCATCTAGTCTCTGGGCAAACTTATGAGGAATTAGTTACTAAGCTGAGATGGGAAGACCCACACTAAAAATGGGTAGCACCATTCCCTAGACTATATGAGAAGAAATGAAGGGGCTGGAGAGATGGCCCAGAGGTTAAGAGCATTGTCTGCCCTTCCAGAGGTCCTGAGTTCAATTCCCAGCAACCATGAGTGCAGTGATATTTTGTTTATGATCTAATAAAGCTTGCCTGAAGATCAGAATGCAAAGCTAGCCATAGACATAGAGGCCCTGCAGTGGTGGCACACACCTTTAATCCCAGTACTCAGGAGACAGAGGCAGATGGATCTCTGTGAGTTCAAGACCACCCTGGGCTACATGACAATGAATCAGTCTAAACAGAACTCACACCTTTAATGCCAGGGTCTGTTAGACCCCCGAAAACTCAAGTATAAGGGGTCCCAGGCCACGTTGGCGGTCACCCCAATCACCAGGCGGATTCGAGAGCTTGCTGCAAACTGCACGAGGCTTTATTGTAATTTAACGAGCTAACCCCATGTTAGCTCGGGTCTTTCACCCACCCGCCATGGCGGACAGCTAGAAAAGACAGTTTGAAGCCGCTGTGTACAGATCTTTATAGGGCAGCGTAAGGGGAGTGTCTAGGGGTAGGCACAGGCTCACAATTGGTGTGCCTCCAGGCTTGGAGGGCTTGCCCTGTGTTGATTGGTCAACTGGTTGTTATGGCCCATAGGCCCTCCCAGGGTGGTTGCTATGCTCTCTATGTCATTGCTGTGCGCTTGTCTGTAAAGCACACCCAGAACCATAAAGCATAGCGCTACCAGCTAACTTCTGATTGGTTCCCTGTCACGAGACAGGAATCTGACTTTCTAGTGTCTAGGGCAAGGTCATAGAAGCACGTGTTCGGCCGTTATGGCTGCCAAAAGGAAAGCTGATTCCTTCAGGTCCAGCCTGTATCAGTCCCACTACAGAGGGAGGGCTATCTATTCTGAACTGATGTCTTTGGGGCTGTGACCATAACCAACCAAACAGCCCCAGTCCTACCCTGAGAGTGGGAGTGTGGAAGCCTTAGCTACCCAATGACATTAAGGACAAGACAGAGACATCTTGTCATTTCAGGAGGGCTCTCAGTCAGTACTGGAGACCATGGTTTATTCAAGCATCCTCTTAAATAGCTTTCCAAAAGTGGACATACTGGCAGAAGACATCTATTATCATGTATAGAGCTGATATCAAATATTTCCTTTAATTCTCAAGATAGTCCCAGAATGCACATACCCAAGCCCTCAGACATTCCACAAGGGCACATCTCACTAGTCCCTCACTAGTCCCCAGGCACGTCCCACCAGCCCTCACGATGGGTGTGGGTCCACCCAGGGGCCTAGGTCTATTGTTACACAAACTAGAAGTCATTCTCCACTGTGGCCAAGCCTTGCAGTAGTAACCAGCCGATATCTAAAAGATAATGGGAGATTTGTCCTGTCCTGGAATCGAGCTCCTGATGTGGCCTCCATTTTCTCTTGAGGAAAACGAGGGGAAGAAAAGGTCTTCTCTTGAGAAGGAAGAGGGTCATACACCCCAGCCATACTTCCTCTCTTACCTTTGGGGCTCCCTGCATCTTAACACGTTGACAGAGCAGGAATCCAGGAAAGGCTTCACAGAGTCATCACCTCTCAGTCTTATCAGGCTTGATCAACTGTCAGGTGGGGTTAGAGTCACCTGAAAGTCCCACTAGGGCTGTGGAGGTCTGCTTCCAAGATGACACGTTCATGTGGCTGTGGCAGGTAGTCACAGCTTGTCACATTTGCCTGAATGTCCTCAAGATGTGACTGTTGTAGAAGGAGACATTGAAGACATTATTGTTTATGACCTAGCCTCAGAAGCAACACGTTATCAGCCATTGTCTATGGGTCACAACCCTGATTCAGTGCAGGGATAATTTTACACAAGGGTGTGACTGTCGCAAGTGAAGCAGTCTGGGGCCATTTGGGGGTTTGGCTACCACATCTCATACTGCCTACAGCCGGGCAAAGCTAGAAGCTCCCAAGGTTGTCCCAGCAGTTCCTCTGATGAATAAGACTAGACCAAAATGAGGTCGGGTGTTGGTGGCGCATGCCTTTAATCCCAGCACTCAGGAGGCAGAGGAAGGTGGATCTCTGTGAGTTCGAGGCCAGCCTGGTCTCCAGAGTGAGTGCCAGGATAGGCTCCAAAGCTACACAGAGAGACCCTGTCTCGAAAAACCAAAAAAAAAAAAAAAAAAAAAAACTAGACCAAAATGTGCCTGCTTGATTCTCCAGCCTTAAGTCCCTCCACTCTCATCCCTACCCACCTGGTCACCAGGGATGGGAGGCATGTGGTCTTTCACTTCCTTCCCCACTTCTCTCATGGAGCAGGTTCCTTCAGGAGCCTTAGTGCCTCCATCTTCGGGAATGTCATAGCAATCGTGTGTTCAGATGCTTGATGACACCAAGACATTTGTATAATGTCCATTGACTAGTGATACTGAAACTATTCACTGCAGTTCACAACCCGGGGATCGTGTCCAAAGCAAGGGAAGCAGCTAGATGGAGGACGGACTGCCACAATTGAATCCTCTACTTTCCAGCACGCTCTTGAAACTGGATTTGAGGTCAAAAGCCCTGTGACATGGCTGTGGCTTGGAGCTGAAAAACAGGAGCAACAAGGTAGAAAGCTCTCGGCACCTCCCCTCTCTCTCTCACTCTATCTCTCTCTCTCTGTCTCCCTCTGTGTGTGTGCGCGCGCGCGCGCGCGCGCGCGCGCGCGCGCGTGTGTGTGTGTGTGTGTGTGTGTGTGTGTGTGTGTGTGCCCTTTATTGCTACTTGCTGAGTTCATGGATGACCCGAGCTCATATTCTCCTCCTTTTGCTCAACGGCCACACTTGAACTCTCATTTAACAGGTCACTTTAAAAACAAATTGTTTTGAACACTATAACTATGAGGGTACACTGTGTTCTTTAAAAAATATATATTTGGGGCTGGACAGATGATTCCATGATTAAGAGCACTAGCTGCTCTTGCAAAGGACCCAGGTTCAGTTCCCAGAATCCACATGATGACTTGAAGCCATCTGTAAGGTTAGATGCCAGCTTGTCATCTGGATCCAGGATGGTACTTTACACCTGCAATCCTGCACTTGAGGCTGCAGGAGGAAGAACCAGAATTTAAAACCAACCTAGGTTACACAGAGAGACTCCATCTCAAAGAACGGGAGGGCAGAAAGAAAGGACAGAGGGAAGAGGGGATGAAAGGAAGGAAAGGGGAGAAAAAAAGCAAAAACCCCAGACCAAACAAAACACACACAAAAAACCAACTTGTCAATAGACTACAGCATATCTCTTAAGTCCTACACTATCCTGACTTTCTTCTATGCTTCTAAAAACAAAACCAAGCAAACAACCACAAACTCAAACTCACAGAGACCCACCTTTGCTTCCTGAATGCTGCACCACCACACCTGGGTCTGAAGTATATTTATTTCTTTGTTGTTTTGTTTTGTCTCGTATGTATGGGTATTTTGCCTGCATGTGTGTCTGTACCCCACTTGCATACAGTGCTCAAAGAGGCCTCTCCCCCTGATTCTTTCTTTCAAAACAGGTTCTTACTCTACGTCGCCCTGGCTGGCCTGAAACTACCTACACAGAGTAGGCTGGTCTTGAACTTGAACTCCACTTGCCTCTGCCTCCTGAGTGCTGGGATTAAAGGTGTGGGTCACACCCAGCTTCTAAAATAATTTTTAAAGCCTACAGAAATGTTGAGCTGTCGTTAAGTTCCTTTAGCCTGCGTGTCTCCAAACCCCAGGGGTGGACCGCCCTCTTCATTTGAGTGACTCTGGGCAGAAGTATGTGGAGTGGTGTCCTGTGGGCTCTTTGGAGAAAAGCGGGTCCCTTGGTATGAAAGAACCAGCTTCCCTTTTGGCAGCCATAACAGCCGAACACGTGCTTCTATGACTTTGTCCCAGACACTAGAAAGTCGGTTCCTCGTGACAAGGAACCAATCAGAAGTTAGCTGGTGGCGCTATGCTTTATGGTTCTGGGTGTGCTTTACGGACAAGCACACAGCAATGAGTAGAGAGCATAGCAACCACCCTGGGAGGGCCTATGGGCCATTACAACCAGTTGACCAATCAACACAGGGCAAGCCCTCCAAGCCTGGAGGCACACCAATCGTGAGCCTGTGCGTACCCCTAGACACTCCCCTTACGCTGCCCTATAAGATCTTTCGGGAGCCCCTAGGAGCCGTCTTTTGCGAGCCATCTGCCATGGCGGGTAGGTGAAAGACCCAAGCTAACATAGCTCGTTAAATTACAATAAAGCCTCGTGCAGTTTGCAGCAAGCTCTCGAATCCGCCTGATGATTAGGGTGACCTCGAACGTGACCTGGGACCCCGGATACTTGAGTTTTCAGGGGTCTAACAGGTATAGAGACAAAAATACTAGTTGCCTTCACCTTACTATTTTTTTTTTCAGAGTTGGAGATACAAGTGAAGTTTTCTATTTACACCTTGCAGAGAAAAGGAAAACACTTGTCTGATGCAGAAAGGAAACTGAGCAGTAAATTCAGAGCTTTGCCCTCCTCAATGGCTTGTGTTGGTCTGTTCAAGCTTCTACACCAAACTCCCATAAAACTTAGAGCTTAGAGACAATGGAAACTTATTTCTCAAGCCAGATGTGGTAGCACACACCTTTAATCCCAGCTCTTGGGAGATGGAGGCAGGAGCATCTCTGTGAGTTCAAGGCAAACCTTGTCTATATAACAAGTTCCAAGATGGCCAAGACTATATAGAGAGACCCCGTCTCAAAAAACAAACAAACGATTGAACAAACAACAAAAAGAAAACCTCATTTCTCAAAGTCCTGGAGGCTGAAATCTAAGATCAAGGATCTGGCCAATTGAGTGTCTGGCGAGTGCCCTTTTCTGTCTCATAGATGGCCACCGCACTGTGTGGTAAAAGGGACAAAGGCTGTCCGGGTCTCTAAAGACACTGACTGCATTCATGAGGGCAGACCCTCATCAGCTAACTTCCTCTCACAGGCCACATATTATCCACAGCTGAGTGTCTCCACAGAAATGGGAGTGGGGGTGGGGGTGGGGTGGGGGTGGGGGAGGAGGACCTACATTCAGAATACAGAGGTCTGAATCTTCATTCTTTCTCTGCTCTGGCAAAGTCCTGTTTAGAAGCCTTGGAAGTTCCCAGTGGTACAAGGTTCCTCCCACTTCGAGGACAGCTCAGGGGTGTGAACTTGTCACCTGCTTGCTGACCTTGTAAAGCACCCCACAGTGCCACCCCACAGCTGCCAGGAGGGCACATCCCATCCCTAGGACCTCTCTTTCAGAGAACCTGCTTTTAAAGTGTCACTGCCCACAAGTTGCAGGGGTCACACCTTCAGACTCATAACCTTCAGGAACATCTTTCCTTTGGTATTGCCAGGAGTGACTCGGCATGCTGGGGACACAAATACAAGGCACTTCTTTTCTTTTTGAAAAATAACTGTGTGCGCATGCACATTTGTGTAAGTAAGTACAGAGGCCAGAGGAAGACATCGGGTATCCGTCTCCATGACACTGTCTTATTTCCTGAAGACAGAGCCTCTCACTGAACATGGATTCCAAGTCAGAAAGCCCCAGTCCAGTGTGTGTGACTCTGTCCAGCTTTTATGTTGGGTGCTGGGTGTTGAAACTCATACACACATCACAAGAATGCTTACCTACTGAGCCATCTCCCCAGGCATGATGTTTGGCTCTCTTTGTGCTAAGACTCTCTGTCTACTCCGAACCCAACCGTGGCTCCCTCAGAACCAGTGGCTCTTACTAAGCAAGTCTCCTTTCTTGTGGAACAATTTTTTTTTTTTACACTATGAAGATGCGTCACTCTGATTGGTTTAACAAAAAGCTGAACAGCTAATATCTAGGCATGATTTTCGGGGCAGAGAGGACACTGGGAAGAAGGGAGATGCCAATAGATGCAGAGCAAGCAGGGTGGGTACTACAGAGATGAGGTAATAAAGCCTCAAGTCAGAAAGTAAATTAATAGAAATGAGTTTAGTTCTAAGAGCTACTTAGAAACAAGCCTAAGCTATCGGCCAAGCTTCCATAATTAATAAGAAGTCTCCATGTCACGATTTGAGAGCTAGCTGGCATTTCAGAGAAAGACTCTCAACACTCCTTCCTCCTTTTTCTCCCCTTTCCTTCGTAGGTCAGAGCCCCGTGCTATGTCACACAATCCCCAGGGAAATGGGAATCAACATCGACTCACCTCAGATTGGGAACCAATGACAAGCCAAAAAGTACACATACCAGCCAGGGTCCAACTTGGTGAAGCAGTGAGTTTTATTGGGGTTACTTGCAGGAGTATGGGTGAGGGGTTACTTACAAGAGCAGAAATGACTCAAAGACAGCTGCGGCACCACTCCAGCACTGGTGATGGCTCGCTAATGCTGGAAACCTGGCACTCATTGAGCAATCTGCAGGCACTCAGCAGGGGGGAATTGTCTTTTTCAGGCAGCTGGTCTGGTCCAGGCAGCTGGGCTAGGTTCCCTCTTCCAGACAGCTCCAGTAGTGTCTATTTCTTCCAGGTGGCTCCGCTGGTGTTGGCCGCTTCTAGGCAGATCAGCTTGTCTATGGACTTAACTTTGGAGCATCCTGAGTCTTAAGAAGCTTCCCTCCAAAATGGAAGGTTTTTAATCTCAAGGGAACTGCTCCATAGCACCCCAGCACAGTAGCAGGGCCCTATCTGCTCCCTCCCACCTGTCCTTCCAAGCTGATTCTCCGGGAAATCTCTTGTCCCTCCTACTGGACTCAGCCTGTGTCTCCTAGAAGAGCTAAAGTGGCACAGCCTTCCTGGGCCATTGACCCATGTCTGTCTATACTCAGGAGAGTACAGGGCTGGGCATTATATTCTAAAAAGTCTCCATCATCACTAAGAAGTGAAGAAGAAGTGTGGTTTCCCTGACAACACAGAGGACTGGGTAGACTCCAATTTCAGCCACATCAGCTACTTGCCAAGGCCTTGGCTCTCACCACCATTGGGTCTTCATATGAAAGCATCAGAGAGGGAGTTTGGAGGCAAAAAGAAACCTAGTTTTCTGCTGCTGACTTGCCTGCCCTGGGCTGTCTTAACTCCATTTTCACAGTGGGACTTTGGTTTAACCTTGGTGGGGAAAGGCAGAAATGGCTGCTTTGCAGTTTTAAGGAATGACTTAATTTGGGGCCAGCAAGATGACATAGCAGGTAAAGGTACGTGCTGCCCAACCTGAGGACCTGAGTTCAAGTCCCAGAAGTTGTATGGTGAAAAGAATCAACTGCAAGTTGTTCTTTGACCTCCAAACACATGCACACTTGTACACACACACACACACACACACACACACACACACACACACACACACACACACCATAAAATGGAAAAAGGAAGGAAGGAAGGCAGGCAGGCCTTAATGGTCTGGGGATGTAGTTCAGTTTGTAAAGTACTTAACTGGCATGCAAAAAGCCTTGGGTTTGATCACCCACATAAAACAAGGTGTAGGATAATTACACACCTGTAATCTCATTACTTGAGAGGTGAAGGCAGGATGATCATGAATTCAAGGTTGTCTTCAGCTACCAAGTGAGTCAAAGACCAGCCTGGGTTTACATGAGACCCTGTTCCCTCTACCTATCCTGCTGTCCTCCCATGCTACAGGTAAGACCCAGGTCTAAAGGGAGGTGAGCACCTTCTGGAACCCAGTTAGGTCCAAGAGCCAGGGAAAGAGCCATCCCATCCTCATGTGTGAGCATAGCAAGGACCAGGTTCTCCCTCTATCCCTACCCCACCCCCACAGCCATCAAACTTCAGGAAGCCCGGTTCTTCCCTGCCTCCCACAGTGTCCTGGTCTTGCTGACATCATGCACACATGGAGGAGAAATCTGTGAGATTCCAGAGGGGCCAGAGTGTGGGAACCAGGACAGATGTTGCTGGCACTGCCCCAGGCTGAGACTGCTCCGGAACCCCTGGGTGCTGCCAAGGGGGCTCTGGAATGTGTCTGGAGCCTCTGGCTTCCTCCATGAAAGGCTGTCCCTTAGGGCCTGGGAAAGCTGGGAGGTTCTGAAGGTCATTCCAGCCCTGAACAGCCATTTCAGGACTTGGGCTATTTCAACTTGAGAGTGGGGAGTGGGTGTGCATCCAGCAGCAGGGCTGCCTGGCACTCTCAGGAGCGGCCCCCCTCCCCGGACAATATGACCATCATGACCTCTACAGTCCACGGCTAAGAAAAAGGAATCAAGCCAACACTGTCATTCACATCATGCAGAAAAGGAACAGGGAATGTGTGTCTTTGTTCATGTGTGTATGTTATAGACAGACAAATAGACAAAGACAGATGGTCTCACTCTTATCCCCACCAGCCCCAGGGGAAGCTGTGCACCGCCTGTTCCACACATGTGGCTCCCAGCAGCTGCACGTTCCGTCAATGACCAGCTGTGCTGGCAGCTGTGGAGGTGGGGAGTGTGTGATGATGGGTCCCAGGAGGGAGGGGGGACAGGAAGGGCCTGAGATGAGCAGGGGTCAGAGGGTGAGACAAGGAAGCTCACAGTGTTCTCAGGCTGGAACACAGAGCAGAAAAGCAGCCGCTCGGAAACTGACATCTGGACCTTGGCATAGAGAGTCTCAGAGGTCAGGGCAGCCCCAGAATGCCCTATTGCTTGGCGGATGAAGAGGAAGACTGTGCAGTGAGATACGTGGGCCTGCATCTCAGGCAGGCCTCACAAGAGACAGAGGTTTGCGAATGACTGTCAGAGGTGAAGCCATGGGTGTGAGCGCATCACCTAGGGAGAAGATGGATAGCGGCAAAGGCTGGCGGTAAGATGTGCCCTCCATACACCAGGCACTGCGCTGTGTCACACTCGAAAGCAAAGCTTCACTGTATTCCTGTCCCTCTGTGGATCCCAAGGCTTCAGACACAAGGGAAGCAGCAAGGCACTGCAGAGTCCATATGGCCCTAAGGTGCTATGGACAAAGGGATAGTCCTGGTTGTGACTGTGCTGTCTTCCCAATGATTGTAGCATCCCCTCCTCCAAAAAGAACCAGGGACCCTCCCACTTCTGCCTTATCACTAGACATTCAACCATCCTGTGCCAAACACCTCCTATGTGCTAGTCTCTGCCAGATGATGGGAGTTGACAGTGACAAAGCTTGGCACAATTGCTGCTTTTCTGGGGTTCCAAAGCAGTCCCCGAGACAGACATAAATTATTGCACAATTCTTAACTTACCAGCTGCTCTCAGAGCATCTTTCACACCCTACCCCCATCCGTTCCCCCACAACATGAGAGGCCCTGTGGTCAGCAGAGAGCTCTGGAAAGCTGGCTCCAATATGGCACACATGGTGGCTAACCATTTGTAGCCTGGCCACATCTGTTTGGTGAACGGAGAGAAGACGGAACTGACCTAGCATGACCTCAGGGATCGAGAAAGTACCACCAGAGCAGAAAGCTGTCCCTGAATATCTCCAACTTGCTCAGGGCCAGAACATAGTGACAAGGGAAGTGGGAGAATAGCAGCCCTTTCCCTGTCTCCAGCCTTAGACTGAGGCTGACTGACACTTCAAGGGTCCCAGACTCACCCCTCTGCTTGCAGCTGATCTCTTCACCATCAACCAATAGATGGCTCCTGCTGGCCCCTGGGGCTGCTTGCATTCTGTCTCCCACTGACCCATTCCCAAGATACACCCAATTCTGCATCCTCAGAGCTTCAAACTGATCAGCAAGCCCTAGGGATGGATCCTCAGACCTGGGATTACAAGCATGCACCACCACATTCAACCATTGTTGTTGTTACTTTGGTTTTCGTTTTTCCTTTTGTTTTTCAGACAGGGTCTTAGTGTGTGACCCGGGCTGGCCTGGAACTCAACTTGTAGAGAAACACCATGCACAGCTTGGAAGCCTTTTTGTAATGCCTACCCGTCTTAAAACAAAGTAAAAGCGAACAGACGCTACCTAGACTCCAGTCAAGCTTCTCAAACAAGAGTTCTGGAAGCATGCAGTTATGACACACCTGTTACCTGCTGCCTTAGTTAGGTTCTATTGCTGTGAAGAGACAGCATGACCATGACAACTCTTCTAAAGGAAAACATTTAATTGAAGTGGCAGCTTACAGTTTCAGAGTTTTAGTCCATTATCATCATGGCAGGGAGCATGGTGGCTGGGAGTATGGCAGTGTGCAGGCAGACATAGTGCTGGCTATGTCTTGATCAGAAGGCCACAGGAAGTGGACTGTGACACTGAGTGAAACTTAAGCAAAAGAGACCTCAAAGCCCACTCCAAGCAGTGACACACTTCCTTCAACAAGGCTACAGCTACTTCAACAAGACCACACCTCCTAATAGCGCCACTCCATAAAGCTAGAGAGAGAGTCAGGGCAAGTACTAACTAGGTGGCCATACTTCTGGTGTTCCCTGGAAAGTTCTGGAATAAATACAAGTTCTGCATCCCTTCAATCTTAAAGATGCTGAGGGTTAAATGATAAATTATACACATACCCCATGTAGAAGCATGGAAAGCAGCTAGCATTTAGTTTATGATGTGATGAGAAGCCTGTGGAGATACTGAGAGGAAGGTGGTGCACTCTGATTACATTTTAAAGTATCACAGCCTCTGGGCAGTGGATCTCTGTGCCTTCAAGACCAGACTGGTCTAAAAAGCACATTCCAGGACAGCCAGAGCTGTTACACAGAGAACCCCTGTCTCAAAAAACAAAACAAAACCAAAAAAGGATCACAACCGAGTCCTGGCAGCCCTCTCGGTTGTGAGCCTTCTTAGCTCTCCCAGCCTTCTGAGCATCCTCCCCTCCCGGGGCTGCTTGCTTGCAACCTGCTCTGGTGACTCTTCTCCAGGACCTCTCAGGTGTGTTCAGCCTTTTACATTGCCACACGACACTGCCAACCACAAAGTTCATACTCAAGAACTGTAACACAAATAATAGAAGACCCAGAGACAGATGTTGAGGTTCAAACTCCAAGCTGATTAGCAGAAAAGCAAAGCAGCTGGCCACTAGTTCTCACCGCTACCTTAGACTGAAAGGGCTGATCCTGACTCCACCAAACCTCAGACTGAAGCCTCTCCTCAGTGTGGCCAGAGAATCCTGAGACTTCAATGAATAATTGATGCTGAGCCTCCCTATCTACAGTGTGGTGGAGAATTAATGCCTGATACTGAGACCTTGCTCCTGTCTTATATACCTCTCATGAATCCTGGGATTAAAGGTGTGAGCTCTAATTCTCTTAGACTGATTCACTCCAATGTATCTCTGGATGGCCTTGAACTCAGAGAGATCCATTTGCCTTTATCGCCTGAATCCTGGGATTAAAGGTGTGTGCTACCTCCTACTGACCCCTATTGCTTTAATAAATCATAATACATCACCACAAAGGACTGTGCAATAAAGGTTTTCTTTTTTTTGGTTTTTCGAGACAGGGTTTCTCTGTGGCTTTGGAGGCTGTTCTGGAACTAGCTCTTGTAGACCAGGCTGGTCTCGAACTCACAGTGATCTGCCTGCCTCTGCCTCCCGAGTGTTGGGATTAAAGGTGTGCGCCACCAATAAAGGTTTTCTTTAAACATGTAAAGAAATCCAGTGTTGTAAGTGAGCTTTCAATTTTGTGCTGGGATAAGTGGCCATGATCTGCAGGTTGGACATGCCTGTATGGAGTTTCTTTGATCGGTGCTCCTCAGCCGGGGGGTGACTCTCCCATTTGGTATTCTCTGCATATTTTCTGGAAAGTACTACTTGCATCTTGTGGGAAGCGAATAATATTTAACATTCTACAGGTCCCAGAGTAGCCCTGTGCACCAGTTAGCCAGCCTGGACTATTAGTAGTATGAAGGTTGAACAGGCCTGTGCTGAGTTAGCACTAGCCAGTAAGAGCATTGCAGGAGGGGCACATACAATTAAAGATGCTCTAGTAGTCCACAGTGGAGGTAAAAAAAAAAAGTCAGGTGTAATGGCTCACACCTATAAGCTTGGCTCTCTAGAGGCCGCGGCAAGAGGCTCTTGAGTTCAACATCAGCCAGGAGTACACACTGACATAAGAAGACAAAAGACTTGAAAGGTCAGGAGGGGAAAGGAGGAGAGAAAACAGTTGGATTTTGTATGTATTATGTATATGTGTATGTATGTATTTTTTTAATTTCAAAAAAAATATTTCTGGTCTGCAGAGATGGCTCAGCAGGTAAAGGTGCTTGCCACCAAATCTGACAACCTGAGTTGAAACCCTAGGACCTACATGGTGGAAGGAGAAAACGAACTCCTATAATCTGTCTTCTCATCTCCACAGGCACAGCGCACATGTGTACACACATAGGTACATGCAACACAAAATAAATAAATAGGTGTAATTTTAAAAATTCTGTTGTGGTGCACTCTGAAATCCAAGCCATTCCTGCCTCAAGTTCCTCATTGCTGTGTGTGGCTCAAGGCCACTGCATTGATGGCACAGAAGTAAGCTCGGTTGCATAGCCTAATGTCTGAGAGCTCTGTGAGATAATAAAGCCTGGTTATTTGCCTCTAAAATCAAATTGCCTTGTGAAATCCAAGCTCTTCTTCCTCTGCCTGTTGGCCATAGGCTGAGTTACTCCGCCTCAGCCCTCTCATTTGTTTGGTTTTGTTGCTGTTGTTGTTTTGGTTTTTCGAGACAGGGTTTCTCTGTGGCTTTGGAGACTGTCCTGGAACTAGCTCTTGTAGACCAGGCTGGTCTCGAACTCAAAGAGATCCGCCTGCCTCTGCCTCCCGAGTGTTGGGACTAAAGGCGTGCACCACCAACACCCGGCCCTGTCCTCTCATGTATAACGGTGAGGAAATAATCAATAGTATTAATCGGTCAGTTGAGGGTTAGATGAATTAGAACTTACAGAACATTTAGGAACTTTCCTGGTACTGTGACAAGTACTCACCAAACAGGAAGCAATAGGCTCCTCCTCTCCATCCATCCGTCCACCCCCATAGCTTTAAAAGCCATCTATTATCTAATGACTTCCAAATTTAGATCTCTTTTCCAAACCCCACACTCCCTGTTTAACTGTGCAGTTAATTTTGAGGACCGGGGACATCTCTTGTGAACATGCCCATCGTAGCCAACCCTTGCTATCTCAGCCAACTACATGGAGCAAATATCTATCTGCCTTTCTAGGAAATGCATAGTGCGTGGGCTGGGCAACCTCCATGCTGGTTGAGGTTTCCATTGCTTTGGCACCTGCCCACAGAAATTGTGTGAGACCATTTGCAACAGTGGAGTTGGTTCGTGGGATTGGGATGGCCAGCAGGGCTTCCTGATATTGGCTGCTTATGCCAGGCGGTGTCTGTTCTTCTTTCTATCTGTGTGCATGAGTTTCTGTACTTGGCCAAGTGGTTGTATGGGGGTCTGTAGGGCAAGAGGCCTGTTCTTTCCCATTAGGAAGTGAATGCAAGCAAGCAGATGTTACTATGGATTGAAAGTGCAGCAGTGATGGCGCACGCCTTTAATCCCAGCACTCAGGAGGCAGATGCCGACAGATCTCTGTGAGTTCGAGGCCAACCTGATCTACAAAGTGAGTTCCATCCAGGTCAGCCAAGGCTACATAAAGAAACCCTGTCTCCAGGGGGCGGGGTGTGCAGATGGCTTCTGATGACAAACCCCGCTTTCCTACACCAAAAGCTTGCTTTCTTCTGCGCCTATCCCAGTGAGCAGGACAAAGGTAAGGGACTTGTCTGATGTCCCACCCACCGCCATACCAACCTCTACCATCTCCCCACCTACCCTGCAAGAAGTTCACCTTGGAGGATTTGCCTTCGGCTTCCCTCTGCACAATGGGGGCTTCTCTGAGACACTGGCAGATGGCAGCTGAATCTCCTCTCTCAGGACAGGGACTGGAACTCTCACTGACTTTGTTGTCAGACAGGCTCCCCCAGATGGAGAAGCCCAAGGCTCCTTTCCTCTCTCCCTGAAGTCTGCCAGGACAGCTCTGTCATTAAGTGCACTGGTAACTGACTCCCAGGGACACTCCACCAACCACCACACCCTACCTACCTTCTCCCTTCCTGCACTCTCTCCTACAAGGCAGTACCTCAGAGATCTTGTAATGCACTGGGGATGTGAGGACAGAAGGAGCAGTATAGTTCCCCGATCTTCCTCTGCTACACAAGTTCAAGGCCAGTCTAGGCTCTATGAGACCCAGTCTTCCCTCCTCTCAAAACAGCCTTTGCCTGAGACCAGCCTTCTCAGCTGACCGGCAGCAGCCATCCTTTTTGGGGTTCACCACAGGCCTTCGAAGTTCTGAACATCCCACAGCGCCCTCCCACCCACTTACTTTGGTTCTCTACGGAAGGAATGGCTGAGGAATTACTGTCCAAGAGGTCACAGGCACCCCCAATAACCTTTCCAAACCTATCTGCCCGTCCTGGACCACATGAAGCAGGAAGATGCAGGTCTGTCCCTGCCAAAGCTGAGGCATTGCAGAGCGAAGCCTGTCGCACATAACTAGGGACAGATCCGGAGTCTGGGCTTCCCCCGTGGGGCCTCCCAGGGCACCTGCCCAAGGCCACCCAGCGCGCCAGTCCAGGCAGCGCCGGTGGAGCGGAGCCGGACCTCCCAGTGGCCGGTGGGGGCGGTGACCGCCCAGGGCCTTCCCACGGTTCGGTGGCGCGTCACCGCGGGGGCGAGGGGGCGCCGGGGCGCCCCGGGCTGCTGTGCAGGCAAGGGCCCTGGGAAAGGGCGGTGTCGGCTCTGGAGGCGGGGCGGGGCCGGGGCGGGGCCCAACGACCAACTCCAAGAATCGCAGGACTGAGACCCCGCAGCCAGCTCTCGCCATGAAGCGGCCCAGGGCGCCCAGTGGCTCCGATGGCGAGTCTGACGGACCCATTGACGTGGGTCGGGAGAGCGACCTCAGGTAAGAGAGGGTGGGGCTGAGGCTGTCGAGGGTGAGAGAGAGTCCAACACACTCAGGTGTGCACAGCAGAACACAGGTGTCAGGCAGGGTGCGGGTGTGTGTGCAGCATCCAGTGCTGCAGATTTCTGGGTACTCTGGGTCAGCTAGGGTTCAGGACGCTGGGATGGAAGGAGCGTTCAGCTGGGAGGGGAGTATTATGCCTTTTGGCTATTCCCAGGAAAGTTCCTGCAGACCTTAGGAAAACTTCATTGGCATAGGTTCTGCATTCCCTTGCCCCTAATCTATTTACTATGAAGACATCTGTACTTCCCCGATTTTACCCTTCTTTGGGAGCAGTTTTCACATGGTACACAAAAGGATGGGGGGAATGTTTCTCCCTTTGAGTACACTGAACGCTGGAATTGGGTTTAGGTACTGAAAAGAAAACAAAACAAAACAAAACAAAACAAAAAAACAATTGGAAGAGCCTTGACTCCAATCCCAGTGCCCCTTCCACCAAACCACCCAAATTGCCAGTGTTGTTGCACTTTTGTTAAATAATCTTAACTTGTATAGTTCCCAGCTCTGTGACTCCATAAGCTTCAGTTTTCTGATCTGTAAAATGGGAATAAAGAATAAAGTCAGGTCCATAGTGCTAGTAAAAATCAAGAGGAAGAAAGTATGTCAAGGATTAGCAGAAGCGCATGGTGAATGCTTGGTGTCAGGCTCACACTCTGAAAGAGTCTTCAAGCCCTTGCCACCCAGCCCACATCTGCCACCAAGTCACCATACTTTCTGCCTTTCTCTCCCTTTCTGCTCTCCTCTCCCCCTCTCCCTCCTCCTCCTTTCCTTTTATTCAGTGCTAGGGATTGGATCCAGAGCCTGGTGTATGCTGGCCAAGTACCCTATCACCAGGCAGTTTTGAGCCTTTGGTTTCTCTGCCTGGGCCTGTTTCCACACTGGGAAAAGGATGAGAATGGAAGGGAAAGAAAGAGCTACTGAGGTAGATCATCTCTCTTGGACTTCTAAGCCTTGTCTCTGACCACCATATCTATGCCCTGGTACACATAGCACACACATACATAGCATTTTTTAAAAAGAGGCTATGGCCAGATGAGGACACATGCCTTTAACTCTAGCACTTCGTGGGGCAGAGGCAGGCTTTATGAGATCTTTATGAGTAGTAGAGCCATTTTTGAGATAGACCCTATCTCAAAAAACCAAAGGAGCTATTCTCTCTCTCTCTCTCTCCTTGCATGTTAGGGGAGGGGTTGTATAATATAGTTCCTTATGTCAACTCTTTAAAAATTACTTAGCAGAAACTTCTATTTATAGAAATAATTCTCAAAGCCAGTGCCTGCTGATAGGGAGGGAACCAGCAGTGCATGGTGATGGAGAAAAAAAGATCTCAAACTCAGTGTCATTGGGTCTTCAAGGACCAGTGTACAGAGTTGATGCCAGACAGCTGAAATGGGCCAGAGCCGGCTTCTATCCTTCATGAGTATACAGCCTGGGCAGTAACCACCAACAGCTACAGAGATTCTGGATTGGATGGAAGCATGTCAGCTTTGAGGACCCCTAAGTGGGGAGAGGCCACTCAGCCAGGGCTGATGAGAATGGCTTCCTGATGGTGGCAGTACTGGGGCTAAGGTGTAAAAGGTCACTGCAGGTTTTTCCCCCTCTATATCTTTTTTGTCATTTTAGCCAGAGCTCATTGTTAGAGACTGTTCCAGAAGACCAGACCCCTCCAAGGAGGGAAGGCAGCTGGACATCTGGCAGACTGACTTATAAGATGTCTCTTTGTAGCACTTTCCAAAGGGCCCTCCCCCCAGCAGACATAAATGCTTCAATTCAGAGACCACTGAACGATGCCTGCTGTGGCCTAGACCCTGGGCTGGGCATCAGAGCCCAGATGTATCCTGCTCAGCCTCTGCCCTCGGGGAATTCTCAGGGAAGAAGAGCTTCATGTACAAAGAAAGCCAGATAAACAGTGGCAGGGGCCACAGGCTGGGGCAGCCAGACTCTGGGGGTCAGAGGCAGTACACACATCCCTCACATTCAGAGACCTGAGACCAAAGGGGTAGGGTGTGTTCTGATGTCACCAAGGACATCTGCCTGGTGGTAGCAACCTGCTCCATCAGTGGGAATCACCCACAGAGCTCTTATGTGAACTTTGGCCCCCTGAGACAATATGGATCCACACAGAATCCAGCCTCTCCTTTACCCATCTTCAAATATTTCATGAGCGCCTCCCACATGTCAGACTCAAAGTCAGGGTCTCTGGGCTGTTCCTTTATGATATAAGGCACATGGTAGTCTTTGAAATCAGAGAGAACTTAGTTTGACCCTCCCCACCATTTCATTTCCTTGTATAAGTGACTTTACTCTTTCCTGAACTGACTTTTGGGGGGGGGCGGTTTCGAGACAGAGTTTCTCTGTATTGCTTTGAAGCCTGTCTGTAGACCAGACTGGCTTCGAACTCACAGAGATCCACCTGCCTCTGCCTCCTGATTTCTGGGATTAAAGGCTATTCTTTCTTATTTATTTATTTATTTGTTTATTTTAAAATGAATGTGTAAATATCTGCCTCTGAGTGTGAGTGAGACTTGGATGAGGTTGTAGCTACATTATAGCACACAGTTTCTTGCTTTGGCACAGGTAATTTCCAATGAACGTTGTCACATTGTAGGGAGGATGCCACATTCACGAGGCAGCAAGGTTTAATGGAAAAACTAGAAGTCTACAGGCTGCATTATGGGGCATTCTCAATTCTATCTGTCACATCCCTCATCCTAAAATGGTTGCTTTTCCCAAGGTCTATTATGCAACCTATGAAATAAATGGCTATGTACTGCTATCTAGAACTGAAAGTGCAGGCTACGAGGGAGACATGTTAGGATGATGCTCGTTTGGAATGCACTGGCAAGAGTATTGAACTAAAAGCCAGTAGATGTGGGGCTGGAGACATGGCTCAGTAGGTGTAGAGCATAGGCTGCTCTTCCAGGTTTGACTCTCAGCACTGTCTTGGTGGCTAACAACTGCCTGCAACCGATGTTCCTGGGGATCTGGTGCATTCTTCTTGCACAGACATACATGCAGGTAAAACACACACACACACACACACACACACACACACACACACACACACACACGATGTAACTCAGGATCCTGGATTTTCCTTTTACCGCTGTGTGGCTGGTCAAAGGTCCTTTCCCTCTCTGGGTGACTGTCCATCATTTAGAGCACTGTTGAAATGCTGCCTTTGCTTGATATAAAATGAATGGAGTTACCTCCAAAGGTCCCACACAGGGGAGTTCTCAGGTGGAGTTGGGACTGGTGTTCAGGACTAGCAGGCAGCTCACTTAGAAAGCCACAGCACCTGAAGAGACTGCCCTGGAATCCTGTCTAGGGGCTGCAGGAAGCCCATGGAGATACTGGCACTCACTACGTCCTCTCTGGGTCCATGAAGATCTGCTAGACTCTCAAAGGAGAGGCTCTGAGCACTCCTCCCACTGCCAGGGCCAGATCCCAGACTGTGGTGAGCTCTGGCTGAGAGCCTTAAGGATAAGGGGATTGGAGCACTAGTCAGACAGACAGGAAGTCAGACTTAAGAAGGAAAACAATGCTGACTCGGGAGCCAGAAGATAGGTTCCCATGCTGCTTTGCTCCTTAGCAGCTGTGCAGGCTGGCCAAGCCACTTTGGCTCCCTGAGGCTCAGCATCCTCATCTGGAAAATGGATTTTTATAAAACCCAGAGGAGAGAGATAGTTGACAGTGATGCTAAGCAAACTGTGAGGTGAGATTTGCCTGGGAAATTCGGAAGGAGGGGCAGATCAGGTGGCAAGGGGAATTGACCAGGAGACTGGGGAAAGGTGGGACAGTGCACTTGGCTCTGAAGCTGGGTGTTGCTGTGTCAACCTCTGACAGACAGTCCCTGAGGAGGGATCAGTCTGTGAGGCAGTGACGTGCACAAAGCTAACCCAATACCCAGAGAGACGCTTTATCCCGCCAGCGAGACAAAGGCTGTATTTCTTATGTACCTTGGCTCTTAGAGCTTGTCCCCAGTGAACCAGGGAAGCTTTGTAAACAAAGTGCCCTACAGATCTCAGGCCCTGGCTCACAGGGCTGGGCCTCCCAGGAGCTTTCACAGGCCTCTTAGCAGCTCTGTTTGTCCAGATGTGACGATGATAGATACGTTTTTTGTTGTTGTTATTGTTGTTTGTTTTTTGTTTTTTCCAGATGTGGCTGGAACAAGCCTAAGGCAATGTACTATCTAGTCTCTCCTGAAGCTGCCTTTCTGTGAGGTACTGAGAATGATCCAACCTCACATGCCACCAGGAGAGTCCCATGGGCTGAGACCCTCCTGGTGAGCTGCATATGCCAGAAGCAGATTTCTTTTTTCTTTTCTTTCTTTCTTTCTTTCTTTCTTTCTTTCTTTCTTTTTATTTATTTATTGGTTTTTCAAGACAGGGTTTCTCTGTGTAGCTTTGGAGCCTATCCTGGCAATCACTCTAGAGACCAGGCTGGCCTCGAACTCACAGAGATCCGCCTGCCTCTGCCTCCCGAGTGCTAGGATTAAAGGCTTGAGCCAACAACGCCCAGCCAGAAGGCATATTTCTATGGCGTTCATATTTACATTCTCTGTGACACTAAAGTAAGGGTGGGGGTAAGAAATCCCACCATGAGATCTGCTGCATCCCATGATTCTTGAGGGCCCGAGCTGTAACAATGAGTGAAACAGACAGCCTTGTAGCCTCATGGACCTGTCTGTTGGAGACATGGGTGCTAATCAAATGATTTCACAAGAATAAGACAGCCTAAATGTTGTGTATGCAGGAGTCTGGGAGAGTGAACAGCAAGGGACATGCAGCAGACTAGGAATTTTTTAGAAAGGGGGGAGGGCTCCTAAAAGAGATGATGAGTGATGATCTGAAGGTTGGTTGAAGTCTTTAGGCTATGGTGAGGAGATGGACTGGACCAGAGACTTCTAAATACAGAACACATATGCAAATGTAGGTGAGTTAGTGCATTCAGATAGGAACATGCAGAGCTCGTGACAATTGGATCTAAGAGGTGACAGCAACCAGTTAGACCAGCCAAAGAATTATGCTTTGGGGTCTTAATAGCATTGAGAAGTTTTTAAGAGAAGACCTAAGAGGGCCAAGATCAAGTCTGCATTTAAATGGTAGCTCTGCTGGTAACGACAGGGGGAAAATGTGCAGTAAGACCCGAGGGACGGCTCTTCTTGTAAGCCTGCGGGTGAGAGACATAGAGGGCCATGGAGACCAAGAAAGGAGACATGAAACTATCTGGACACAGTATAGGCAGGTTTTGACCACTTAAAGTGAAGACAAAGGCAGAATCAAAGAAAGTGCCAGAGAACTAGAAGCTGGGAGTGACCTTTGCTGAGATGGAGACCCTAGGTAGACAAGAAGCAGGTGCTGGGCAAGCTCATGCGCTCCTGTTGAGATGTTTGTTGTCATTCCAAAATGGCAGGGGCAGCACCTTGCCCAAGGCTGTGGAGCGTAGCATCAGTAGGGTTGGGTCCTTGATGCTCTCCAGTGAACCTCTGCCTTCTGAGAGGATAGCTGAAGCAAAAAGCCATCCAGAGGGAAAGCAGTTGGGGTGATTACTCTGATCAATATCTGGGCAGGAAACCCCTCTGCTAAGTCTTTGTAATACAACTATTGGTGTTGGAGCAAACATCCATCCGTCATCCAGCCTGGGTTTCAGAGGAAAGCACAGGCATGGGCGGGTAGGGCGAGGATTCCCAACCCTTGCCTTCTGGGAGGCCAGAGCACTGTCCCCAAGCCTGTGACCCAGATGCCGCCTCCGCCTCGCCCCCGGCCGCGCCGCGTGGGAGGAGGCGGCAGCTGCGGGCCGGGCGGAGGGCGGGCGGCGGCGCTCGGGCCCGTGGGAAGCGGCGGCATCTGTGCTTTCCACGCTCCTTCCCAGCGGCTAGCTCTGAAATCCAACCCTCCCTGCTCGGCCCGGCCGCCGCTGGCCCGCGCCCTCAGTCAGCCCGCCCCCGGGATCGGGTTGCAGGACCAGAGAGGGAGCATCTCGGTTCGCGGATCCCCGACGGTCGGCCGCCCGCCCGCAGGGGCAGGGGCTAGGCGACCTACCCGCATCCGCTGGAGAGTGACACGCAGGAAGCTAGGAGAGCACAGAGGACTTGTGCCCAGAGAAATGGGTCTCCAGGAAGAAAGGAGAGCACACGACCCCTCTGCATGCCCTATGCCCCTTCTTGGTCTGAGGACTATGGCCACCTGGGAGCTCCACCCCACCCCAATGCACCCCGGTCCCGACTGCTGCCAGCTGGGTCTCCCAGGTCAGCCTAGGCCAGGGAGATGATCCCTCAGCTCTGAGAAACTAGCCTTTCTCTTCCTCTGCAGCCAGATGGCCAGACCGCTGACCACCCCCAGTCCTTCTCAGATGCAAGCCCGGAAGAAGCGCAGAGGGGTGAGTGAGCAACAGCTTTTGAGGAGCCCAGTCAGGCAGGGGTATGCACAAAATCCAAAGAGGCCTTGCCCATCATCCCAGCTGATTGGATAGGTTCAAACCCAAGCTCTGCCAATTGTGATCCTGGTGACAGGGCATGCTACCTCCCCTCCAATGTCTTGCTTCTTCCTTTGAGTGACAGATAGCACCTACCTCAAAAGACTGATTTGTTGTTTGCTTTTCAAATACACTATGCAATTGAAGATGCTCTTGAACTCCTATTCCTGGTCTCTTAGCTTCCCAAATGCTGGGGTTATAGGCATACACCACCACACCTGGTTGTTGCAGTACTGAGGATTTAGTTGAGGCCTCATATATGCTAGAGGCAAGCATGCTACCGACAGAGCTACATCCCTAGTCAAAACAAAGGGTTGTTCTGAAGACTCAGTGCATTCCCATAAACTCTGATGGGCCCCTGACAGTAAGCCACTAATACTTTTGTTGTAGTCTACCCTCTACCCTCTTTCCTCGGAACCCAGAACATTCTTTTCCTCTTTGTGTTAAGCAGGGAGGTGCAAAGGGGAGCCCCTTGCTAGCAGCTCTCCATCTTATCCCACCCCACCTCTTTCTGGGGATCCAGAGGCCTGGGATCTGGCAGGAGCCAGTCATTCACTCACTCATCAGAAGACGTAGGCGAATCATTTTTCCCTACCTCGTGTTCTGTCTCTAAAAGGTGATGGATTAGCTGAGCGGTGGTGGCACACACCTTTAATCCCAACACTCGGGAGGTAGAAGCAGGCAGATCTCTGTGAGTTCAAGACCAGCCTGGTCTACAGAGTAAGTTCCAGGACAGCCAGGACTGTTTCACAGAGAAACCCTGTCTCGAAAAACAAAGTGATGAGTTATATCTATACAGCTATGAGGATTCTGTCAACAGAATTGTGGAGAAGACAGAGATAGTGTGGAAAGAGCAAGACCCAGAATTCTTCAGGTGTTCTCATGATCCAGAAACTGGAGGGCTAATCTGGCCCAGCAAGGCCCCCCAGGTTTATACCAGTGCTGAGGCTGGTGTCCCCATTGTGATAGGCAGTGTCCTGCTTTACCTATGGTGACTATCATCCCTACAGACCAGGACAAGAGGCCTGAGTGCCAGTCTCAGCTCTGTGCTTTTACTGTGTGGCATTAAGCAAATTATTGTCATTCTGAATTTTCATTCTTGTCCTCCATAAATAAAGAATAGATTCACTGCCCAGGAAAAAAATCTTGAGGGAAAATATGAGTCAGTGTCCATCAGGGAACACTGGAAAGTGTGATGAAATGCCTACAGGGAACCTCTTGTCACCATTTTCAGATCATAGAAAAACGGCGCCGAGACCGAATCAACAGCAGCCTTTCCGAATTGCGTCGCCTGGTGCCCACAGCCTTTGAGAAACAGGTATATGACACTGCTGATTGGGCAAAAGGCAGGGTGTCTCCTACTGCTGGCAGAGCTATGATCATTTATAAATAGCTGTCACTGGGGTCTGGGAAGATGGCACAGAGGGTATGAGCAATTGTTGAAGATCTGAGTTTAAATCCACAGCAGACCTATAAAAGCCAGACACAGCTGTGCACACCTGTAGCATCAGCATTGGGAGGCAGAGAGACAGGCAGATTCTAGGAGCTGGGACAGTGAGGACTTGAGTTCAGTCTGTGTCTCACATTGTGGAAAGAGAGAAAGGACTCCACCAAGCTGTCCTCTGACTTACGCGTGCGCAAGTGAGGGTCTCTCTCTCTCTCTCTCTCTCTCTCTCTCTCACACACACACACACACACACACACACACACACACACACACACACACACACACACACGCTTTTTAAAATGTAGGGCTGGAGAGGTGATCCAGCAATTAAAAGCACATGCTGCTCTCCAGAGGACTAGAGCTCATCCCAGCCTGCAGCTCACAACTGCATATAATCCCAACTCCAGGAGATCTGATGATGTCTTCTGGCCTTTGTAGGCACCTGCACACACCTGAACATACATTCACACAGATACACATGCTACATAGAAACAATTTAAAAATCTAAGAAAAAAGAAGATGGAGAGCAATAAAGGACCATACTCTGTGTGTTATCTCCTGGCTTCCACATGGGTACCACCATACATGGGTACCACACAGACATGCACATATACAAGTGTGCATATGCCACACACATGTGCACACACACACACACACAAGTATGCATAGTTGTCACTGGCCATGGGACAAGGGGAATAGATGATTATACTTAGCAAAGTGTCTTGGGTATGGTGGCTTTATACCTGATGTGTTCCTTTGGATTAAGTCCTAAAAGTGTTCCTGAGAGGCAGGGATTATTCTGCACATTACACACAAAGAAGTAAAAGACAGAGATGCCATGTCATATCTATCCACTGCATTACATGGTTAATACATATCTGAGCAGAAAGAGCGTGTAGCTGTATCACATGTCCCCTGACATTTCTAGAACTCTTTGAAAGTAAAACAGGCCACTCAGAAAGTGAGCACCTATTGTTGAACATGGGGACAGGGGGTGACTGCAGTGGAAAGACAAATGATTGAATCAAACTGCCCTATGCTCAAGGCTCAGGTCACATGTCATCTGCCTTCCATTAGGCCAGTAAGTACAAGTCAGCCATTCCACAGATGCTCATTAAAACCTTCTCAGAGCCAGCAATGAACTAGATTTAGTGTCTGTATTTAAGGGACTGACATGGAGAGTCCGACCCTCAGGTTTCCCATGGGAGCCAAGGTTCCCTAGAGGTTTGGGAACATTTCCCAAGAGAGAACAGAGGAAGAGCAAGCTCTTTGGGCTCCAATGATGGGCTAGGACTCAGGGAAGCTGGAGTTGGATCCCAGGGTAGCGGGTCTATGGGGCAGTCGAGGTGGATGATAGCCGTCTGGTGAAGGTGATGGGCTTGGAGATGGAGGAGTCTCCTGAGAGAGGGCGGGCCTATATTCACTGAGGACATTTTAGGAGAGGGGCACCTAAGAGGCAAGGAGACTAAAGAGGATTCAATCAAGGCAGTCGAGTCAGGGAGGGATTTTAGGATGGAACCTTAGCCGTGATGCAGAGGGCCAGACTGAGATGCGAGCCCCTTTCAGACCCGGAGAGCTTGGACAAAGTAGCAGCCCAAGTGGTCAGGGCGTGGGAGGACAAGGGTGGAAGGGCAGGGAGGAAGCCCAGGCAGTGAATGCTGCTGGGGACAGGAGAACAGTGAGCAACAGCAGTCACCTGCAGCCTGCACCCTCTGCCTTCCATACCACAGGGCTCCTCCAAGCTGGAGAAAGCCGAGGTCTTGCAGATGACAGTGGATCACTTGAAGATGCTCCATGCTTCTGGTGGCACAGGTACCAATGCTCTACCCTCTTGGGAGTTACTCACATTGCAAATACTTTGACCCAGGGGCTGGGGATCAAGGAGTGAGCTCAAACTGGTGGTCAAAGTAGGTTGTCATTGCTCTTCTGTGGGAGGACTGAAGTAGATTCCAGCCACCATTGGCCAAGCTCCTCTCTGTTCTTTTGTTTTGTTCGACTTTGGTGTTTGTTCTGAGAAAAGGGTCTCACTCTGTAGCTCAAGCTGCCCTCAAATTCATAAATCATCCTGCCTCAGCCTCTATCGTTCTGAGATTGCAGGCAGGAGCCACTACACCAAATTGCCCGTCTTCTTCCATTGTCTCGGAACCCTTTCCTCCGTTTGACTTCTCCCAGTCTTAGAGGGTTGTTCTGTACAACAGGCTTCCAGAAGACTCAACAGAAAACCTGGTTATCAGGTAGCTTGGATAAGCAAACTTTCACTAGAATCCCACTCTTCAATTAACCTAAACCGAGGGAGGAACCTGCCTGAGATGTTTAGCCACAGATACCCTGTTGGTGTCTCTGCCTACTGGCCTAAGCTTCTAGACTGCTGTTGTTTCCTGGGCAGCACTGGGTGCTGCCCAGGTGTCAGATTATATAGGAAGAGGCGAGTCATTCCATCATTTTGCTAGTGCCTTCCATTAAAATCATGGAGCGGCTATGACTTTTAAAAGACTCACAGGTGAATGGAAATCTTGTCTGGTAGTTTCTAGGTGTGTTTGGCGATCTCAAGATTGGGAAGCCTTCACACCCCACAGACCTTAACTACAAAGATGTAAAGCTCAAGAACTGCTTTCAACTCTGGAAGAGACCAGTGGCATTTTAAGTGGTTCAAATCGGTGCTGCTTCACAGAGGTACCTGGGGACAGGCAGCATTGCAGGGTCGTCTCCCCGAAAGAGCCAGTCTGGATTGGACTGTAGGAATTTGCAAGTTGCCGACCTACCCAATAATTCAAGCGTCGAGACTCCTTTTGAAAAGTCTGCCAAAGGAACGCATTCCTGACGGTGGCATTCAGTGGGGAGATGCTTCAAATTATATTCATGGTTATCCTATTAAAAGGAAAGTGGTGATTAGCATGTGGGAAGCCCTTTAAAATGTTTCCACTTATCTCGATTCATTCTCACAAGAACCAGGAAGGAGGGGGTAGGGCAGGCTGTCCTCGCCACTCAGGCTAATGGAGAGGTCAGAGAGTGGTTTGGGAGTTCAGGCTTCTGATTTGAATTCTGGCTCTGCTGCTTCTGAACCTTGTGACTTAAGACAAATGGCTTTATCCTCTCTGCCCCCTGAGTTCCTTTAGCTATAAAGTGGGTATGGTAAAAGGGTGTTTATAAGGATTAAATTAGATGCTACAGAGAGGTGTGTAATAAGAACTCAGCAGACTTTTGTTTAAAAAGAACAACATAGCCAGGTATAATGGTGTGCACATGTAACCACAGCTCTCTGGAAATGGAGGCTGGAGGATCGAGAGTTCAAGATCAGTGTAGGCAACACAGTGAGTTCCAGGCCACTTTGGACTACCTGAATGGTTATCTAAAAGTTAACTAATTAATTAAAAGAGACTGAGGATGTAACTCAGTTGGTAGAGTGCTTGCCTAGTATCCACGAAGCCTGGGGTTCACTCCCTAGCATTGCATTAACCAGGTGTGGTGGCATAGGCCTGCAATCCTAGCACGTGGAGTGTGGAGATAAGAAGATCAGAAGCTTAACTACATAATGAGTTGAGGGCCAACCTGGACAACATTAGATCAGGTCTCAAAGTAATATAAAGAAATAACTGTTTCAACTGGCCCATGGTAGTGCATGCCTTTAATCCCAGCACTCTGAGTTTAAGACCAGCCTGGTGTAGTGATATTTTGTTTATGATCTAACAAATAAAGCTTGCCTGAAAATCAGAGTGCAAAGCTAGCCACACTAGTTAGCCATAGAGGCCAGGCAGTGGTGGCATACACCTTTAATCCCAGCACTAAGGAGGTGGAGACAGGAGTGATATGGCTGGGCAGAGAGAGGAATATAAGATGGGAGGAGACAGGAGTTCATGACAGTCTGAGGCAGCAGTCTGAAGCAAGCAGTCTGAGGACAGGATCGTCCCTTTGGTCTGAGCATTGGTAGAGGTAAGAACTCTCTAATGACTGGCCACTCAGCTTCTCTGATGTTTCAGCTTTCACCCCCTGATAACTGACTCTGAGTTTTTATTATTAAAACCAAAGAGAATTCATGCTATAGCCTGGTCTATAGAGTAAGTTCCTAGACGGCCAGGGCTACACAGAGAGAAACCCTGTCTTAAAAAACAAACTCCGTGTGTGTGTGTGTGTGTGTGTGTGTGTGTGTGTGTGTGTGTGTGTGTGTGTGTGTGTGTGTTTAAAAAAAAAAAAGAGTACAGCAAATACAGAGAGGTGAGGGGACACACACACCATCACACAGCACAGCCAAGTTTCACTCCAGACTGCCTACATTCAGCAGTCTCCCTCCAAGAGTCCCAGCCATGAACCAAAGACAAGCTATCTGCTGTCACAGTCAGAAGTTGGTGTTGGCCGCTCTTTCTTTACCCAGAAGGTCGTTGAAAGAAGAGCAGGTATGTAGAGGCAGTAGAGATGTGGGTGCCTGTGTAGATAGTCCACCTGGCTTGCCCATCAGAGACATCAGGCCAAGAGAGAGACCTTGCCTGATGGCAGCTGCATGGGGCCAGTACATCCCAAACTGTGTTCTGAGCAGCAGGATGAAACTCAGATGCAGCAGCAGCTGGGCCGGTGGTGTAAGTGTGTCCATTTATGGAGGGGTTCCGAGGACCATTTCATTTCCGCCTCTCTACTCACTGCAGCAGCAAATACTACAGCAGTGGGCACTGCTTCTGTTGTCTCCCCATTTCCAGGCTAAGGAAACCGAGGCTTAGGAATGCACATCCGTGGCCAGGTGCTTAGTTTAAGTGGCAGATCCATGCCTTGAACCCAGTTGTGGTCGCTTCTAAAGGCTTCACCACTACACAATTGTGCCTTCTTCTCCAAGTGGCCTTCTACTCTGATAGCTGCCAGCATTCCCTGTGCTCCTCAAGCCTGCCTCTGTTCAGTAGGCAGGGTTAGTCTACATCTTCTATGTTCACTGTCTTCTCACAGGAGTCTGCTTAGAGAAATTATGCGGGCCACAAGATAGTCTTTGCATTCATCATGAAGTGTGAAGAAAATACATTTTGTGATGCAGACAGTTGGTGTCTCTCCACAGCATTCAGAATTTATCTGGAATGATAAATTCAGATAAAACTGTCTCTCCACAGCAACTTCCCCCCAAAAACAAAATCTCAGGAACTGATGACATATTTTATGAAGACAAATTGGTGAAGGTCCAACATTTTTAAGAAAAGGGTTTTTAGTACTTTATAGTGGGAGACTGGGGCTCAGAGAGGTGAAGGGACACGTCCAAGGTCACTGGGCCATTGTAGGCTATATAAGTGGCGCAGGTCACTCAGGGTATCTGTGCTTCTCTCCCTAGCATGCCCTCATGGTACTTTACTTTACAGGGTTCTTTGATGCCCGAGCCCTGGCTGTTGACTTCCGGAGCATTGGCTTTCGGGAATGCCTCACTGAGGTCATCAGATACTTGGGGGTCCTGGAAGGACCCAGTAGCCATGCAGACCCTGTCCGGATTCGCCTTCTCTCCCACCTCAACAGCTATGCAGCTGAGATGGAGCCTTCACCCACACCGACTGGTGCCCTGGCCTTCCCTGTGTGGCCCTGGTCCTTCCTCCATAGCTGTCCGGGGTGGCCTTCCCTGAGCAGCCAACTTGCTATTCTGGGAAGAGTGCCTGGCCCCGTCCTTCCCAATGTCACCTCTCCCGCTTACCCCATCTCAGCCCTCCGGTCCACACCAGTCCACAGAGTGGCTGGTACCATTCTGCCAGCCCGGAGGAATTTGTTGCCCAGTCGAGGGGTACCTTCCACCCAGAGAGCCCATCCTCCTGAGAGGCCAGCTGCCCCTCCACCCACAGCTCCTGGTAGTAGGGCTGCCAGGAGCAACCATGTAGTCCCCAACCTGCCATCTTCCTCCCCAATGGCCCCTGGAGCTGGGAAATCTGACGACAGTATGTCTGGTCCCATCTCCAGTCCATCTCCTTTGGGGCCAACTGGGAGGCCAGCAGGAACGGTGCTCTACCACTCCTGGGTGTCTGAAATCACTGAAATTGGGGCTTTCTGAGCTGACCCCACTACAACCATCCCCTAGGAATGAGGAACATTCTTACTTTCCCCCATGAGCTCTGAAAATGGTGCCGCCTTTTCTAGAACAGCTTCTAAACAAAGGCATCCCTCCTTGCCCCTCAGAGCCCCACCCCCACCCTCCTCACCAACAATCCTGCTGCCTACCTGGCTCCCCTGTAGCCTTTTCAGAGCTCAGAGTCTTAGTCTCATTTACCACAGGCACAGATGACCTACATGGTGCCTTGTGACCACCTAGGTACTGTGAACCCAGTACCATGGACCTTGGGTCTGGAGCCGATGCTTTAACCTAAAGATTCTGTGGCATAGCAGGCTGCTCACATGAAGAGGTGGGACTCCCAGTCCTGAGGACTGATGGGATTCAGTCACCCCAGGCCAACAGGATGGAATGCACTGTCTGCTTCACTTCCTGGGGACAGAAATGAAGCAGGGCCTATTGAGATGTCTGAGGCCCGCCACGTAACGGTGAAACACAGGACAAGATCTGTCTATCTGTCCTCCAATCAGCAAAGGCCCACAGCTTCAGATGCACACATGACCAGCCACTAAGGCTTGACAAGTAAGCCAGGAGGATTCCCCACAGTAGCAAAGCTCTGTGGCAGGGTATCCTACCACCAGCCCTCAGACGGGAGCCAGGGCTGAAGAGCAACGAGAGAGCCCCACACCCCTTCTCTTGGGCACCATCCTCCAGGACTATGGCCCTTCCTGCGGGTCCCCCGTGTGGAAGACCTGTGGCCCTGATGGTGGCACCCCAAGAGGCATTCTCTTGGGATTCAGCACCAGACATCTGAGCTGCCTGGTTTGCATCCGGCTCCTAGAGCCCAGACTGCTGCCACAGCCAAGGGCTGTCAGGCTAGATAAAAATAACTTGGAGGAGGGCGAGAACAGGCAGAGGCAGCTGGGCTCTCCAAGGTCACACAGTGGGTCGAGGGCCTGAGAGCCTGATCACCCTCATTTCACACAGCTGGCTTTGCTCGGAGGCCAGCCCCGCCTCGGGCCACTTGCCTCTCTAATGGGAATAAATGGCCAGTGGAACAGCAGAGACTGACTGACATTTAGGGTTGTCCTATCAGTAGACAAAGTGTGGAAACACTTCTGTCCTCTTTGGTGGGCACCTGCTCCCACAGTGCCCCTGAGGACCACCCAGTGTGCCATCTGGGAACACCCTGGTTAATGCCAGGCAAAACCAAGATTGTTATTCATTGGTGCTGGGACCATGCTGAATATGAAATACTTTCTAGGTCATCATAGAAAGTCCCTCATCCCTGCCCCAGCCTTTGATGGAACCATGGTCCCCAGAGCTGTAATAAGGAGCCTGTGGGCACAAGAATAGAGTTTACAAAACCATGGGAGCAAAAGGGTCATTTCGGAAAAGTGGAACAGAGGGCAGAGGTTGCCTGAGTGACCCAGAAAGCACTAGTGAATAGGTCAAGAAGAGAGAAAGACTTCCTTTTCTCCTTAGTAGAAGCAAGCTCTTTCATCTTGCTGCCATATTAGACTGGTCTGAAGGCATCCCTGTGAGGTGCATTGTCAGCCAACTGAGAGAGACAGATACAGATACAGATACAGATACAGATACAGATACAGATACAGATACAGATACAGATACAGATACAGATACAGATACAGATACAGATACAGATACAGATACAGGAAGGGTAGAAGAGTCATGCGAGGCTCCCAGGGGTGGGGAGACATGATAGAAGTTCTTGGATATTAGGGTCTTACTGCAGACCTGCAGTCTGGAAGCCTGATCCCATGTTCACTCAGGGCTGCGCTATGGTAAACACATTTCCACGTTGCAGGTACCTGAACTGCAAAGCAGTCTGTTGACACCATGGAAACATGGCAGAAATAGCTGAACCCTTTGAGCATCCATCCTGGTTGGTCCTTCTCCCAGGAGACTGGGAAGGTGACACTCCCCTACACACACACATACACACACACACACACACACACACACACACACACACACACACTACCCAGCTGAGTATTGAAGTCTCCTGTTTCTAGTCCCAAGCCTTTCTGATGGCCCCCAACATTCTCATCCCATTGCAGGGTATTGCAGACAAGCAATAAAGATGTTTAGTTCTGGAAACTTCCACCATCAAACTTCCACTTCTACTTCCTGAATGTTTTGGAGTCACTGAACCCATAGGCAATGTCCCCTCTCCCCTAGATTATTGTCCCAGCTTCCTTGCTTTGCTCTGGCTGTGCCAGACAGTTCTCAGCAGCCACTGGAGAGAATGTGGCCTGTGCAGAGCCCATCATATCAACCTAGCCTGAGACCTAGACGCCCCCACCCACACACCCTGTTATTCTAATGATAAAAATCAGAGCTCTTTTTTAAAATCCTAACCCAATTTATAACCTTGCTTTTTGCTGGCCCCAGACTTGCTCAGTGCTTATGCTACGCTGGCCTGTTCTCATAACCCCAGCATTCCCATCTTTTTTTTGCTTGTTTGGTTTGTTGGTTATTTTTTGAGACAGGGTTTCTCTGTGTAGCTCTGACTGTTCTGGAACTCAATCTGTAGACCAGGCTGGCCTCAAACTCAGAGATCCCCTGCCTCTGCCCCCCAGTTCTGGGATTAAAGACGTAGGCCACCATGGCCCAGCTACCAGTATTCCCATCTTCAGAACTTCTCCACTGAGGTTCCCAGAATGTTCTTCTCTTCCTTTTGCATGACCTTCTTCAGCATCTCAGGCCTCGCCTTCCAAGTCACCTCCTCCTGGGGGCCTTTCACGACTAATGTGCTTGAATAGCTCATTTGTCTCAGAAGTGCCGATTGTTTCCCTTCATGGAGAGCTGACTAATGCATACCTGCTTGAGTGTTTGTTTATTGGTTAGGTATATTCCCCAATGGAATGAAGCTCCATGAGGCCAAGGGCCACACCTGGCCTGTGTTCCCATCTGTACCAAGCACTGAACGAAAGACCTGCTTATCATCACTGTCCTGTGAACTTTGCTGAGTATCTAGATCAAGGAGGTGAGAAGGTTTCTAGTTTTCCGTGTGGCTGGCACAGACCCTATTGGAGATGGATTCCACTCTTACCCTGATAGCTGGCTTAGAGAGGAGACAGGAGAGCCAAGGCTGAGGAACGGGGAGTTCTGGCAGAATGGTCAGAAGTCCCTGGCCAGAGGAGAGGCAAACGTGTTGGCCCTGGAGTGCATGCTGACAGCTGAGCCTGCCAGCGGGTTTGTTCTTTGCTCTTGGCCTAGCTCCGCAATGTATCCAGCCCCCCAGCAAATCCAACATTCATGGAGAGACGCCCTGTGTCAGCCAGGCCTGACAGAGCCAAAGGTAACAAACACAAGGTTGCTCAGAGGGCAGCATATCCTCTGCCTAGATAAATGAACATGGAAAGGTCTCTGGAGAAGGCTGAGGGCTGTGGAATGGGTATGCTTCTCTGGGTAGGTAGGTTGTGGGAGGGGCCCTGGAAGGTCAAGGGGCTCCCTTGCAGAGATCTGGAAGTTCACCCAGGAAGTTACAGAAGCAGGCAGGGAGCTGAGTGCAGGCCCTCAGTGCAAGTGAAAGATGGGCTAGCCTGAGCTCTGCGACTCATTGTCCTTGTTAATAGGAAGTGATTTTCTTCAAGCTCTTTGCCTTTCCACACCTAATGTTTTCATCTGTAAGATGGCTGCCCACATATGTGCACATGCATAAACACAAATAAAAATGTAATAAAATTATTTTAAAGAAAAAGAATGTGGCGTTGCTGGGCGTGGAGGTGCGTCTGTAATCTCAGCATTCAGACAGGGAAGCAAGAGGATCAGGAGTTCAAGGCTAGCCTCAGCAGCATGAGACTGTCTCAGGTAAACAACAATTGGGGTAGCATGGTACTGGAGAGATGGCCTAACAGTTAAGAGCACTTGTGGCTCTTGCAGAGGACCCAGGTTTGGTTCCCAGTGTGGCGTCTAACAAACACCTGTAAGTTCCAGAGGTTCGCTTCTGTCTGCTTGGCACTTGTTGCTCACAATGCAGACAGACATGCAGGCAGAACACCCATACACATAAAAACAAACAAATTACAACAACAAAATGATGACGAAAAAGATGGGGGAGGAGCCGGAGGGGAAAGAGGAAGAGGAGGAGATTTGGCCTCACCTCCAAACTCCTAGATGCTTTTGTAAACATAGTGCCCAGGTCAGGTGACTGTGGTTTAACCTATCCGGGCAGGCCTCAGCCTCTCATTAGGAGATACAAAGAGAAGAATGGAGATCTTTTCCAGTTAGGACATTCCTATTCAAAAGGTGTTCGAGACCAGCCTGGTTTACAAGAATTCCAGAACAGCCTCCAAAGCCATAGAGAAACCCTGTCTCGAAAAAACCAAAAAAAAAAAAAAAAAAAAAAAAGTCCAGACTGGCCTTGAACTCTATATAGCTGAGGATGGCCTTGAACTACTGATTCTGCCTCTACCTCTCAAAGGTGGGATTCCAGGGGTGCCCCATCAGACCTGGCTTTTGCAGTCTATGCTGGGGATCAAGCCCAGGACTTCATGTGTGCCAAGCAAGCACTCTGCAGACTGGACTACACCCCTAGCTCAAAGCTGATGGCTTTCTGAGAAGCAGAGTAGAACTTATTCCCATGGGGACATTTCTGTCCCTTGGACCCTCCCCTAGTCCCCAGCCCATAGCAAAAGAATAAGGAGTGTTTCATGTGTGCCACTGTGACTTGAATGTGATTTGACTAACCCACAGTGCACAGTACCACGGGAGACCCCTGAAGCAAGGGTCCAAAGTCCGTCCAGGTAAATGAGGAGAAACAAATATCTGGGGCAGTAGCAGACGGTCCCTGATCTTGCTGTCATGGCAGGCATTGCTAATCAATTTCATACCCTGCCTCCTTCTTATTTTCTCTTAAGATTTATTTTTTATTTTATTTGGAGGTGTCTGAGTCAGTGTTCTATTGCTGTGAAGAGACACCATGACCACAGCAACTCTTCTAAAGGAAAACATTTCATTGGGGCTGGCTTACAGTTTCAGAGGTTTAGTCCAGTATCATCATGGTGCCATGAGGTCAGACATGGTGCTGGAGAGGTAGCTGAGAGTTCTACATCCAGATAGGCGGACAGCAGCATGAGAGAGACTCTGGGCCTGGCTTGAGCATTTGAAACCCCAAAGCCCACCCCTGTGACACACTTCATCCAACAAGGCCACACCTCCTAACTCCTGTCAAGTAGTGCCACTCCCTAATGATGGCCCATCCAAATCTATGAGCCTATGGGGGCCATTTCTATTCAAACCAGAGGTGTGTGTGTGTGTGTGTGCACGTGCGTGCGTGCGTGCGTGTGTGTGTGCGTGCGTGCGTGCGTGTGTGTGTGTTTGCACACGCACACACGTGTGTACAGGCACCATGATGCTCGGGTGGAGGTCAGAAATCAGTTCTCTCCTACCATGCTTTTCAAGCAGGATCTCTCTCATTTCTTTTTGTTGTTGTTTGTTTTGGTTTTGGTTTTGGTTTTGGTTTTGGTTTTTCGAGACAGGGTTTCTCTGTGGCTTTGGAAGCTGTCCTGGAACTCGCTCTTGTAGACCAGGCTGGTCTGGAACTCACAGAGATCCACCTGCCTCTGCCTCCCAAGTGCTGGGATTAAAGGTGTGTACCACCAACGCCCAGCTGATCGCTCTCATTTCTGCTGTTGCTCTGCATATTCTAGCTTCCATATGGTTCCTGTTTTTGCCTCCCTCCTTGCCATAGGAGTGCTGGCATCATAGGTGGGCACCTCAACATCTAGCTTTTACATGGGTTCCTAGGGTTGAACGCCAATCAATCACCAGCTTGCAATGCAAGTACTTTACCTACTATACCATCTCACCTGCCCACCCTTGCCCCTTCTAAAGACAGCTGAAATCCAGAACCAAACTTGATTAATCATTGCTGGCACAGGAGATAAAACCCACTTGCCTTATAGAATCTGACTAGCTCTGCTTGGCTCTCACTCCAGACTGAGTTCATGGGTAACCAGGCTTGGGGATTTCCAGTTTTGTTCCTGCAGTGTATGAATAACTAGCCGGAAGCCCCTGGCCCTTGCCATGACCAGCAGCAAACATGTGTGGGTGTCATCCATGCTGCCTCAGCCCGAGGACAGGGTTCCTATTGAAATTCCACATGGGGTGGCATAGTGTGGCTGGGAGAGGGGCCGCAGCAGGCTTCTGACACAGCCCAGCCTTGAGGGCCTGAAGGGGGAACACAGTTGTGGGCAGAGCTCTAGCAACTTCTCTGCTTGGTCAGAGATAAGATTAGGATTGATGCCTCCCACTCACACCTGTAAAGTCCAGACTTGGATTCCTATAGCCAGGCAGGAGGATCTCTGTGAGCTTAAGACCAACCTGGTCTACTACAGAGTGAGTTCCAGGAAAGAGCTATACAGAGACACCCCATCTCAAAAAAAAAGAAAGAAAGAAAGAAAGAAAGAAGGAAGGAAGGACGGGAAGGAAGAGGAAGAGAGGGAGGGAGGAAAGAAGGGAGGAAGGAAGGAAAGTTCTGGAGTTGTCCCTCAAACATACCTGTCTGTCTGTCTGTCTGTCTGTCTGTCTCTCTCTCTCTCTCTCTCTCTCTCTCTCTCTCTCTCTCTCTCTCCCTCTCTCTCTCTCTCAGATTTCTTTATTTTATGTGTTTGAGTACTTGCCTGGATGCATGAACTGCACCCCATGCATGTCTGGTGCCTGCAGCAGTCAGAAGAGGACATCGGATCCCCTAGAACAGTGCAGTTACAGCAGTTGAATCAGCCCCACCTCCTCCGCGGGAGCAGCAAATGCTCTTAACTGCTGAGCCATCTCTCTAACCCCTTGAACCTCTCTCCCTTACAGCCCACACCCAGCGTGCCAGCAAACCCTATCAGTTCTATCCCTCTGTGACACCGGCCTCTGCCACTCCTGGCAGGTGTACACAGTCCTATCTCGGGACCTTTTGCTTTCTCTTCCTAAAGGGCCCGCTCCTAGATATCTGGATGCCCACACAGCTGGCTCTCTGTCTCCTTTAGATTTTCCTTGATGCCAATGTGATACGGGCTTCCCTGACAGCCCTCTCTGTAGTGTATGCTTCCTTTAGTCCCAGTGTTCCCAGCTTTCTTCTCTGCCCTAGTTTTGGCATTCTTCATACTCATACTAAGAATATTACTGCAAGATCAAAGCTAGCCTGATCTACATAAGGAGTTCCAGGCCAGAAGGGGTTATATTTTAAGACACTGTCTCAAATAATAATGCCAACAACAACAGTAATAATAAATAAAATAGAAACCTAAAATGTTTCTGGTTTTTGTCAGTTTCTCTTCCTAAAATACTTCAGGTGACAAGAAGTTTGTTTTTTTTTTTTTTTATTTAACTTAGAAACAAGCTTGTTTTACATGTCAATCCCAATTCTCTTACTCCCCTCCTCCCCTGCCCCCCACAGGCCCCCTATCTCATCCCCTTTTTGCTACCCAGGGGGGTGAGGCCTTCCGTGGGGGATCTTCAAAGTCTGTCATATCTTTTGGAGCAGGGCCTAGGCCCTCCCCCGTGTGTCTAGGCTGAGAGGAGTATCCCTCTATGTGGATTGAGCTCCCAAAGTCCATTCGTATACCAGGGATAAAAGAATTTTTTTTCTTTTCTTTTTTATCTTGTTTTTTAATATGGGGTCTCACTCTGAAGCCCAGGTTGCCCTGAAAGCTATAGTGTAGCCTAGGTTTGTCTGTCCTCATGTGTCAGCCTCCTAAACTCTGGATTGCAATGAGGCACCAAGCTCAACTAAAGGAAGAGATTTCTGTGTGTGACCACTAGCTGTATGAGAAAACAGCAATAGCATGCACTAGTAATAAATAATGTTGCTGGGGGAGAAGGAATGGGGGTGAGGGGAGGGAGAGGGAGAGGGGAAGTACATGTGAAACAAGCCTGTTCCCTAATTGAATTAATAATAATAATAATAATAATAATAATAATAATAATAATAATAATAATAATAAATAATGTTGCTATTATTGATAAGTTATAAAAATGGGTTCAGGATCAAACTTAGGCTTTCTAAGCAATTCCCTTTAAACGACAGGAGCTTTTTCTCACAGCCCACATGCCTGTTCTTTATCCATTACTGCCCTCTAGTGGCCTATTAAAAATAACAGACTTGCTATCCAATTTATAGGCGCTCTTACCCTGATAAAAACATTGAAGGCCTGTGCATGAGGTGCTTCTTCCTATGCTAGCAGAACAATAGGACACACTGCAGAGCACCTGTTCTTCACCCTCACGGCTGAATGGATGACTAGGAGCTGCAGCTCATAGTCCAACATCCCAAGTATCAGACTGCATATAGCTAGCTCATAAAGAGACCAAAATTCCAAGTACAACTTTAACTGAGTTCATATCACCTTTGCATTAGAGTGAAGTACCCAGACACTCTTCTGGATGTATCTGAGCTGTTATTAATTGGTTGGTAGGTTTTTTGAGACAGTATCTCGCTAGCCCTGGCTGTCCTAGAATTAGCTATATAAACCAGGCTGGCTTAGAACTTAGAAAGTTGTGCCCACCTTTGGCCTCCAGACAACCACATACATACGGCATATCTTCACACAAATACATACACTTAAACATAAATAAAAATAAAATATATATAAAGAAATAAGAAGTTGGGCATTGGCAGCACACGCCTTTAATCCCAGCGCTCAGGAGGCAGAGGCAGTCAGATCTCTGTGAATTTGAGGCCAGCCTGGTCTACAGAGCGAGTGCCAGAATAGGCTCCAAAGCTACACAGAGAAATCCTGTCTCGAAAAACAAACAAACAAAAAAGAAGGAAAGGAAGGAAGAAAAGTAAAGAAGAGAAAAGAAAAGAAATAAGCTGGGCGATGGAAGCCTTTAATCCCAGCACTCGGAAGGTGGAGCAGGCAGATCTCTCTTAGTTCAAGATAAGCCTGGTCTACAGAATAAGTTCCTGGATAGCCAGGGCTACACAGAGAAACCCTGTTTCAAAAAACTAAAATAAATAAATAAAATGAGGGTCTGGTGAGATGGCTCAGCAGGTAAAGGGGCCTGAACTTTGTCACCAAGCCTGTCAGCCTAAGTTTGAGTTTCATCTGCAGGACTCACATAGTGGAAGAGAGAACCAACTGCCTCAAATTATCATCTTCTGACTTCCACATGTATGCATGGCATGTACATATTGCCTGCCCAAAAAAAAAAACCACAATTAATAAATGAAATTTTAAAATTAGTTTTTGTTTGTTTGTTTTTTGAGACAGGGTTTCCTCTGTGAAACAGTCCTGGCTGTCTTGGAACTGAATGTTAAACTTAATTTTCTTCCATGTATACAAGGAAAGCAGTGTATTAAATATGTAAGATGTCACCTACATGGGTTTGCCTATGGAAACTAATAAAATAGTAATATAGTCTCTAAGTAAAAAAAAAAAAAAAACCAGCAACAGAAATATGTTTAGGGCTATTTCAGAAATTGTTGGAAATCCTATCCTAACCCCAACCAAAGTTCATTGGACACTTAAAAAGAAAAAAGAAAGAAAGAAAGAAAAAGGAAAAAAAGAAAGGAAGAAAAAGGAAAAAAAGAAAGGAAGAAAAAGGAAAAAAAGAAACTCCACCCAGCAACTCAAACAGCCATTAATTAAAAAAATAAATCTTATGCTCTGTGTAGTGTCGTATGCCTTTAATCCCAGCACTCAGGAAGCAAAAGCAGGCAGATCTCTGTGAGTTCTAGGCCAGCCTGGTCTACAGATTGAGTTCCAGGACATCCAGGGCTACACAGAGAAACCTTATCTCAAAGAACAACAACAACAAAAAGTAGCTGGCTGTGGTGTAGCACACTTTTAATCCCAGTGTTTAAGGGCAGAAGGAGGCAGGTCTCTCTATTCAAGGCTTTGGTGCTCTAACTACAGAGTTCCAAACTAGCCTCACTACATAGTGAGACCCTGTCTCAAAAGAAATTCTTTAAATAAAAAAAAGAAAGCACAAAAAAAGTCAAGTTCAGCAATGCCAATTATAAAAATTAGAATGTTGAGCAACTTTGGAATATATTGAAGGTGCTCTGAATCCCGCTGCATCAAACACTCTGCCACAATTTAATTCCACTTTAAAATGCTTATTATCAACTGGAGAGATGGCTCAGTGGTTAAGGGCATTGGCTGCTCTTGCAAAGGACCTAGGTTCCGTTCCCAGCACCCACATACCTGCTCACAGCGTCTGTAATGCAGTTCCATGTGATCTGACGCCCTCTTCTGGACTCCACCAGCACTGCATGCGCACGGTACATATACATACTTGGAGGCAAGACACTCCAACGCATAAAACAAAAATGAATCTTTTGTTTGTTTGTTTGTTTTTGTTTTTGTTTTTCGAGACAGGGTTTCTCCGTGTAGCTTTGGAACCTATCCTGGCACTCACTCTCGAGACCAGGCTGGCCTCAAACTCACAGAGATCCCCCTGCCTCTGCCTTCCGAATGCTGGGATTAAAGGTGTGCACCAACAATGCCCGGCCAAAAATGAATCTTTTAAAAATTGAAAAACCATTGCATTTTATTTAGTTAGTTTATTTGTGTGTGTCTATGTATGTGTGTGGAAGTATGTATGCCACAGCACTAGTGTGGAGGTCAGAGGACAATTAATGAAAGTCAGCTCTCTCTCTCCCATGAGTCCCTGGGATCAAACTCAAGACACAAAGGTTGAAAGTGCCTTTACCGATATGTGATAGGTAGGGTTTTAGTTGGGGGGGGGGAGTGGTAGGGGAGGAGGGGAGGGAGAGGGAACTGGGATTGTCATGTAAAACAATCTTGTTTCTAATTCAAATAAAAAATTACAAAAAAAATAAATTAAAAGAAAAGAAAGTGTCTTTACCCACTGAGCCTGAGCCCCTCCTCTCTTTCTCTCTCTCTCTCTCTCTCTCTCTCTCTCTCTCTCTCTCTCTCTCTCTGGTTTTTCTTTGTGTAACAGTTCTGGCTGTCCTGGAACTCACTCTGTAGACCAGTCTGACCTCAAACTCACAGAGATCTGCCTGCCTTTGCTTCCCGAGTGCTGGGATCAGAGGTGTGCTCCAGGGCCGGTGTTGGTGGCTCACGCCTTTAATCCCAGCACTCGGGAGGCAGAGGCAGGCAGATCTCTGTGAGTTCAAGGCCAGCCTGGTCTCCAGAGCGAGTGCCAGGATAGGCTCCAAAGCTACACAGAGAAACCCTGTCTCAAAAAACAAAAAAAGGAAAAAAGTTGTGCTCCACCACAGCCCAACTTGAACCTTCTTGCCAGCCCTCCAACTCTTTTTTTTTTTTTTTGAGGCAGAGTCTCTCACTGAACTTAGAACTTGCCATTTTGGGCCAGCAAGTGCCACCCTACCTACCTCACCCCTTCAGTCTGTCTCTGTTCCTCAGAGCCTGACTTCAAATACACACCTGGTTTTCAAGTAGGTGCTAGGGGTCTGACTGCAGGTCTTTAGACTTGCACAGCAAACATATTATCCACTGAACTATCACACTAGCTCCTAATACTTTCTTTTTATTGGTTTAATGATATTCCATTGTATAAACATAGCACAACTGAGTTGTTATTTTGAGATAGTGCTATGCTACATAGCCGAGACTGGCCCCAAAGTTGAGATCCTCCTGCCTCAGTGTCTCAACTGCTAGGATTATAGGTCTGCATTGGACATACTACTTTTTATCTGTTAATCAGTTGATAGATATTAAAGTTGTTTTATTTTATGAATAACACTGCCATGAGCACACATCTGTTTTGGACAGTAGATACATATCAGATTAACTATAATGACTGCTCCTAGAAATTAAAGGGAGTGAGATGGGCAGCCAGAGGAACAAGAGACTTCAGAGACTGGAAAGATGGCTCAGCTGCTAAGAGTACTTGTTTGTCTTGCAAAGGCCCCAGCTAGGTTCCTACTCCTGCATAATGGCTCACAGTCACCTGGAATTCCAGTCCCAGGGCATCTGGTGCTCTTTTCTGACCTCTTAAGGCACCAGGAACACATATGGTATGCATACATACATGCAGACAAAACATGCAGACATATAAAAATAAACATAAAAAAGAAAAAAATTGGGCTGGAGAGATGGCTCAGAGGTTAAGAGCACTGACTGTTCTTCCAGAGGTCCTGAGTTCAATTCCCAGGAACCACATGGTGGCTCACAACCATCCCTTATGAGATCTGGTGCCCTCTTCTGGTGTGCAGATATATATGGAAGCAGAATGTTGTATACATAATAAATAAATAAAATCTTTAAAAAAATAAAATAAAATGTTTTTAAAAAATTAAAATGTATCTGAATATGGTCTTCAGAGCATTCCTTTAAATTCCAGCACCTGGGAGACAGAGGCAGGTGGATCTCTATGAGTTCAAGACCAACCTGAGCTACATAGCTAGTTTCAGGACAGCCAGTTCTACATAATGAGTCCCTGTCTCAAAATAAAATTAAAATAAAAATGTATGTGAGCCAGGTGTTGTGGTTCACGCCTATAATCCCAACACTTGGGAAGCTGAGGCAGCAGGATTGACAAGACCCTGGTTTCAAATCAAAACAATGACTTGGAAGGCAGAGGAGGGAACTGCAAGATGCAAGATCCAGACCTGTCCAGTGGTCCACATAGTCCGAGGCCAGCCAGAGCTCTACAGTGAGATCCTATTTCAAAAATAACAAACAGGATCGGTGAGAGGGTTCAGTAAATAAGGACACTCACTGTCGAACCTGATCTGAGTTCAATCCTCTGACCTAGGTGACTCCTACAAACCAGCATTCACACACAAACAAACAAATTAAATAAAATGCAAATTCTAATAAAAAAAGAGATGAATACAAAAGCTAGGTGTGGTGGTGTTGTATATCTATAATCCCAGTAGCTAGGACGAGGATAATCAGGAGTTCAAGGTCATTCTTGGCTCCATAGGAAATTTGAGGCCAGCTTAGAAAGCATGAGACCCTTGTCTCATAAAACAAAAGAAAGGAAGGAAAAAGATAAAATGCAAAAATATAGATATGTAAATATATACAATATAACAATCAGGTAATAGCATATTTGTTTCATATATATTTGCTTCATATAGATATATATGAAGCAAAAGTGTTCATAGTTGATTATTATATTTTTTTTTATTTATTTATTAGTTCTAGTTAGGGAACAAGCTTGTTTCACATGTAAGTCCCTTCTCCCTCTCCCTCCCCTCACCCCCATTCCTCCTCCCCCACCCCCAGCTACCCCCCATCCCATCCTCCCACCACTCCCCAGGCAGGGTAGGGCCCTCAACCGGGGCTCTGCAAATTCCACCAAATCTTCCTGTGCTGGTCCTGGGCCCTTCCCCCTGTGTCCAGGACTAGAATGTAACCCTTCACATGGGATGGCCTCTCAAAGTCCCTTCTTTTCACCAGGGAAAAATACGAATCCACCACCAGAGGCTCCCTGGAGTGCAGAGGCCTCCTTATTGACATCCATGTTCAGGGGTCTGGATCAGTCTTATACTGGCCTCCCCGACAGCATCTGGGGTCAATGTGCTCTCCCTTGTTCAGGCCAACTGTTCCTGTGGGTATCTCCAACCTGGTACAGACCCCTTCGCTTTTCATTCCTCCCTCTCTTCAACTAAATTCCCGATTTCAACTCAGTGTATATTGATTATTATATTCTGGACAATCAGCACATAAATTAGTCTCAGGGTTTTCTGATTTTAAATCAGAATGAAAATAATATGTTTCTGGACCTGAACTTTCCTATAGCAAAAGTCTGGCATCAGGGGCTGTAGTGTCTGGCTTAAGGCAGCGAGGAAGCTTATTGAGATCCAAGAGGAAGAAGCCAACTCCAAGGCCATAGAAGAAAGGTGGAGTGCCTTAGAACCTGAGGCCTTCACAGTAGCTAAATGGCTCCCTGAGTCCCCGGATAGGACCCAGCTCTGGTCTCAATGAGCCCTGGGGAAAAACCAGAACCAGGCCTAGAAGCGTCTCTTAGACTCCCAGAACTCCTTCTGTCTCTGCATGCTGTGAGGGGAACCATCACCTTCCCCTGAGCTCATTTGACTTTGACTTCTATCCAGGATCACATGCATAGTTTGTAAGATGTTGTCTAAACGCGCAGCTGGAGGGAGCATCTTGCTGGAGACTGGTGATTCCAGAGGGCATCTACACCCCTGTGCCAGACACGGATGCAGGTGGAATCACTGGTTTGTTCATTCACCATTCACAAATTCATTTGTTCAACTGATTTCTTAGTGAGCCTGGCACCACGTAGCAGATGCTGGACATACTGTGGTGAGCAAGCACAACCAAGCTTCAGGAAGCTTACATTCTAGGGTGGGTACCCATGTCATCGCAGACACAACAAATAGATGCAGTAAGAGAAAGCAGGAGGGACTCGTGAGACAATAACACCAGGGGCCGCTGGCCAGAGACTCCTCCAGTGTGACTCGGAGCAGACAGCTCAGAGCTCTGAGCTGATGAAAAGATGGGGAAGTAGTCTGGGGTTGGGGTAGGAGAACATTCTAGTAGAGGAATGGGCTGTATCTTTAACATCTTGCAAGGCCAGTGTTGCTAGCACCAGAGAGGGAGAAGCCAAGAGCCAGATAGGATTGAAGAGGGGCCCAATGCCCTGAGCCTTGTTTAAATATATTCCTTACATGGGGTCCACTTATTGTTATTTCAGTAATTTTCTTCTTGTTTTTGACAGGGTCTCAGTTTACAGCTATGGATTGCCTGTAACTGGCTATGTAGACTAAGCTGGCCTTGAACTCGCAGAGATCTTCCCCCTGCCTTCCTTTGCCCCTGGAGTGCTGGTTTTGAAGGCATGTGCCACAACACCTGGGCTTCCTTCCTCCCTTTTCCCTCCCTCCCTCCCTCCCTTAAGGTTTATTGTGTGTGTGTGTGTGTGTGTGTGTGTGTGTGTGTGTGTGTGTGTGTGTACCTGTACCTGTACCTGTATGAGTTATACATTATATACATGCTGGAGTCCCCAGAGGCCAGAAGAGGTTGCTAGATCCCCTTGAACCAGAGTTACAGGTGGTTGTGAGCCATGGAATAGGTGCTGGGAACCAAACTTGGGTCCCCCGCAAGAGCAGTAAGCTCTCTTAACCACAGAGCTGGCTCTTCGACCTCAATTTTCTTTTTTTTCTTTTTCTTTTTTTTCTTTTTCTTTTTTTTTTTTTTTTGGTTTTTCGAGACAGGTTTCTCTGTGTAGCTTTGGAGCCTATCCTGGCACTCGCTCTGTAGACCAGGCTGGCCTCGAACTCACAGAGATCTGCCTGCCTCTGCCTCCCGAGTGCTGGGATTAAAGGCGTGTGCCACCAACGCCCGGCTAATTAGGTAATGCTTTTACTATAATTTCCTTCAAGTGGGTTTTACCTATTCTTTTTTTTTTCATACTTTTGTTTTTATCTCTGGGTCCTCTTCTAAGCAAGGATATTTATGAGTTCAAAATACCAAAGACTGGCATGGAAACTTGGAAGATTTATCTATGGGTAAAATGCTTCACATGCCAGCCTGATGACCTGAGTTCAAACCCTGGAACTCACAGGGAGGCAGAAGCAGAGAACTGAAGCCACACAGTTCCCTCTGACCTCCTCACTCGAGCTGCATCATACATGCAGTGATAAATAAATTTGAATTTTAAATTTAAAAATTGAAATATGGTAATAATCATCGTGGTAATAATAACAAATGACCCATATGCCACTTGTATTTCACTAAGCCACACTGGCATTATGAAATGTTCTGCCTGGCCCTGACTGAAATCCTTCCCTCTCCGCACCTGTTTGAAGGTACCATTGCCAGCTCCTATCTTAAGAGCCGTGGGAAGTGTCTAACCACGGTGCAGCTGGGGGAGGCTGGTGACTGGGTCTCGTTTACATTTTTTGATAAATGACTCTGGCTGCCTCATGCAAGTTCAGCAGGAGTGCGGTACCACAGGAAGGCAGGGAAGGCTGTCGAGGTCACATGGAGGTTGGAGGCTCTGACTTGGGCAGCAGGGAATGGGGAGCCTGCTGGTGGATTCCACCAGTGCCTGCACCGGTCCCACCCTTCAAGAAGCCATTCTTTCTTTTATCTCTCTGTGCTGACGCAAGTCCTTACCAGATAAATGTAGCGTTTTCAAGCCTCCAGTCTTTGTATCAGCCCCAGGGCCACCAGACTCAGGACGGTGTGTCCACTGCATATAAGAGCCCAGCTTCCTGGCTCGTTCAGGCTGACCCCAGGGAGAACTACGGAGTGACAGCCAGCTGGGCTCTCAAGTCTCTTCCATTGACTGACTACCTCTGTCAGGAACTAAGGAGGGTACATAATTCTTGTCCCCTAAACACGGATGGCCTGTCCACCTATGTAGCTGAATTGGGATAAAGACTGAGAACATTCAGGGGGTATAGGAAGGAGGGGAAGCCTTCACTGGAGTCTTGTTGAAGTCTCTGAACAGTCAAGAGTCAAGAATGCTAATGCAATTAACAGCATTTGCTGTGGAGGTTGCCGACACGGAGACAGTCTGCCTCTTACGTGGGGATATTTCAGGTAAGAATGTGGACATAACAAGGAGCCATGCTTAAAGTCCAAGAGGGTTTGACCTAGTGTGGTCTTTCCCCTTTCTCAGATGGAAACCTGCAATATTCTAGGAATGCCACAAACAAGACTATAAAATCCATTCACAGAACAAGACTTCTTTTTTTTTTAATTTTTTTAAAGAATTTATTTATTTATTATGTATACAACATTCTGCTTCCATGTATATCTGCACACCAGAAGAGGGCACCAGATCTCAGTATAGATGGTTGTGAGCCACCATGTGGTTGCTGGGAATTGAACTAAGACCTCTTAACCTCTGAGCCATCTCTCCAGCCCAGTACAAGACTTCTTATCCTTGTGTGCAACCCTTGTGACCAGTGCGTCTATCTTATCAGGTGTTAATACTATCCTCTTTAACTCAGGAATCCCATAGAATGTCATTTACCCAAAAGAAGGGGGAAAAAACATTTTGCTGCTGTTTCTGAGATAGCTTCACATGTCCTAGGCTGACCTTAGCTTTGCTGAATAACTGAGGGTAACCTTGAACTTCTGGTCCTCCTGCCTTTGTCCGGGACCCAAACACTAGGGTTTCCAGTGTGTGTCACCATGCCCAGTTTATGCAATGCTGGGATTTGAACCCAGGACCTTCTCTATGCTAGAACTCCATCAACTGAGCCACACCCAGCTTAAGGGGAAATTTAGCAAATTTTTGAGAATAAACTGAGAGGCCACTGGACAGTGGTGGCACACGCCTTTAATCCCAGCCCTGGGAGAAAGAGGCAGGCGGAACTCTGTGAGTTCGAGGCCAGCCTGGTCTACAGAGTGAGTGCCAGGACAGGCTCCAAAGCTACACAGAGAAACCCTGTCTCGAAAAACAAACAAACAAACAAAAACCAAACCAAAACAAACAAACCCCCAATAAATTGAGAGAGACCACCAAAATCATGCATATGATTATGGTTAAGGCGTTTACTAAGCTGGGGAGATGGCTCGGTAGTTAGAAGCAACTGTTTCTCTCCCACAGGACCCTGATTCTATTCACAGCACCTGCATGGTGGCTTACAACCATCTGTAATTCCAGTCCCAGAGGATCTGATGACCTCTTCTGGCCTCTGCACACATATGGTAGCCATACACACATGCAAGCAAAACACTTGTACACAGGAATAAAATTAAGCCATTCAAGTGTGCTTCTAGAACCCTTGAGAACCCACAGCCACTTGGGTATATGCTATCTTTTCCTTGAGTGCCTATCTTTTTGTTATTTTGTTGTTGTTAATTCCCTGCTTAGCTTGGTGGTGGTGGTGCACGCCTTTAGTCCCAGCACTCAGGAGGCAGAGGCAGGTGGATCTCTGTGAGTTCCAGACCAGTCTGGTCTACAAGAGCTATTTCCCAGGACAGCCTCTAAATCCATAGAGAAACCCTGTCTGGAAACAACCCCCACCCCAAACACATACACACACACACACACACACACACACACACACACACACACACACACACACACGAAAATCCCCTGCTTAAATCCATGTTAAAATCTTTCCTTGATAAACTCCAACTGTGTTTCATACTGGCTCACGGTGAAGTTCTTTGCTGCCTCGAAGTCAAGAATACTGTCTTGGCTGGGTGTGGTAATGCACGCCTTTAATCCCAGCACTCAAGAGGCAAAGGCAGGCGGATCTCTGTGAATTTCAGGCCAGTCTGGCCTATGTGGACATTCCAGGCCAGCCTGCTTCCCCTGAGTAGAAAAAAAAAAAAAAAAGGCTGATGCACACAGCATCATGAGGCCTTGGATCCTGTTTCTCACAGTGGCTCTCCACCGACTGCTTCAGGCACCCTCATGACCCACCCCCTGTGGCCTGCCCCTCCCCCAAAGTTCCTTTGGGAAGATGGTATCCTTCCAGATGTCCTCCCCGAGGGCTTCTCCGGGGAATGGCCCATCCTTCTCATCATTTCTTAACTACCACACCCCCACTCTCCCCCACCCATTTTGTTTGTGCTCTTGTTTTTGTGTTTGTGTCAGGGTACCCCTGTGTAGCTCAAACTAGCTTCAAACCCATGATTCCCCAAGTACTGGGATTATAGGAACATGTCATCAAACTAGGCGCCCTCTTGTTTTGTTTGAGAAAAGATCTTGGAGGCCCCAGGTGGCCTCAAACCCAGGCTCTTCCTGCCTCAACCTTCTAAATTCCAGAACAACAGACATGCAGCACCTGTTCGGGCTCCAGCACCTTTAAAACTCCCACAAGCCTGCCCTCTATCCCGCCAATTCAACGATCCTGTGATGGGAAGGTTGAGTCAAAGGCATGCTCAAGATGCTGGAGTTAACCATGCAAAGGTAAACAAGACTGATGGGGAAGGAGACTGTGGCTCAGCAGGTAAAGGTGCTTGTCTCCAAACCTGATATTCTGAGTTCGATCCCCAGGACTCATAGGATGGAAGTGGAGTTGTCATCTGACCTCTACTTGTGCTTGTAATCCTAGCACTGGGAAGCAGGAAGAACTCTAGTTTGACGAAGAGGTCTGGGGTGCTGAGTATGGGAGGGGGTGGAGGTGGATGGGGGTGGAAGTCTGGGTACTGCTCAGTATAGAAAGGGCAGAGGTCTGGGGTCCTTCCAGGTGGGTCAGGAGCTATCAGCTGGTAGGTCAGCTGCACAGATGAGAAGAGAAACAAGCAGACACCAGGTTCTTCTAGCTTGGGCACTTGGGTGAATAGGGAGGGCTGTCGAGTCTGCCCTATGCTGGTGGAAACTGAGTATACAAGAAGGAATGAGACCTACCTGGCCGGCCCCTAACAGAGCTTGCATTCCAGATGGATGAGTGCGTGGTAGATTCCTGTTGCATGTCTGGGAAGGTGATGAGCTGAGCACACAATAGTCGTGGAGGCACCTAGAAACATGGCTGAGGAGGAGATGCTGTAGCTTAGAACTGAAGGATGGGAAGCCAGGCCCTAATGAGGCTAGACCTAGTACAGAGCTCTCTTCCCTGTCAAGATAAAAGGACCAGTGTAGCTTGGCAAAGGCAAACAGGGTTTTAAGTTGCTCAAGCTGGCCTCCTGACTGCCCCCACCCCCACCCCCCAGGCCTCTGATTCCCAAGTGCTGGGATTACACATAAGTGCCACTGTGCCTGGCTCCTTGATCAGACCTTCAGGCACGAAGTCTGGGTGTCGTTCTGAGGACCCAGAGGAAACACTTATAGTGATGGATGCACCAGGCCAGGGACCCAGGAAGGAGGCCCGGGTCAGCCTGTGGCTTCATGAGTTTGAGATGGCCTGGGATTCTCTCTGGATGGGTTGCTCTCATTCAGGTGGGCATGAGTTCGAGGGAGGAGTCGTCTGCATGGTTGCTCATCCAGACCAGATGAGGAGAGGTCAGAGGAGTCAGACAGCAGAGAGAGAATGCAGGGCCTATGGGAAACAGGAAGCTGCCATGGGATCACCTGAAGGGTCTGTTAAAACACAAATGATGGAGCTCCATGTGGCCCACCTCCAGCTTCTAACTCAGTGGGTTTAAGGTTGAGGCCTGTCACTTTTGACCATTCCCTGGGATTAGATGCTGACTCAGAGATGACAATTTAAAGGATGATGATGTTTCCTAGCAAGGAGGAGGGCCCAGCACCCAAGGACAAACAGGACCATATGAAGCAGTGGTTCTCAACCTGTGAGTTTCAGCCCCTTGACCCCCTTTGGAGGGCCAAACAACACTTTCACAGGGGTGGCATATCAGACCTCCTACATATCAGACATTTACATTACAATTCATAACTAGCAAAATTACAGTTATGAAGTGACAACAAAATAATTTTCTGATTGGGGGGTCACCATGACCTGAGGAACTGCATTAAAGGGTCAAAGCGTCAGGAAGGTTGAGAACCTCTGCTGTAAAGGATGGCTAGGGCAGGAACGGCTTGTATAGAGAAACTGTGATAATCACTTGATACCCATCCTCCCTAGGATGTTAGAAGCCCAGGGGTGGGGGAGTGTCTCAGTCTCCATTATCTTTCCTACACTAGCCATGCCTAGGTTCAGTAGGCAATAATTGCAGTTAAGTAGAAAGGACTAAATTCACAGAAGAGAAGGAAGCTTGGGAAGCCCTGTCAAATGCTCCATAAAGGCTAACAGGATCTGAACTCAGTATCCTTTACCACAATTTTCCCAGAAAACTGAGGTCATTAGCCAGGAGCTGCCTCATCATCCATCTCTGTTCCTTTCTTTCCTTAAGGGAGAGATGACAGGTAAACAGCATCATGTCCCACTGGCTAGCCCAGTCCCTTCATTTGAGCACCAGATCCCACCCCTTTCTATGCCTCTAGGTTTCTTCACTCTCTCTGTGGCCTTCCTTCTCTTTTCTTCAATTGGCAATCTCCTAAGGCAACAATATCAAGTTGCTGTGTCCTAAGATGGATTCACGTTCCATGGAATTCACTTGTTACCACTGCTACTGTAGCCATGTCTCTGGGAATTCCTGATCTCCATCACTGACCCTCTGGTGAGTCCGTGTCTACCCTTTGGTGATCCCCAAACCTATGTGGCCATTGTTTTATCTAATCAAAATTTCTGTAGCTAACATCTTATGCTATTGTGCTAGCAATGGGATACAATGGCAGACAGAACGTTGTTGTCTTATCCATGCCTAGTACACACTCTCCCTCAGTGCTACACCCCATGGAGACAGTGACTATGACTTGGTGTGGGTCATAGTCTAGGATGACAGATGTACTAGAACCAACAATGACGCCAACTGTGAAGGACAAGAGCAAAGTGGTGGTGACACTCCCTTCAACAGAATTGTCATGAGAAGTCTTCTTCAGGGGACAGTGATCCTAAAAGGTGCTATAAGAAGTACCGCAGTCAGAAGAGACATCTCTGTTAGTAAAATGCTGGTTTTACACATGTGAGTGTAAGCATTTGGATGGCTCAGGATGGGATGGACAGGGATGGATTATGGCCTCGGGAGCCAAAGAATACTGAGTGTTACAGCTTGGATAGAAAGGTATTCTGGTGACGGGCGTTGGTGGCACACACCTTTAATCCCAGCACTCGGGAGGCAGAGGCATTCAGATCTCTGTGAGTTCCAGGCCAGCCTCCAAAGTCACGGAGAAACCCTGTCTCAAAAAAATAAAAAAATAAATAAAGAAAGAAAGAAAGAAAGAAAGAAAGAAAGAAAGAAAGAAAGAAAGAAAGGTATTCTGGCATCGGGGAGCCAAGGAATACCACAGGTCACAGTAATCACATAGCAGCTTACAGCCTTGCTTCAGGGAAAGGCTTCCCTGGTGTATCAGCTCTGCTCCTGCAGGAGAGGGCTTCCCCGGCAAAGTTGTTACAGTTCGGCTCCAGTTCCCCAGAGAGCGGAGTGTACCAACTTCACTTTGCCAGGGAAGGCTTCCCCAGTGAAAAGTGTTACATGCCTGCTCTGCTCTGATCCACCCAGGGCTGTCTCTGCTCCGGGGAAAGGTCTCACCCAAACCTCATTTAGGAGATTTATTGGGAGGGAAGAATCCAGGAGAGTGGCTGCCCAAACAGCCACAAGCTGAACACACATCGGGTTTATATAGGGAGGTAGAGTTTTTCCAGGGTGGGGATTGGTCAGATTTCAATCCCTGAGTTTAGGATGGCTAAATCTTATGTTCAGGGATTTGTTAGTTTTCGGCACAGGTTTCGGGTTTAGGGTCAGATTTGGCTCTGGTTTCAGGGCCAAAGTGTGTTTCTTTCACTAGTCCTTTTTAGCCTTTTGGCTCTAGTTTTAGGGCCAGGCTGTATGTCTTTCACTGGCTCTGATTCCAGGGACCAAGTATGTTTCTTTGTCACTGGTTTCAGGGTCAGGGTGCATTTCTTTGGTTCTGCTCAGGGTGTGTTTCTTTCCCTACAGTGAGGACCCGAGTTTGACCCACAGAACATATGTAAAAAGGCATGGTGGCCTGTGTTTGTGATCCCTGTGCTGGGGAGGTAAAGGCAGATGAATGCCTGGCCAGTCTAGACTAATCATAAAACCCCAAGCCAATAAAACAAGGTGGACAGTATCTGAGGAATGACACCCAAGGAGGACACCAAAGTACACATACACAGTACAAGAGAGGTCATTATTTTGATCTAAGCTCCTGCATTGGGCTCCAACTGTCTAGGCAAAATGTAAAAATGGATCACTCATGCTAAAGGCCCATATCCCTAAGTTGAAACTAAGTTTTTGTTGTTGTTTTTGCCTAAAAAATCAGATTTAAAGAGACAACAGCTGAATTTCCCAAATATGCCAGTTAATCCTTACACAAAATAACTGAGGTAAGCTGCGGGTAACCAATCAGCTGTCCCCCAACTGTCTTCTTGTCTCTGCCTTACAGGGACAATTTTGTTCTGCTTTTCTTAACCCTTTTCTGTCTACAAAAGCAAACTATTGTGTTCAGCGGTAGCACTCTATTTAATGGGACCAAGTGTTGTCTGATTCTAGAGCCAAAAACAAAACCAACGGAGACAGATAAACTAAATTGTTGCAATTTGTCCAGGGCCAAGGAGCACGGAAAGAATGAGAATGAAGCTGATCGTTGCAGTCCACACCTGTTTCCCTGCAGCTTCCGGATCACTCTGGGTTTGGGGTTGCGGGGAGAAGCCTGAGATAGAAGAGATTCAAACAAAAAGCATGCACAGGGGTGGATAGGTATGGATGTGGTATGCCCAACGCATAATCGGCTCACACAGTTGAATGAGACAGGAGATAGTGGAAGTGTTTATTTAGCTCCTGGTAGCCTGGTGTAGGGCAGAGTCTGTATGTTCTAGTAAAAATTACATAGACACTAAGGGAATTTAATGGGTGTTAAGCAATTAAGTTTAAGGAGGTTTCCAATTTTGTTTGCTTGCTTGTTTTAAGAGTGGCCGGAGCCGGGTGTTGGTGGCACACGCCTTCAATCACAGCACTTGGGAGGCAGAGGCAGGCAGATCTCTGTGAGTTTGAGGCCAGCCTGATCTCCAGAGCTAGTGCCAAGATAGGCTCCAAAGCTACACAGAGAAACCCTGTCTCGAAAAATAAAAAAAAAAAAATAAATAAAAAAAAAAAAAAAAAAGAGTGGCCGGAAACTACTTGGCTAACAATGATCTTTGTCAGGGTGAAAAAACAAGGCTCACCTCAGTGGAGATAAAAGATGGATTATTCCGGAGCCAGGTCTCTTACTTTGTCTCAGATGGTGGACATCTGAATGACTGCTCCTTATCATGATGTCCCCTTGAAAAGCTGTGTACCATTCTGTCTGAACCAGGAAGGGGGTATGGATAAGTCTATGGGATTTTTACTTCTGCTACTTGTGGCACTTGCCGAACACCAAGGAGTTACTCAGCCTCTCAAGCCTAGGGTTCCTCCCCCTGAATGGTGGTGATGCCGCTACACACTCTGTACCTGTTGAGAGGATTCAGTGAAATGATGCGTGCAAGCTCAATAAATGCCATCCGTGGCTATTATTAGCATTAGTGTAGGCAGCGTGAGAGTAAGAGCAAGGAGATAGTTAAATCTCAGCCCACTCTTGCTGGCTTTCGTGACTTGGCTCGTGATTCTCCAGGCTGAGAATAGTGCCTAGCATGTAGGTGACACTACATTGTATTACGGATTTGTGTCATTATTTTCAAATAATAGTACTAGAGAAATGATTTCTGGAACTGTCCTGCTTTAAAGAGATGTTGCAGGAAGTCTATGAGGTCTCAACTCTGCTTTGCAGTTTTCTATTATGACATAGGTAGGAACACACACATACAGACACACACAGAGGCACACACCCAGGACACATACTCTGCAGGAGACACACTGCCCTCCTCCCCACTCTTCGAAGGTGTAGCCTTATTTATCTGTCCACAGAAACCTTGAAAATGATACATTGTAATAACCGAACGTTAACCTGGCCCTGTGTGGAGGTTTATCTCTAAGTCTCTCATCTTACTTCTGTTTTAGTGTTGAGGCAATCAAGGCCAAGAACTAGGGAATGGCTTACCCAGCTAATACATGGCTTAGTTTTCTCTGGACATCTGTTTGGAGAATTTGATCATTGCCCCTGTTTCATTTCCTTTCTTAGATTTACTTATTTTATTTCATATGTGGGAGTGCTTGGCCTGCACGTATGTATGGTACCTACCGAGGTCAGAAAAGGGTATAGGATCAACCTGGAACTGCCATTACTGGTTTGTGAACTGCCATGTGAATGTTGGGAATTTCGAACCCCAGTCTTTTGGAAAAGCAGCAAGTGCTCTTAACTGCTGAGCCCTGCTCCAGCCCCTCACTTCATTTCCATCTTCTAAAATACTGCCTTTTTATTGTTTATTTTATTCATGAGTTTTTACTCATTATTTGTGTATGTGTGTGTGGGGGTGCACATGTGTGAAGGTCAGAGGACAGCGTTGTAGAGTCAGCTCTCCAGGATTCCTATGAGTTCTGAGGATTTAAGTCAGGTTATTAGGCTCGCACAACAAGCACTTTCCACCCTGAGCCATCTCTCTTGGCCCTTCTTTTGTTGTTCATTTATTTAGTTTTGTTTTTTTAATGGTGCTGAAGTTAGGGCCTGTGCCTGCTAAGAAACACTTCCACCATTGAGCTATATTTCTAGTATAAATAAAGGTGGGTGTGGTGGTGCACAGCTAGCTGTAAGATTCCAGCCTAAAAGGAAGATCTAAGAATGCAGGGCCATCCTTGGCTTCATGGTGTGTTTAAGGACAGCCTGGGCTACATGAAGCCTTTTAATAACATTTTAAAGAAATGTAAAACATAAAAGTACAGCTCTTTTACCACCTTCTCTGGGAAGCCTTTCCCAATTACCACCTTTGTATAAATTATGTTTTCCTTTGCCCGAGGGCCCTATCTGTAGCACTTAACTCCATAAGCCTTGGTAACAGATGGATGTAATCAATTACCCATTTATTGCCATGAGATTGTGTCACAGGGAAAGTGATGCCTTATTTGTTTTGGTAGCCTGGGTCTCTTCAAGCAAGAAAATGGCAGTAATGAATTCCTTTACCCATGCCCTTGAAGCAAAATTGTACAGTGGAAAAAAAGAAAGCATCTTCAACAAATGGTGCTGGCATAACTGGATGTCAACATGTAGAAAACTGCAGATAGATTCATATCTCTTGTCATGAAAAAAACTCAAGTCCAAATGACCAAAGACTTCAACATAAATTCAGTTACACTGAACCTGATAGAAGTGAAAGTAGGAAGTAGCCTTGAACATATTGACATAGGAGACCACTTCCTATACATAACACCATAGCACAGACACTGAGATCGACAATTAATAAATGGGACCTCCTGAAACTGAGAAGCTTCTGTATGGCAAAGGACATAGTAAATAAGACAAAAATGGCAGCCTACAGAATGGGAAAAGATCTTCACCAACCCCACATCTGACAGAGGGCTTATCTCCAAAACATATAAAGAACTTAAGAAACTAGGCATCAAAATACCAAATAATCCAATTAAAAAACGGGGCACATGCCAAACAGAATTCTCAACAGAAGAAACTCAAATGGCCAAAAACAATTTAAGGAATTGCTCAATATCCTTAGCCATCGAGGAAATGCAAATCAAAATGACTCTGAGATACCTGTCAGAATGGCTAAGATCAAAAACACTAGTGACCGCTTACGTTGGAGAGGATGTGGAGAAAGGGGAACACTCCTCCACTGCTGGTGGGAGTGCAAACTTATACAGCCGTTTTGGAAATCAGTATGGTGGTTTCTCAGAAAATTGGGACTCAATCTACCTAAGACCCAGCAATACCATTTTTGGTCATATACCCAAAGGATGCTTGTTCATACCACTATGCCCATTTTTTTTGTGGGGGTGGGAAGGTAGGGGGTGTTCAAGACCAGGCTGGCCTCAAATTCAGAGATCCACCTGCCTCTGCCTCCTGAGTGCTGGGATTAAAGGCGTGCACCACCACCTCCTGGTACCACTCTGCCCATTTTTATAAGATTTGAGGAGAGCCACCAAAGCCACAGAGAAACCCTGTCTCAAAACATACCCCCCCCAAAAAAATTCTGGGGATTGAACCTATAGCTTTGTACTTGTGAGACAAGCAATCTAACTGAGCTATATCCCTAACCTGGTGTTTCCACCACTACCACCAGGCTTTTTTGTTTGTTTGTTGTTGCTGTTTTGGTTGTTTTGAGACAGGGTTTCTCTGTGTAACCTTGGCTGTCCTGAAACTCACGCTGTAGACCAGGAGGGCCTGGAATTAAAGGTGTGTCACCACCTCCCATCCCAAGCCTAAACTTTTTGTTGTTGTTGTTGTTTGTTTTTGTTTTTCAAGACAGGGTTTTTCTGTGTAGCTTTAGAACCTTTTCTGGAACTAGTTCTTGTAACAAAGGGTGGTGGTGGCACACGCCTTTAATGACAGCACTCGGGAGGCAGAGGCAGGTAGATTTCTGTGAGTTTGAGGCCAGCCTGGTCTACAAAGCTACATAGAGAAACCCTGTCTCAAAAAACCAGACCAAACCAAAACAAAAAAGTTTCTACATAGAAACAAACAAAAAAGAAAAAAACATTGTATCACATGCATATACAGGTGCATAGGTGGACTTTCTGTGTGCTGCCATGAAATGCCCTTGCAAGTAAGGACATCACGAGATGTAGCTCCTTGCCCTTAAACCACAATCATTAGCTCAAATAAGCCTCTTTTCTTTCTTCTCTTCTTCCTCCTTCTGTACCTTAAAGCACAAACTAATTGCAGGAGTGCCACTAGAACAGAAACAGAGGGGATGGTTAGATTTTATTAAAGTTTTGCCAAGATTTGCTCATCTTTTCAGAACAATTATATCACATACACTATTTCTTCTCCCCCCCCCCCCCCGCCCCGCTGCCCCAGACAACAGGGTTTCTCTGTGTAGTGCTGGCTGGCCTGGAACTCACTCTGTAGACCAGGCTATCCTTGAACTCGGGGATCGACCTGCCTCTGCCTGTGTTGGGATTAAAGGCGTGGCGCCACCACCAATCATGCCACTCTTTCTAATGGCCTTCACAATCCAACTTCAAGGTTATATGTTCTCAAAACTTCAGTATGCCTTGTGTATTCAGCTCAACCATTTGGCGGGCCACCTATTAACTGTAATTTAGCGTCCCTTTGTGTAGAAGAAGGCATTTTGTGGCTGTTTCTAGCACTATTCCTTTCAGGATGATGGGTGTTGGGGTTGACAGTTGTAGCGTGGAAAGAGAATCTTCCGCAGGTGTGAGCGGCCGGTCCTCCGAACGCCAGGGGTCGCTGTGGCGCCTCGCAGCCGCTCCAGGTCACTCTCGTGTGGCCGCCCCGCCTCGGGCCCCCGGGCCGAGTGGGCGGGCACGACTGCGCCCAGGTCGCGAGGCGCCCTTCGACCAGCAGCGCCCGGGGCGGGCGGGTATAAATGGAGCGGTGGCTGCTCCAGCCGCCTCTCTCCGCCCCGGGTCGCAGCAGCCTGTGCTGCGTTCGGGCTCAGCAAGCCTGAAGCAAAAAAGAGAAAAAGCTTAAAAAAAATACAAAAAAGCTCTCAAAACCTCAAAAAAAAAAGGAAGAAAGAAAAAGGAAAAAAAAAAGCAAAAGAAGAAAAAAGAAAAAAGAACGAGACAGCGAGTCGTGCTGGGAGCCCGCGGGGAAGTGACTTTCGCACGTTTCCGGCCTGCCTGTCTGTCCGCGTCAGTCCGTCCGGTGGTGAGCCGCCCCCGGCCCTCACGGCCCGCCTCCGCACGCCTCTGCGCCGCGTGGCAGCCCCGCGCCCCGGCCGGCCGCACCACGTGTCCGGCTGCCCTTCGCCGGCACCCGCAAAGATTTGGTTTCCCCCTTCCCGGGCCGCTGTAATTGTAAACCGCCGGGAGCCCGGGGCCTATATTTATCGAGAAACGCGTGTCCCCAAGGCCACTGTGAGCGCAGCATCTGTCTGCCTCTTGGGGAAAAAAAAATTTTTTTTTGCCCCTTTTGCAAAGGGTTTCCCTACTTTAATTTTCTATTTTTAAGCTCCAAGCTAGGACAGCTAGAGTACAAACTCCAGGAGAGGGCCATATTGTTTTTTGAAAGCCTTTTGTCTTTTTTTTTTTTTGCGGTTCCGTTGCAAGTCGTTCCCGCACACCCGTCCCGCCGGCTTCAGCCTCTCCCGGTGTCTCTGGTGCCACCTGTGCGCTGCGGCGCGGGCCACGGCTCCTCGGAGCCCCTTTTGTCCTGCAGTGAGCCCTGTAAGAAGTCCTGGCGGGGCTCGGGGTGGTGGGGGGTGGGGAGATGAACGCTGCGGCCAGCAGCTACCCCATGGCCTCCTTGTACGTGGGCGACCTGCACTCGGACGTCACCGAAGCCATGCTATATGAAAAGTTCAGTCCTGCGGGGCCTGTGCTGTCCATCCGGGTCTGCCGCGATATGATCACCCGCCGATCTCTGGGTTATGCCTACGTCAACTTCCAGCAGCCAGCTGATGGTGAGTAGCAGCGGTGTCTACAGTCGGGAGATTCCAGGGGACCTTAGGAGTCCTGTAGCGGAGGCCGAACTGGCAAGGGCTGGCTGGGGAGGAACGTGACAGCATGTTGCCAGAGAAGCCATACGGGAATCAAGGTATAGTGGGTAGTGGTTGAGAGCAGAGCATGTGGTCATGACCCCGGCTTCCAGACTTGCTTCCACCACTTGCTAACCTGATGACCTTGGGCTACTGGGGTGGGGGTTGGAATCCAGGAGACTGTGTAAATTGGGATCTGGATAAAGTGACTGGGCTGTTGTAGTGTCTAGTCCCACTCAAGTAGAAGTGGGTCTGTTATAGACCCTGGCATGGACTGGCTCTCAATGGATTGAAGCAGCACCCTCCAAAGTGTAGGTTGCAAAGCTGCCGGCCCTTCCGGCCCCTTAACCTGGACTGAGTCTTGATTTTGTGTTGATTAGGGATGGCTGTAGGGTAGTGGGAAGCAATTTCCTGACGTAGCCTTGAGGCTTTGCTAGTGTCACCAGCAGCTTCTACCAGGCCAGTCCCCCACCCCCCTGTCATTTGCCACACTGTTTTGGGGGCTTTTCTCAGCTCTGGGTGAAGCTGTAGGCTGTGGAGAATGGTACCTGGGTAATCTAGGGAGGTGTCACTGGAGTCTACCCGGCAGTTAATTGCCTCACCAGCCATTCCCTTGTTTTGTGTTCACTGTCCACGAGGCAGGTTGCAGCTGAGGCCAGGGAATTGGTGTGCTTGACATGGGTATTTCTATCCAGTATATAGAGACTAGTACTCATACTCGACCACCAGGGTGTCAAAGGGGAACTTTTTTAGTGGGGGAGTGATGGAGTCCCTTAGCTGTTGCCTGCTCTTTTGGCTTCTGAACAAGTTGTGTCTCTTAGAGATAGCAGAAGCCATTGGTCAGTATGTGTGCCAACACATACCACTGTAGGACTTCTCCCGGCTATAAATAAGCGCAGCCCGATTTGTCGGCTTACCAGCTCCACTGGTGTTGTCTGAAATAGATCAGGAATTGTGTTGGGATGGGCTCCTTAACTGCTAATATCATGGGATAGTTTTAAGTTTGCAGACTTAGGGGCAAGCTTCTACTTGACTTTCACTGATCTGACTTGGCTGATTGATTTCTTTGCAATGCTAAAGAGACCCAGGGTCTTGGCTGTATTGGGCAGTTGCCCCACTACTAGGCTTACTGCTAGTCCTTGTCCTTCTTTGAAGTCAGAAGGGTAAGGTGAGAAATAGGCTTGCCTGCTTTTTTTGTTGTTTTTGAGACAGGGTCTCTATGTAACTTTGGAGCCTATCCTGGTGTTCACTCTGTAGACCAGGCTGGCCTCGAACTTCACAGAGATCTGCCCGCCTCTGCCTCCCAAGTGCTGGGATTAAAGGCGTGCACCACCAACGCCTGGCCAACTCGCTTTTTTTTTTTTTTTTTTTGTTTTTGAGAACAGGGTCTCTGTGATCCTGGCTGTCCTAGAACACACTACTTAATGTAGACCAGGCTGGCCTTTGTTGTGCAGCACACATATCTGCTCACCCCAGATAAGGGCCCATGACAGATCAAAGTATGGATACCAGTGAAGCCCACCACAAACCAGTGAGTTTTATTGTGGTTACTTACAGAAATGTGCCTGAGACAGCTACATTGCCTGAGCCCACCCCAGTGTGTGATAGCTCACAAAGCTGGGAACCTGGAGCAAGCACACTGCATAGACTTCAGGCAGCTCAACAGGCTGTAGAGTGTCCCTTTCAGGCTGTCTAACCCTCTTCCAGGCTGCTTGGCTGGTTTCTGCTTTTTCTAGGTGGCTGATCTACTGTAACAGTTTTTATGGCTTTTCTCTTGAGCATCTTGGCAGCTCAGCATTTTTTTGGAGGGGTGGGGCAGGGAGTGCCCTAGTGAATCTGATCAGTTTCAGGGACTTCCTGAAGCTATTTTTGAATTGTTTATTTACCTTCCTGCTTAAGGAGCTTTTTCTCAGGATGGAATGTTTTCATTTGGGGGGAAATTTACACAGAACTGCTGGGATTAAGAGCTCTGCATCCAGCCGCCTACTTTGACTTTTTGTTTTGTTTTTTGTTTTTTAAGATAGGTTTATTTATTTATTGTGTATACAGTGTTCTGTCTGCATGTAACCCTGCAGTCCAGAAGTGGGCATCAGACTACATTACAGATGATTGGAAGCCACCATGTGGTTGCTGGGAATTGAACTCGGGACCTCTGGAAGAACGGGCAGCGCTCTTAACCCCTGAGCCATCTCTCCAGCCCCGACTTTTTTTGTTTTTTGATAGGACTGGGGAATCTCATGTAGCCCAGGCTGAACTCCAACGAGTGATCTTCCTGTGCTGAGGTTTATCTTTGGTCCTTCACTGTGCCTCTGTGGTACCTGGTGGGTGTGGTTGGGCAGCTCCCTGACCTACCAGAAGGAAAGACAGCTGAATTCCTAGGGTTCCGAGAATTCTGATTAAACCTTTGAAAGGTCTGGGCACCACAAGGCCTCAGGGCCTGTCTGTACTGTCTGTGCCCTCAGATAAAGGTGTGCCGGTTTACCCTGCCACAGCAATGCTGAGCACACTTCCATTTAGTTAAGAGACTTTTTGTACAAAAAATGTGTGGTGGCACATTCTCTTAATCCCACAACTTAGGCAGTGGCTGGTGGCTCTCTGAGTTTGATGGTCTGTAAGTGGGTTCCAGGACAGCCAGAGCTAGAGACCCTGCCTCAAGAAGAAAACATAAAAAATTGTACTTGAGTCTCTAGTTAAGTTTCTATTTACTAATGAACCACCTGGCTTAGTTGCCCTGAACATGACTATTTTGACTCCTCACCTGTGTCAAGGTGGTCATTGGTGGGTATAAAGTCCCTTGAACATGAGCTTAGTCCATGGTGAGGACCTTGGTGCCCAGAGCCACTTTGGTACCTTTTCTTTTTCTTAGGTAGTAACGGTTCAGTGATCTTTCTGGAATGGTGACAGTCATCTTAGTTGATGTTTAGCATTCTTAATTAAAATATGTTCCTCTTCTACAGCTGAGAGAGCCTTGGACACCATGAACTTCGATGTGATTAAGGGAAAGCCAATCCGGATCATGTGGTCTCAGAGGGATCCCTCTTTGAGAAAGTCTGGTGTAGGGAATGTCTTCATCAAGAACCTGGATAAATCTATAGACAACAAGGCACTTTATGATACTTTTTCAGCCTTTGGAAACATCCTGTCCTGTAAGGTAAACGTTAATTATTTTAACTAAATAATTACTGCATCTTGAAAATGAGATAAATATTAAAGCTGGGTGTGGTATACTCTCAAGACTGTGATAGGAGCTATCTTGGGAGTTCAAGGCCAGTTTGGGGTTTAGAAAGACTCAAAACAAGGTACTATCAAAGGGAAGGTACCTTGGACAATTGGGTATGATAATTTCTTAAATGCTGGAAATGGAATGTCTCCCTCCTTTAGTCCTGGGGTTTGAGCTTGGGGCCTCATGCATGTAAGGCATGTGTTCTACCACTGACGTGTTTTTTATTAGCACATGTTAGTGACAGGTAATGTTTTCATTGTGAAATTTTTATGCCTATACGTAATACTCTTGATGGGTATATCCCCATTGCTTTCTCTTAGCTTGCTCCCATAGTCCTATCCCTAGTTCTTAACAAACCTACTGCTGTTCTCTGTGTGAGTGGGGGGGGGCGCGTGCGCAACCCAGTGCATTTCATTACAGTTGCTCACAACTCCCCCATCTCTGTATAAAGCCTCTGGGGTCCAGCAAGCTTTATCCCCAGCCCTCTTTTTTTTTTTTTTTTTTTTGAGATCTCACCAGGTTGCCTAGTCTGGCCTTGAGCTTTTGATTGTCATGAGTCTCCACATCCTGAATAGCTGTTATGAGAGGTCTTCCATTAGGCAAATGCTCATCCACCAAGCTGGCTCCCGCTCTGGGAATAGGGGCTTCAATAAAGGACTTGTAGATAATCCCAGCCACAGCCTCATGTAACCTGGAAATTTTTTGTTTTGAGATGGGGATACATATAGCTCAGCTTGGCTTTTGAACTTCTGGTTGTCATGTTTCTAGCTCCCAGATGCTAAGATGACAAATGTGTGCTCGGGACTTGGCATTCTGGGCTAGCACTCTGTCAGATGAGCTCTAGTGCCTTGCAGGTGCTTTTGTGTCTTTATTCTTCATGAGCACTCATACACATACCACTTTGTTACCTACTTTTAGAAGCTTGGATAAGGGAGAGGAGAGGACATAAGCCCGTTGTTTCCAGAAACCCTTACTTAAATCTTAGAGGCATTAGTTAACTGTATTCTGTAACCTTCACATGGTGACTTAAATTCTTTTGTAGGCTTGGGATACAGTTTGTCTTTCTGAGCACTTTGGTTTGTACCCAGATCTCCTGGGTTTGTTTTTCCCCCATTTTGTTGGCTGATAGTTGAACCCAGGGCCTGGCCAATGTTGTTCAGGTGCTCTGCTGCTGAGCCAGTCTCTAGCCTTCCCTATCTTCTCTCTGAGTTAAATTTTATTTATTTATAAACAAATTGTATCACGGTGTGGGTGTGCTCATGGAGGTCAGAGGATGGTTAACAAGAGTCAGTTTGCTCCACCTTGTGGATCCCAGGGAATGAACTTGGGGCTGTAGTTTTGGTGGTAAGCACCTTTACCCAGTGAAACCACATAAACACACATACACTTTCTTTTCTGAGGCTGGATCTCATAATCTAGGCTGGGCTCCAAAATATCACATGTACTGTGGATGACCTTGAACCTCATCTGAGCTGTGGCCTATCCCCACGTGCTGGGATTACAAGCATGTCACCACACTCTGCCAGATCTAGAAAAAAAAAGTGAATTTGAAAAAAGCCTGGGCTCAGCAGGAAACTCATTTGGTAAAGTACTGGCTATACAAGAAGGGATCTGAGTTTGTCCACATAAAAAGTGGACGTGGGGGCATGCTTGTATAATACCAGTACTGGGGAGGCTGACACAGAATTCCTGGGGCTTGCATGTCAGCCAGCCTGACCCAATCAGGAGTTCCAGACTGATGGGAGACCCTGTATCCTAAAAGAACCAGCTGGGTTGACCTACCCCCCACAAACATGATTGATTTGGGTTAGGCACAGGCTAACCATTTGTAAGTGGAGCTGTGCAATGTTAGCTCCCGGCTGGTGCGACAGGCAGTGATGCTCAGGTGGTCTGCCTTTTCTTCAACAGGTGGTTTGTGATGAGAATGGCTCTAAGGGTTATGCCTTTGTCCACTTCGAGACCCAAGAGGCTGCTGACAAGGCCATCGAGAAGATGAATGGCATGCTCCTCAATGACCGCAAAGTGTGAGTGTCCCAGTCTGGAGGACAGCCATCGCATGAGCCAGCCATGGCCCCACCTCGGTATTAACTGGCACACACAAGGCGGCTGCTGGTTCTCTCGGCCCAAGTGTGGCCTGCTCCTACCTCTCCACTCCAGGGCTGGTGAGTCTCCCTGCCCGAGCCATGGCAGCCCTTTTGACTCGCCACAGTCGGCTCCCTGCCCGAGCCATGGCCTGCCTGCTGCCTCTCCCTTGGAGGAAATTCACCTGTGGGTTTTGTGAGCATCAGCAACCGGGGCTGGGACAGCTCTGAGCCCACTCTGAGCAGGGGTCTTGGCCAGCGGCAGAGTGGAGAGGCCCTGGGCTGACCAGGAGCTGGATACTAGCTATGTGACCTTGGCTTTCCTTTGACTCAGGTCTGCCCGTGGGTCTTTTGCTAGTTTTTGGCACCAAATTAGTTCTTCTTCCTCTGAGCTGCAATTCTGTTTCACTGTATGCTTAGTTTGCATACAGTGAAAAACCATCCCTTTGCAGAGACACTGTATAACATCTTGTCATTACTGTGGGGTGGGGACAGAACTTAGCTGAACCTTGTGGGGGAAATCGAAAGTAGTGTTACATAAGGGCTATTACAAGCAACAATTACTTCTGTCCTTTGTGGTATGGAATGTACAAGGCTGTGTTTATGTCTGTGTGTGGGGTGTGGAGATATTTTCCTGTCAGGGGAACACAACGGGAAAGCAAGGGTTACCTCCAATCGCAGGACTCTCACTGCTAGACTAACCACTGTTAACAGTTTGGTTTGTATCCTTCCAGACATTTTCTATGCATTTACATAGATGCACAGAAATGAACGTTTTAAAAACATGGTCGTCAGGTTTCTTCACGAAGGCAGTGTGATGTGGTAGGAGTGGCCCTGGTCTGAACCAGGAGCCCTGGGACTGGTCCTTGCAGGATAGTCCTGCCTCTTTCTTTTTCTGCTGGGGACTTGGGGCATCTGAGCTTGTTCTCATGGTGGATGGGGTCCTCATGTCTTAACCTCTCCTGTCAGCCTTTAACCTGCATTCCTTTGGGCCCCTGGAAATGATGTTTGTTCCTTCTGAGTAACTAATCACTGTTCACGGTTTCTTTGTAGGTTTGTGGGCAGATTCAAGTCTCGCAAAGAGCGGGAAGCTGAGCTCGGGGCCAAGGCCAAGGAATTCACCAATGTTTATATCAAAAACTTTGGGGAGGAAGTGGATGATGATAATCTGAAAGAGCTATTCAGCCAGTTTGGTAAGTTGAGGTCTGTAGTGTCATCTTGTACTGACCATCAGCTCAAGAAATAACCTGTTTTTTACTTAAAGAAACAGGACACTTAGCGTCAGAGGGTGAATGAATAGTCCAGGCCTTTTTTTTTTTTTTTTTTTTTTTTTCTCTTGGCTCTATCTTAGCTCCGTCTGTTGAGGTTATCCTAGATGCTTGGTTGAGTTTTACCTCTTCCTGCCTCAGACCTATCTGGGCTCAGCCAGAGATTCCTTCAGCTGAGTTACTAACAAGAAGTCTTGGGATGTGGTAGAGATGGTGTCACTAATAGTTCTGTCCTTTGGTAATAGGTAAAACTTTAAGTGTCAAGGTGATGAGAGATCCCAGTGGGAAATCCAAAGGCTTTGGCTTTGTAAGTTACGAAAAACACGAGGATGCAAATAAGGTGAGTGTACTGTGAGTGTCGGGAAGAACCTGTAGGCGGTACCTAGTTCACGGTAGAGCCCAGTGAGTGGCTGCGTAGTGGTCCATGTCATCAGCACAGATGCAGTCCAGTCCACAGTTACATCACCCAGCATTTGCTCATACCTGTCACCTCCTACTGTTGAAAGATTGGGACAGGTACCCATTCTTGGGTAGGGAAATTGAAGCCTCCAAAGTTGAACTTCTGCCTGCAAAGGGGCCTGAAAAGCCCCTTTGCTAGATCAGGGCATCTGCCCATACAAATGCACGGGCGCAGGAGGGGGGCATGCATCTTCTCTCCCTCTTTTTGCCCTCTGCACTCAAATCCTTTTTTGGTTTTTCGAGACAGGGTTTCTCTGTGGCTTTGGAGGCTGTCCTGGAACTAGCTCTTGTAGTTCAGGCTGATCTCAAACTCACAGCGATTCGCCTGTCTGCCTCCCGAGTGCTGGGATTAAAGGCGTGTGCCACCAATGCCCGGCCTGCACTCAAATCTTTCCCAGTCCTGCTGCTTGGTGCCGGTCTGGGGACAGACGGTGCTACAGTAGAGCAGAGAATATCCAGACGGGTCGTTGCCCATTTGTCCTGGGGCCTGTCCCTACAGCTCTGCCACACTTCCTCCAGGGCAAGGAGGTGAGGGTGTTTGGAAGGTGTTAGAGCTAGGGTTGGGAATTAAGAACAAGAGGTGTGGCTAGGGTTAGAAAGCGGGTAGCTAACCCCGCTTTCCAGATCAGTGTAGCAGGCTTCAGGTGGGATGACACAAATTCTCGGTCCAGTGGGATAGGTTTTTCTGGGTGTCCTGGACTCTGCTCCAGAAGACCATGTCTCTGAACCTGCATTAAAGACATACATTTTCTCTCTAGGCTGTGGAAGAAATGAATGGAAAAGAAATGAGTGGGAAAGCAATATTCGTAGGCCGTGCACAGAAAAAAGTAGAGCGCCAGGCTGAATTAAAACGGAAATTTGAGCAGCTGAAGCAGGAGCGAATTAGTCGTTACCAGGTGAGCTGGCTGCTTTCAAAGAGTGCTTGCCTCCGGTGTAAGGTCATGACCTATCAGGTGTGGCATTCACTGCTGAGCAGGTACAATGATCCCAGCCTCTGTTCCAAAAGTGTCCACTTACTGCTCTTGACTCTGTGGCTTCATTTTTCTTAAACTGGTCCCCCTTTGGGGTAGTAGCTAAAAAGAAGAACCCTGGAGGATGAGTGATTGGCCAGAGCAGCTATGGAGAAGGTGACATGACTGCATTAATGGCCCTGGCAGTTTTAGAGCAGGGTTGCTCAATTTAGGCTTGTACCAGAATCCTTTTGTTGTCTTGTTTTTTGTTTTTGTTAATTGTTTTTTGAGACACTGTTACTGTTAACCCACTCTGGCCTGGAAAAAGTAACAATGTAGCTTAAAGGGCTGACCTTGAACTCTCAGAAACCATCTCTCAAAACATGCTGGGCCCCAGATCTGGAGTTCTCAGGTTTTGGTTGGTGTTTTTGAGTCAGGGTCTTGCTGTATAGCCTAGGCTGGCCTCAAACACTCAATAGTTTCTCCCACCCCCACCCCTCACCTTGGCCCCCTGAGTATTGGGGTTACAGGCAAGGGTTTATGGTTTTCTTGGAGGGGGGGTTCTTCCCCAAGACAGGGTTTCTCTGTATATCCCTGGCTGTTCTGGAACTCACTCTGTAGACTGGGCTGGTTTGCAGCTCAGATCCGCCTACCTCTGCAGTGCTGGGATCAAAGGTGTGCATCACCGCTACCCAAATTCATTTGTTTATTTGGAGATAGGGTTTTCCTGTGGCTTTGGAGCCTGTCCTGGAACTGGCTCTGTAGACCAGGCTATCTCTGCCTCCCAAGTGCTGGGATTAAAGGCGTGTGCCCCCATGGCCTGGTGTGTCTATTTATTTATTTAATTTTTGCAGGCAAGCATTTTAATTTGATAAGTCCCCAGGCATGTTGTTCTGGGGCCCACGTTTGGGAAGTGGCTGTGTATACAGGTGTGATTAACAGTGGTCCCTTTCCCAGGGAGTGAATCTCTACATTAAGAACTTAGATGACACCATTGATGATGAGAAATTAAGGAAAGAGTTTTCTCCTTTTGGATCAATCACCAGTGCTAAGGTGAGTGGGAGCTAAGTGAGCATGTGTGTTTGGAAACAGCGTTCTGTTGTTGAGTTATTGATGTTTAGTTGCTTTTGTTGGTGGTCCTGAGTACGGTGTCCAGCATACCCCTCCTTGCTTCAGATGCCCCTGGGGGGTCGTGCTCTGGAGAAGTATACTTGTATTGTCTACTTGGACTGGGGCTTGGAGTCTGACCCATGTCCTCCCTGTGGCCCTCACAGCACTCAAATCTTTCCCAGTCCTGCTGCTTGGTGCCGGTCTGGGGACAGACGGTGCTACAGTAGAGCAGAGAATATCCAGACAGGTCGTTTCCCATTTGTCCTGGGGCCTGTCCCTACAGCTCTGCCACACTTCCTCCTGAACACATAGGTACAGGTACATGTGAACTTTTGACAAAGTCTGGTTGGGTAGTCATGGTTATGAGGACATCATCTCTAGCATGTCCTTGGCACTTAGGGAATGTGACAGACGGGTGTCTAGAATATGTGTGGCATGGCACAAGGTGCTGCTTGCTAGAGAGGAGCTGTGGTTGCCACTGGTAGTGAGAAAGACTGGGTGGCTGAGTAGGATTTGATGGCCCTGCCCTGGCCTTAGTATAATTTACTCTCGGGGTAGGGACATTGTACAGAGGGTTTTAAGTTTTTTGTCTTGAGATGGAATCTCACTAAATAGACCAAGATAGCCTCAAACTCAGAGATCCACCTGCCTGTGTCTACTGGGTGCTGGGATTAAGGTGTGTGCCACTACACCCAGCTGACAAAAAGAACCCTGGAGAGTGTAAGTGGTTAACCAGAGCATGGGGGTTACATGTAACTGTTTTAGTCCTGACAAACTCTTGTTTTCCCATTTCCTCTTGGTATCACTCGCTTGACTGGCACATTGCAGAGTCCCCCTGCACTAAGCAAAGCTCTGTACCCTGAAGTCCCTGGTGCCATTTTCAAGATCATGGCAGGGCACTGTTCCATGGGTAGAAAATTGAGCTGATAACAACTTTGGTAGGCTGATGGTGCCAACACTCAAAATACCAGAAAGCAATTAAGTGACCTTTCAGGGAAGGAAAAGCAGTAGTTTCTGACTTTGTAGATAGACTGCAAGAAGCCGTGGCTGTGTGCTGTGTTCAGGGCTAATGGTCTATAGTTGTGGAAATCCAGGCTCAGGGCAGGTAAAACAATGAGAATCTGGGTCCCCTGTCCTCCAGGTAATTGCCTGTCACTGTACTATGGTGACAGCTATTGGTGACCTGAAAAAAAAACTAAAAGCCGCAATTAAGAGTTTTTTGAGATAGGGTTTTGCAGCCGCTCTTGGTGTTCTGAACCTCCTGCCTGTCTCCTAAGTGCAGACCTAGAAGCAGAGGCCGGTGGGGGGCTGTGTGGGTGTCCATCCCTTTTGATACCTGTGCCTTCCTCAACATTAGCTGCTGTCTTTGTAGGTGATGTTAGAAGATGGAAGAAGCAAAGGGTTTGGCTTTGTCTGCTTCTCATCTCCTGAAGAGGCAACCAAAGCAGTCACTGAGATGAACGGAAGGATTGTAGGCTCGAAGCCGCTGTACGTTGCCCTGGCTCAGAGGAAGGAAGAGCGGAAGGCTCACCTGACTAACCAGTATATGCAGCGTGTGGCTGGCATGAGAGCACTCCCTGCCAATGCCATCTTAAGTCAGTTCCAGCCTGCAGCTGGCGGCTACTTTGTGCCAGCAGTTCCACAGGTGGGTGTGCCAGGTGATGTTCTGCAGCTGGGGTGGGGGGGTTGGGGTACTGGTGTTCAAGTGAGAAGGAGTTATCCTGTGATCATTAGCTACGTGGTCACAGAGATAGAGTAAAGCTGCCCACCAACCGATCCTTTCACCCAAATCATTAGCCCGAGGCCGAGTAGTGAGGTGAGGGAGTCAGGACTGTAGTGTGGGTGGGTTCGGGTTTTCAGTATTTGGGTGCTCTTATTCCCTACAGGCTCAGGGAAGGCCTCCATATTACACGCCTAACCAGCTAGCACAGATGAGGCCTAATCCACGCTGGCAGCAAGGCGGGAGACCTCAAGGTAGGTAGCAGGAAGCAGGGGTTTGCTCACTAGGGTGTGCCTGTCTAGTTCTGCTTCTGAAGCTCAAACTGGCTTGTCAGTGACCTGCTGTCCCTATCTCTTCACCAGGCTTCCAAGGAATGCCAAGTGCTATACGGCAATCTGGGCCTCGTCCAGCTCTTCGCCATCTGGCTCCAACTGGTAATGCTCCGGCCTCTCGTGGCCTTCCTACTACCACTCAGAGAGTCGGTGAGCAAACTGGCCTGTAGGAGCATGGCCGGGGAGGAGGGAATCAGGATAACTATAGCTGTGCCCTGGCATGGTCAGGCTGGGACTCATTTTCCAAAGTCCTGGTTCTGTCTCTTTAGTGGTGTGCTTAGGCAGGTTCTTCAGTCAGGAACAGTGGCCAAGTGAGTCCTGGTGGGTTACTTTGAACATTCTTTGCTCATCGGTGGCACATGAAGGGTTAACCAACCAAAAATGTTCTTTCTGGATCACTATCACAACCTGCTGTTAAGGGGGCTGGGGAGAAGGGAACATTTAGATTGTCATATTCTAGATGTGCAAAGACTTGAATGGTGTCCCTTGGCCCTGTGAGAGACGTGTGTGGTCATGTGTTGGAAATTCTTCTTCCGTGGGACGTGGCCAGTTGGACATCTGCCAACACTGATGTGCGTTTGCTGGTCTGTTGTAGGGTCTGAGTGCCCGGACCGCTTGGCTATGGACTTTGGTGGGGCTGGTGCCGCCCAGCAAGGGCTGACTGACAGCTGCCAGTCTGGAGGTGGTATTGGCTGCACACAGAAGGGGGAAAGCTGGGATTTGACGGGCCTTTGCCCAGGCTGATGGGCTTTAATTATGCTTGTTCTTCCTACAAGGCGTTCCTGCGGCTGTGCCAAGCCTTGCACCTCGTGCCACAGTTGCCGCTGCTCCCAGGGCTGTGGCTCCATACAAATACGCCGCAAGTGTCCGCAGTCCTCACCCTGCCATTCAGCCACTGCAGGTGAGGCCCACCACAGCCATGTAGGCCTTTGTCCTGTTTGTTGTTTAAAGATGCCTTGGTTTGATTCCTCTCAGCGGGTGCTACACACCTGTTCTGTCTCCTGTGTGGTGGTTCAGACACTGGCCCTGATTGGTAACAGTTCAGGAATACAAGAAGCAGCTGGTGTTTCCTGTCCCTTAAGACACACCTGCCTGTCTCAGCTCTGTGAGCCTTGGTGTCACCTTCACATCCAGTGACCTAATTGATCACTGGCTGTGGAAAATAAAGGCAGTTAGGAACCTCTAACTTAGAAATAAAACTCAGCTTCAGGGGCTAGGGACACAGCTCAGTTGGCAGTCTTTATAAGGCTCAAGACCATACTTTGCATTGTAAAGCATGAGGACCTGGGTTCAGACCCCAAGCACACGTGTAAAAACTAGGCACAGTGGTATTTGTCCCCAGTGCTGTGGGGTCAGAGACAGACAGACCCTGGGACTTGTAGGCTAGCCGGTATAAATAACCAAAGTGAGCTCCAGGTTCCAAGAAAGACCATCCATATCTTAGAAAATCAGGTGGTGAGTGTTGGAGGGAGACAGACATGTGTCACAGACTGGCACATACCGCATACCACACACAGAAGGCTAGGCAGGGTGGCTCATCCTTGTAATGTCAGTATTGGGGAGGCAATACTGGGCAGATTCCAGACCAGGGAGATGTTCTGTCAAAAAGCTTGGGCGGGTGGTGCCTGAGGAACCAAGATCCAAGGTTGACCTTGGCCCCTACACACATATATTCAACACACACACACACACACACACACACACACACACACACACAAGAACGGGCTTCACTGAATGTTGGGAGCTTATGTCGCCTAAGCTGTTAGCTTCCACTAAGTACAACCAGCTTGTTTCTGGGCCTGGTAGTGATTTGCTGGGCCTGGGCCTTGCTTGCACAGATAGCAAAGAATGTGAACTGCTTTGTGAATGATTCTTGGGTGTCTTTCTCCACATTCTCTAAAGTGGGAGTTTCTTAGAGCTTGGTGCTAATGTATGAGTTATCTTTGACCTGTAAGGCCTTTTAGGGCTCTGCGCAATGTTACTGTTAATGCTCAAGTAATTGCTTGGTTTTTTATATTTATTATATAAATATATTTTATATATTTAAAAAATCTGGGCCGGGCGTTGGTGGCGCATGCCTTTAATCCCAGCACTTGGGAGGCAGAGGCAGGTGGATCTCTGTGAGTTCGAGACCAGCCTGGTCTACAAGAGCTAGTTCCAGGACAGCCTCCAGAGTCACAGAGAAACCCTGTCTGGAAAAAAAAAAAAAAAAAAAAAATCTGGTCCAGGCCCCAGTGCTATAGAAAAAAATTGAATTTAGCCAGGATGTTGGCATAGCCTGTAGTCTTGTCTTTGCAGTGGTAGAGGCAAGAAGGCTTAGGAGTTGAGGGTCAGCACTTAGCTACATACTGAATTCAAGGCCAGTCCAGGTTAAGAGACCACATGGAAAACCAAACATCTGGTAAGGTGATAATGAGCTATATTTAGGAATGTTTTGATTCTCACTCTCTGGCTTCTGGTTCGTTTGTACTGGAGTAACGTGAAAGAAACTGAAGAGAAGGATACTCGTACAGTTTACTGCGAAACTAGCACATGCTTATAATTCCAGCCCTTGGGAGTTGGGGGCAAAGGGATCAAGAATTCAGGGCCAGCCAAGACCACACAAAAACCACAATTATGTTTCCTGTGGCCAGAGTTTTATTGCAAGGACTTGAATAGTTAGGTGAGTGGCACACCAGCGAAGGCTCGCCCAGCATGCAGGTTTGCTTGGCCAGAGGACTATGACTTCTGTTAGCTTGTTATTTGAGGCTGTCATTTATTCTTTCTACAATTCTGTACCTTGCTGTCCTTCAGTTCCCCAAGAACAGGATTAGTTCTTTAAGCACAAGACGGCCACCTCCATTCACTCTTTTTTCACATGGGTACATGTTCAGATGTTTAGCTTGAGTTTCTTAGTGCTAACCCTACTGCCTATCCTGGTTCACAGGCACCACAGCCTGCAGTCCATGTCCAGGGGCAGGAGCCACTAACTGCCTCGATGCTGGCTGCAGCACCACCCCAGGAACAGAAGCAGATGCTGGGTAAGCGTCCCAGTGCTTATAGAAGAGAGTGGTGAGCCTGATGCTGGCTTGGTTCACTGGGATTGAACTCTTGTGGTGATGACAACTGTTCTGCCCACAGGGGAGCGTTTGTTCCCACTTATCCAAACAATGCATTCAAACCTGGCTGGAAAGATTACAGGAATGCTGCTGGAAATTGACAACTCTGAGCTGCTCCACATGTTGGAGTCCCCTGAGTCTCTCCGTTCCAAGGTGAGCTGCTTTTCGGGCCCTGTGACATCAGGGAATGGGGGTGGGGTGCTTAGAATGCTCAGGTCTGGTCTGTTTAGGCAAAGGTCTGCTGCTCCTGTGACCCCTCTCATTCATGCCTGTCTGTTCTGGCCTACTGCTGAAGACAGCGGAAGAGGCCTGGGGATCCCTTGCTCATCCACTAGGTCTGGATGGTGGGGAGAGACACTGGGCACCCGGGGTCTTTTGCAGGTGGATGAAGCTGTGGCAGTCCTGCAGGCTCATCATGCCAAGAAAGAAGCCGCCCAGAAGGTGGGGGTGGGCACTGTTGCTGCTGCTGCTGCTACCTCTTAGACAAGGAAAAAGTAAGTTTGATAGTTGATTTTTGCTTGGCTTGATTTTCTCCAGATAAGGTCTCACTATATGCCCCAGGCTGCCCTTAAATTCACTCAGTCTCTAGAATGCTGGGCTTAAAGACATAACACATAACAGCATCTGCCTCTATTCCCAGCTGCCCATGTGGCTAAGACCAGAGATCACTTGTGCCCAATTGCTCATCTGAGCAACTCAGAAGGTCCTTTACCACACATACAACAAAAGTAGTCTCCTTCAAATTGCCTAATCATATGGGGCTCAGCATTCTCAAGACCCAGTGCTCCCCACCTAATAAAAATGAATCACCTTACTGGCCTGAAGTAATGACAGAAAGAAACAGTTCTCACACTCAGAATTACATCATAAAACCTGCCTGCTGTCTGAGGTTGGTGAGGTATGCTCACTGCCCTGGGAGTGCAATGGGCAGAGGAGGGTGTTGATACTTCGATTCTAGTGGGAAAGCGGGCACACTCAGTGACTTCAGAGCTGTGGCCTCTGTCTGCACAATTATAAGAGAATGACCTAGACTAGTGGGTTCCTTGACTGAGGAAGGAGGAGTGATGGACAAGTTAGCTGTATGTGGGCAGCTGATGCTATTTGAGCATATCTGGTTCTTCAACATGCTCACTTATTTGTGTTGGTGTTTCTCTTTTAGGAGTCAAAAGCCAAATAACCCCTCATGGCATTCAGCTAAGGTCTGAAGACTTCCTTGTTTGTCTGTGGACCTCCACACCAAGAACCACAAGTTGCAAATTCAATAGGTCATTTTGTATCTAAAGGTCAATTATGAGGCACCTAGAATTTTTCGATTATATAAGAGTATATTCTCTGGGTTCTGCTATGGCCCAGGTGGTAACTTTTTTTTTTTTTTTTTTCTATGTGGGTTCTAATTTTTCCCCCTTCCCAGAAATTGGTTTTGATGTACCCAAGACTTGAGTTTCTCAATAAAGAAAAAATCTGTATAAAACTGGCTGCCATATTTGTGTGTTGTTGTTGGTTTTATTCCATAATTTGGGGCTTTTGCTGGAAGTAGTATTAGGCTCTGAATATAGCTAGTGACTTGACAAACACCCCCACCCCCGGGTGGCTGCATCCCTAGCACAGGTAAGATTTTCTGGCTGATTGGCCCTTGTCCTTGGACTAAGGTTAAGGCTTGTCCAGTCCCCCACAGTCACTTCACCCTGCTCACAGTTTCTGCAACAAGGCTTCTTCAGCTGTGGGAAAGTGCTCAGTAATCTGGTGTCAGATGCAAGTTCTAGCCAAGGCCAGCTGCTCTGTTTGCCTTGCTGTCTGTCCAGCCTCCCCTACTTAGGCCTGTGGGTAGTCCTTTAGTGTTGTCTTCTTCCCTTGAAGGACTGGTATGTGATGGATCCAAAAGCCTAGTCTTAATTAAAACTATTTCTGAACACATCGAGGCTTAGACCACTTGTAATTCCAGGGTAGCTGAGACTTACCTTCCTTGGGCATGTTCACACACATACAGGAGCTGCAGTTAAAACTGGTTAGTTCAAGGCCAGCTCAGACTACACAGAGAAACCCTGTCTAGAAAAACCAACAGATCATATTAAGGGGTGAGGGTTGGAGAAAGACACCTAACCATGACTTCTGGCTATCACACATAGATACTACTGCACACACACAGTTAATTGAAAAGTTGGACTGTACCATTCTGTATTATGGAGAGATACTTTGCTCAGCCTAAACTGGGGTGGTGGGAGGTGTGCCTTGGTCCTGCCTCAACAAGATGATGGGACAGCCTTCCTAAGGGAGCCTTACCCTCTCTGAGGAGAAGATGGGAGGTGGGGTGGGGGGATCAAGAGGAGGGTTGAAATGTAGAAGCATGTGGGTTGTAAACAGTTAACAGGCAGGAATTGTGACAGGTGGGGCACTTTGAAAGAAATTCAACAGGTTTGGTTGCGGTTCTGGAAAGTGGGTTTCACTGAGCTAAAAAGCAGGGTGTTTCATTCAGGAATGTCCTTTTGGAGGCTCTGTGGGTAGGGCCTGTTTCTTTCCCAGCTTCTAAGGGGGTTCCATCACTTGCATGTGGCTTTGCCTTTAAACCGTCTGTGACCAGTCAAGTCTGTTAACTGCCATTTTAATTCATTTAGAGCATGTTTCTCTTTCTGAGTCTGAACCTCTGGGCTCTGCCTGCATCACCCCTCCCCCATCCCCCACCCCCCGACAGACACACACGCACGCACGCACGCACGCTCTGGGAGTTTGGGTCACTATCATAAGATAGCACCGTACTGAGGATCTGAACTGGGGTCCTCAGTCTTGTGCAACAGCTGCTGTACCTACTGAGCTTTCCAAAGGGGCCTGGTTGTTCCCTCTTGTCTTTGTCTCTGTGACTACTAATACTGAACCCAGGCAGGCCCTTTAGCATCATTTTCCTTCTGTAATCAGGTTTTATGTACATATTGGTGTGTTGTGTGTATGTACATAAAGGAGATGAACACAAACATACCTTTTTTTTTTTTTTTACTCTGCACTAGTTGAGAAGAAGCAGAACATCATGCCCCATTTACTCCTCAATACTTTATTTTAATTTAATTTTTATTTTTAGTTGCACTGTATTGGCTCAGCTGACCTGTCAGCTCACTGCCTCTCCCTGAGTGCTAGGGTGGAAGGTATGGGCTTTAATGTGTTTTCTAGAAACAAGTACAGAACTCAAGAGAGGGACAACAATGTTGTCTTCTGGCCATGTTCAGACTTGAAGTGCTAAAGTCACGTCAGTGGTTTTCCTTCCTGGCTGAGGGCTCCAGCCTATGCAGGTTGGTGCATCTCTTCAGTCCCCACTTCAGTCACTATTACATGAAGTCTGAACTTCCTGGTGAAGGGGCATCCAATAGAGCAGCATGAGCCAGCAACCGGGCAACCGGGCGGGCATCACCTTCAAAGGCCCACCCTAGTGACTCGGGTGTGGCTGAGTTCCCATACCCTAGAGAGTCCCCCACCTCCCAGAACAGTGCCCTTAGCTGAGGAACACATGTGGTTTTGTTTTGTTTTTGTTGTTTGAGACAGGCTTTATCTGTGTATGGTTTTCCAAGACAGGGTTTCTCTGTGACCTGGATGTCCTGGAACTCACTCTGGAGACCAGGATGACCTCAAACTCACAGAGATCCACCTGCCTCTGCCTCCTGAGTGCTGGGATTAAAGGTGTGTACCACCACTGGGCTGCTGTTTGTTTTTAAAACGGGGTCTGGCTTTGTAGTCAGGCCAAAGATCACTGATACCTTGCAGTTTCCAAGTAGCCTCTAGAGAGCAGTACCACACCACTGAGAGCCTCGGTCCCGGGCAAACGCATCCTGCCCCAGGACTTGCATGGCAGTATTGAACTGGTCTTTATATGAGTCTTTGACGCCTTCCTGCTCCTGGCTGTTGTCTGCCTGTGGTCTTCAGTGGTGCCTACATAGACCCCTTAGACTTCTCAGATCAAAGCCACCGAGTTATCCTTCTCCACACTTAACCGTTGTAGCAGAAAACTACCAGCCAGCTTGCTGGTCAGGGTCTTGGGGGCTCATTCTTGACATTCATCTGGGCCCAGCTGCCCTGCCCCCTTCCTACTCTTACCTACCACACATTTCTCCTAGGTACTCTTTCTGTCTCCAGGGTGGTCTCTGCCTCCTGCTAGTTTGGTCAGAGCCGTCTCCTTGTTGTTGCTTAGACAGGCTCCTACTATGTAGCTCTGGAAAGCCTGGAACTTGACACATAGCCCAGGCTGGCCATGAATTTGCCATTCTGCCTCTACTTCCCAAGTCCTGGGATTTATATGCAAAGGCGATCATGCCTGGACAGTAACATTTACAGCCAGGCAGTGGTGGCACAGGCCTCTTTAAACCCAGCACTCAGGAGGCAGAGGCAGGAACATGTCTGAATTTGAGGCCAACCTGGTGTACAGAGTAAGTTCCAGGACAGCCAGAGCTACACAGAGAAAGCATGCTTGAAAAACCAATAAGTAAAATTATATTTACTTGTTATTACTGTGTGTGTGATGTGGGGGCACACAGGTCATGATGCCTGTGTGGAGGTCAGTTGACAACTTTGGAGTCGGTTCTTTCCTGCCACCTTTATATGGGTGCCGGGGATAGAACTCAGGTCATGAGACTCAGCAAGCATTTTAGCCTCTGAGCCATCTTGTCAGAACTCTACATTTTAAATTCCCTTTCTGATTGTTTTTGAGGCAGTCTAATGCAGTCCAGGCTGGCTTCAAACTCACTGTGTAGCTGAGAATGGTCTTGGATATCTGACCCTCCAGCTTCCGGAGGCCGGAGAAGGATGTTTGGTGCTTCTCACCAAAAAGGAAGCCCGCCATTGCAGCTAGGCTGGCTAGACAGCAAGCTCTCAGAGCTGCCCATCTCCACCCCTACCTCCAGTGCTGAGGTTACAGGCATGTGTCTGACTTTGTACATGGGTGCTCCCCATGTGAGTGCGAGCACTTTACTCCAGCCTCCCTACAGTCATCTTTTGGGTGACTTCTCCAACTAGGTCACCCACTAGTTTCCCCATGGTTGGGACCTCCACAGGAGCCTCATTACCACATAGCTAGTATTTGCTAAATGAATGAGAAAAGAAACCAGTGTTAAAAGATGAAAACAACCCTCCTTAGCCTGCTTCACTGGTGAGGGAAGGACCAGGTTCCATCCCAGAGCCTGAACCAGCCTGCAGAGGGGCTGTGCACAGGGTGCAGGGAGAGCATGCTTATTCTTCCCAAGCCTCTCTGAGGCCAGCTAGGTCCAAACATCAGTGACTTACAGGTCTTCCTAACTTGGGCAAAGCGGGCCAGCTGGGTGGTTGGGGAGGCCTGAAGGCCCCGTTGTCTTGAAGCAGGTGGAGGTAGGTCACCCTGCCCCGCCAAGGCTGGAAGCCTCAGAAGGTCTGGAGAGGGCTCTCTACGGTCATGTTCCGGGTGCAGATGGAAAACCCTGAGCTTTTCAGCCTCTCATGCTTTCCTGCTCTTTGATCCCTGACTTCTCTGCTCTGCGCTGTCTGCCAAGGCCCAAAGCAGCAAGGACAAGAAGCCAAAGCAGGTGACCATTGCTGCCTGGAGTGAGTGCAGCAATGCTCTCTCTTCTCCTCTGCCTTTGACTTTGTGAGCTCGGGAGGAGAAGATAGGTAGCCTTGCAAGTGCTGGCGCTGGAAGGTGTCCTGTGAAACAAGCCTGTGTGGGCCTGAACCCTTCAGCTTCCTCAGGAAAAGTTCCTCCAAAGTACGGCCTGGCCTGCCATGCTCTGGCACTTTCTCAGTTGTAGCTGGGGCCTGGGAGCCAGTACAAGTGTCCCTGTCCTTACCATGGGCAGCTGCGCCTAGGCACTGGCTCTCCCAGGCATGGATTGCCACAACCTGTCTTGGGTCATCTGTAGCTCCTATTCAGTGTTTGTCATTGTTGTTTGGTTTTGATAAATAAACCCTGGTTTTTGTAATGACCTCCAGCTAGGTCCCAGAGGTAGCAGTTGGGACAGACCTAATTTTCTTGCTGCTGTTCCCCTAAGGCTGAGAGATCTTGGGGAGATGTCCCTTTGTGCTCAGTGCAGGAAGGTTGAAATCAAAACTGGGCAGGAGTGCTTTGCTGTTTTCCTGCTTCCAGGCAGGGGACCAGGTTAGCTTGGCCAATTTCTGCTCTCACACACACTGACGCTGTGTCTAATGACAGTCTGTAGTCAATCTCACAAACATATTCTCTCCCCGTTCACCCACTGACACAATGCCAGAATTTTACTCCCATGGGGTATCCAGGCCCTTCTTTTGCCAGGTCCCATTTGGAACTGGCAAAAATACACCAGCCAGACTTGTTCCTATGCCACCTCTCCCAAGTCCTGCCTGGAAATGGCGGCCTACAGTAGGCTGGCCTCACTCCCTACACCTGATTTGGACAGACCATGCTCCTATGGCATCTTGTATGTAGAGGCTAAGTCCTACCAGTCACCAGGGAATGCTGCCCCCACCAGCTGCCACCTGCTCCAGTGTCCCTTTTGAAATCAGGAACCTGTGGGTGGTGCTGTTGCTCTAGGGTGTATTTTCATTTGGGGTCACATTCAGGATAAACCTGGAGGAGATGAGGAAGCGTGCTGCCCTAGCCTTGGTGGCTTCAGACCAGCTGCATGTTGGCACACTGGGCCATATTCATTGACTGAGAGCCCAGTAGAGCTTGGCTCTTGATTTTTAGTGTTCTGGTTTTTTTGTTTTGTTTTGTTTTGTTTCTGTTTTTGTTGTTTTTGGTTATTCATTTTGAGACAGGGTTTCTTTATGTAGCCTTGACTGTCCTGGAACTTTTACTGTAGACCATGGCTGGCCTTGAAATCACAGACATCCACCTGCAGCTGTGAATCCAGGTAATGTCAGCTACTGAGGGTTAGTGTGAGATTCAAGAGAAAAGAGAATGAAGGGATCAACCATGACTGATTCCAGGTTGGCATGTGGCCAGGGAGAGCATGCTGGACTGAAGCCCCCAGGAGAAAGGTTTGCACAAGCCTGTGAAGCAGAGATAAAAGTAGGGTGGTCTCAGGGCTCCCGTGATTACCTTGGGGATGTGGGACTAAGAGACGGGGTCACTGGGTGGCTTCTTCAAGGTTATTTCATTGACCCCCATGTGGCTTATATTCTAAGGTCTCCTGAACCCAAGAGGTGAGGCCCCTGCCCTGTGCTGTCACCAGCTCCCTCCACAGCACCCTACTGTAGTCCCATTCATGCCGGATGCCGCACAAACGGAGAGGGAGCTAGCTCCTGGCCTCAGGGTTCCTGGGCTTGTGGGTCAATCTTGAGATCATGCCCAGTGAGGAAGGGCACCTGCCACCTGCCGAGGAGCCTATCCTGTGGAGAGGAGGCAGAAATCGAGGCATAGACGCTTTCAAATGTATTTTCAAAAATATGTAATACCATAAAATTTCAAAGTCCAACATATATTGAATAAATCAGTTCACCAGCAATGTACAGTATAACTCTAACTTTGTAAGTTTCTCACAAATCCTGGGCAGACATGTATACACAGGCTCTGAGAAGAGACCTGGGGGTGGGGATGGGGGATATTAACCCTGATTATCCAGACAGTGGAATTATGGGATTTGTAGTCTATGCTTTAAGCTTGAAATTTTAAATTAAACTTAAAAACATTCTCCAGTATATATGTAAGCTTCCTAAATAAAGAACTTTTTTTTAAAGGTCAATGTCTGCTCCAGCTTTCCCTCCCAGTAAGAAGGAAACTTTTTTTTTTTCAAGACAGGGTTTCTCTGTGGCTTTGGAGGCTGTCTATAACTAGCTCTTGTAGACCAGGCTGGTCTCAAACTCACAGATATCCGACTGCCTCTGCCTCCCGAGTGCTGGGATTAAAGGTATGTGCCACCAATGCCCAACAAGAAGGAAATTTTCAAAGCCCCTTCACCCATGAGGACACAGTGGGCACTTGACCACTAGTAGGACACAGGAGGACCACACGTGCCATCTCCATGCCCCAGAGACCCCAGGGCTACAGCTTGGGCCTTCTCACAGGTGGGCAAGGTGCAGAGCCATCTCTTACTATGAGATGTTTTGGGTAAGCACAACTTTGTTGTCAATACAGCAACAGCAGAGCACACTCTGGGAGAAGGTGGCATTGCTAGGAAGGCTGGCTTGGGCCACACTGCCAAGTCCATTTAAAATGAGATAATATCAGCTGGGCGGTGCGTCGCACACCTTTATCCCAGCACTTGGAAGGCAGAGGCAGGAGGATCTCTGTGAGTTTGATGCCAGCCTGGTCTACAGAGTGAGTTCCAGGACAGCCAGGGCTACACAGAGAAACCCTGTCTCTAAAAGACAGAGGGAGGGAGAGAAAGACAGTCTACACACACCCTCACAGGTGGCGGGTGCTGAGGGCTCTGTGAGCACATCTGAGCCTTGGGTGAGGGGCTCACAAGGGCAGCGCTAACCCAGCACCTACAGGGTCTCTGTTAGCACTGAGGGCTGGGCAGGGGTCAGAGTCAGAGCCAGAGCCAGGCCAGGACTTGACAGCGGCAGCTCTTTTACACTCCACTCCAAACCTGTGCTCTCTGCCTCTCTTCCTGTAAACTGTGGGGAGTTTTGCCACTGTGTGTCTCCTACTTTGCTGCATCTAGACTAAGGAGCTGCACTGTACCCAGCCGGCAGCCAGATGTCTGGGCTGCAGCCCTGAAGATGTCGTGAGGGTCTGTCCCCCACATAGAATGGCCCCACGGTCAGCCCTGCCTTTGTGTCCTGTGGTGTTTTCTTATTGTCCTTAGGGACCTTCAGTGGAGGTCATTTTTGCTTCTAATGTGTAACCTGGGTGGTCAGAGATCACTGTGAAACCAGATGGTCTTTGTGACAGTGCTGACACCCCAAGTGCTATATATCTCCCTTCTCTAAGCCCTTTCCATTTGGTGTCATCCATGACTGCCTGCTTGGCTACTGGTGCCAGATGTCCAAGCACTGAGAGGCTATGACTGCCTGGTGTTTGCTGTGTTGTGTCCGTGCTCCTGCTCTGCATTGGGACAGTACAGAGGCTGCATCTTCCAAACGTTCATTTCACACACACAGGTGTTCCTGACCAAGCCAGGCTAGATGCTGGCACAGACAATATCAAACATTGGTGCCTCTACCTCTTGCTTTGGTGCGGGGAGATTTGTCGGATTAAGTTGTGAGTCCCATGGTCAAACCTTTGAGAGGAGATGGCCAGGGAGGCAGGCAGGTCTCCTGGCAGGAAGAATCTTTGGAATGAAAACCATGGCTCCAGTTTAGATCTGTGGTCATGTCCCCAACAGCCTGTGGTCTTGAGGCTTAGTCCCAGGCTTGGGAGCTGGTGGCAGCTACAGCTAAAGAGGTTGTTTTTCTGTTCACGGGGCATGTGTCATTGAAGGAGAGGCTGGGGCTCAATCTAGTCTTTTTCCTTTCTCCAGCTTCCCGTCCACCATGAGCTGAGTGGCTTTGTCCTGCCTCGCTCTTTGCCACAATTTGCTGCCTCACCACCAACCAAAAGCAGTGGGGCCAACTAACCACAGACCTCTGAAGCAGCTGTGAGTCAAGATATACCTTTGCCTGCTTCACATTGATTGTCTCCGGCATTTTGTTACAATAACAGAGAGCCAGCATCGTGCCAGATGGGAAATTTAAGCTTGGGTAAGAAAGGTCCTTTGTCCAGGCACTGAGCAAGTCAGCGTCCTGATGCTCAGACTAAGGACTTGTGCAATCCCAGCCAGCTTTGCTTAGTCCAAAGCCTCAAGCGCACGTGCACACACACACACACACACACACACACACACACACACACACACACACACACACACACTCTCTCTCTCTCTCTCTCTCTCTCTCTCTCTCTCCTCTCTAAATCTTTAAAGATTCATTTACTTTCATTTTTATGTATATGAGTGCTTTGCCTGCATGCATGCGTTTGTGTATTACATACATGCAAGAGCCACTGGAAGTCAGAAGAGGGCATTGGATCCCCTGGAACTGGAGTTATAGTTGTCTGTGAGCTGCCATGTGGGTGCTGGGAATTGAATCCTGGTCCTCTGCAAGAGCAGCCAGTGCTCTTAACTGCTGAACCATCTCTCCAGCCCCTAGAAGCCTGAAGCTCTTGGGGAACTGGCTATCTTGCAGGTAGTCTGGGTCCATTCTTCATATACGTGAAAGGGTCCCCTCCTCCGTCCTCACACAGGAAACCCTCGCAGGTCCAAGGTGAGAGGCCACCATCTTGTAGCGTGACCCTAGTCTTACTCCCTCCAGCCTTGCTCTGGCTGCTCGTCCCATGCTCCCTGAGGCCCATTCAGGGGTACAGAGTATGAACTCCATAGAGTGCATCCTTGGGCACCTGGGTGTGTCCACCTCCGCTGGGTGTGTCTCTAGATGGGGATGGGCCCACGACCTGCTCTTAATGACACAGTTTGGGCAGCTGGACTCTGTTCCCGCAGGTAAATTACAGGCTTAGCAAGTCAGAAATCAAATAAACACTCCAGCTCCCAGCGGCTGCTCCAAGGAGAACAGTGGTTTCCGAGCCTCCCCACCCAACTCAGCCTAATTACCACCTGTCAGTCCCCTGGGACAGGGACCTTTTCTTTGACTCACAGGTCCCAGAAACAGGATGGGGCTGCTGGGCCCCCGGGGTGACGCCAACTTGGTGACCAGCCTGTTCTTAGTTCCCAGACATAAGCAAACGCAGATGCTCCTCCCCTTTGCCCCACGCCTGGCTGGAGGGCTGTGGGTGCCCTGGGTGGAATGGATGGCTCTTGCTGGAGAAAGAGGACAGCCTGGTGGTGGCCATCTGCAGCTCTGTGCTGAAGGTGTCCAGGTGTAGCATGAGACACTTGGAAAGATCACTGACGCAGGCCATCAATAGTAGAAGAAGCAGTGGCACCTACTGTGAGCCAACCTGGACCAGCCACCTCAGTGTGAGCCAACCTGGACCAGCCACCTCAGTGTGAGCCAACCTGGACCAGCCACCTCAGTGTGTTCTTGATTCTGCTAAGAGCTCACTCTGTCTCCGTGCCCATCCCCAAAGTGGTCAGCATGGTAGCGGTGGTAGAGGGAACTAGAAGTTCCCAGGGTCCTTTGCTTCTAGGCAGAAGGGCAGGCCCAGGATGCATATCATGAAATGTCCCTCTCATTTTTCCTGAAATCCATGAAGCCCAGCCAGATGGTTCTCTTTCTTTTCTTTTTTGAGCCAGGGTCTCCCTATGTGGCCTTGAACTCACAGAGATCCTGTCTCTCCCTCTCGAGCACTGGGATTAATGGCACGCACCACCACACCTGCCTCTGACTAGTCTTTTCTAACAAGCTAACTCTGCATGAGAGAAGGGTAGCAATGCACTGATCTAAGTGTGTGTGTCTGTTACACCTAGACACTTCCCCACTGCAGTGGGGTGGGGAAGGAATGATGTAGAGCCCAAGATCAGCCAGTTTCAGACTCCAGGGCCACGTTAGACCATCCCAAACTGGCCATTCTGGGCTGGGGATGGCCAAGGACCAGTCTTCCCCTAATGTGGGCTACAGTGCTGACTCCAGGCCCCTCAGTCAGCACAGCTCTGGGATGCCGTGTGCATTCAGTCTGTGCTTGGGGTAGAGGAGATTGGGAAGGGGAGGGCAATAGGCCACAAACCCCAAGAAGGGGGTAGAGGAGCTGGGAAAGGACCAAAATTTTAGCAGGAAGTGGCCAGGGGAAGTGAGGGCCTCCTGTTGCCCCTGTCTGAGCTATGATAGCATATGAGGGTTTCCTGCCTCTGGAGAGGGGCCTGGCCAGATGGGGATGGTAGCAGAAGCAGGCTGTTGAGCAGGGTCTCAGTGGCAACCACAGGCCTTGACCACCATGTTGCGGTGTTTTCGCAGTATGACGTTGTTGCTGCTGTCATAGTAGAGCACGGAGGTGGCGCTCAGTTTGGTGGGTGCACAGCACGCCTTGGGGACGACATCTGGTTTCATCAGGTGTACCTGGCAGGGAGGGAGGCGATGCAGACAAGGGCATGACCCTGGTGCCCTCCTCAAAGACCTCCCCAGCAAAGCCCCAGCTCTCACTTGCTTCCTTTCCAGAAGGTCTTAGCCCCTTTGACCAACCCAAGGTCATTCTCCACCTTTGGCTAGAGTAGCTCCCTCCCTGTACATTAGTCCTGCCCAGTGACCTCAGAGCACATGAGTCCCCAGCCACATGACTTAGCGGGCCTGGCACGCAAACCCTTTGGCACTCAGGCCCCAGTCCACTGTCTCATCCAATTCTGCCCAGACACAGACAACTTTGCTTGCCCCCAGCACTGGGTGCCGTGGGTGCCCTCTGAGGTGCCTCTTCTGGAACCTCACGGCCCCACACTGCTTTGCGCTTTAATACATCACTAACAGATATAGAGCCGTGTGTGTGTGTGTGTGTGTGTGTGTGTGTGTGTGTGTGTGTGTGTGTTTTCAGCTGCCCTCAGCCTCTTCGGGCTCTCTGGGTCCTAGGAGCCTGGTCTACATTAAACTACATGGTCTACATTTGGGTACCCTCTTCCTCAGCCTTTGCACAGCAGTCCAGCTGATGGGCCTGGTATGGGGGGGGGGCAGCAGCTTCCCTGAGGCTGAGGAGGAGGACAGGCCTCCAGGGTGACATACAGCCAGACTGGGATCTGGGGGTGGCTGCTGCCACCTCTCCATCCATAAATACATGTGACAGAACTAGGAGATGTCAGGGGTGGGGGGAAACAGAGAGACAGAGAGACAGAGAGGAGGGGAGGGAGGGCGGCTGAAATGGCTGGAATCCAGAGGGAGCCTCTTCTGAGGTGGGACACTGGAGCTGAGGCACCTCTCTCTTCTCACACTGGCCACAGCCCTAGGCATCATCAGGTGATGGTGTGGAGTATATATTCATTCAGTAGCTACAAACTAGGCATCTGTGTTTTTTGTCTGGTTTTTTGTTTTGAGACAGGGTCTCATTATGTAGCCCTGGCTGTCCTGGAATTCGCTATGTAGACCTGACTGGCCTCAAACTCACAGAAATCCACCTGCCTCTGCCTCCTGAGTACTGGGATTAAAGGCATGCGCCACCACACTGCCCGGCTTGGTTTTCTCCTTTCTGTCGACGTCCTGGATGCTCCTGATACAGATGCCCAAGCCAGGCTCCCTCTATCATCAGTGAGCCACGATACCCCAGAACACATGGTCCTCCACTCGGTCACTGTTGCTTTGCTTATATGTTTACTATAGCCTCCCCAGGGCGCAGGGGTTGTCCTGTCTGCTGCTGCGAGGCAGGCCATGAGCACTTGCTTTGGCTGAGCCATTGTCAACAGGGGAAACAGAGGCCAGAGCAAAGTGGGGAGGAAACAAGACTTCTGGGAATAGGAAACTAATGACTGCATATCTCACTGTCACCTGGGGCTGCTCCTCCCAGGACAGTGGTTCCAGGTGTCTAGCAACTGCCAGTGGCCATGGTGAAAGGATGCCTTAGTGTCAGTTCAGACAGCTCTTTTTAATTTATGATGCTCATTCCAGGGCATCACTTGGCATAGCTTCTTGCTAGACTAACACAAAACCGTGAGACACCAGGATTCCAGGAAGAACATTCTAGAAAGTCTGGACAGCAAAGTCAACAAACACAAACGCCTGTCAATACAGGCTGCAGTGTGGCTCCTGCTAGAACCTGTTTCCATGGCCCAGAACCTAAGGTTCACCAGTGCTACCCATTGAAGGAACAGCCAGGAAAGAAGTGGGGTCAAAAACCAGCGACAGGGGCATGGCTCTGGATAGATCTCATTTTGCTGTGGGCCTGTTTGCATGCAAGGAGCCCTGGACTTGACCCACAACATGACAGAAACTAGGCCTAATACTGCACACTTATAACCCCAGCACTCTGGATTGGAGATGGGGGGGCACACGGGGGGTCAGAAGTTCAAAGTCATCCTTGGCTACATACTGAGTCTGAATCCAGTCTGGGATATATAAGGGAAAGGCATCAGGAATGAACCAAGGCCCAGAATAGCAGAGAGCCCACGGGGGAGACCCACCAGCCAGGCAGGATGGATGAGCATATGTGCACACCAGGGAGGTGAAATCCACCATGTCAATTGGGCATTCGTGCACTGAGGTCACACAGGCCCCCATGGGGTGTCCATCTGTTGTATGTGTGCCCCAGTGGGACCACAAAGGCTGTGGTATGTCAGTCTGGCCCACACACAGGTTCACAGGCTCCCACTTGTGCGTGTACAGTGAATGCATGCTCAAGTGTCTGTGCACAGACGCCCATGTGAGCAACAACTCTTCCTGAGGCTCCAGAATCAAACTCTCCCGGTAGCTGAGTCTGCAGAGAAAGTCCCTCTTTGTTGCCATTCTTACTACCATCTGCCCCGCCCCCTGGCTCTCTCAGCTGGCTACTGTGATACTGACCAAGGACTGCAAGATAGCATGGTTGGTGGCATTCATACAGGAGTCCAGTGGAAAGGCACACTCCCCCTCGCAGTAATAGGCTGAGTAGCCCTGGGGGGCAATGACCCAGTCCTGTGGGTGGGAAAAGGAGTCACATCAGTGTCCTTCCATAGACACAGGATGACCTGGGGCTGTGAACCCTCATCCCCTCAGCCACCCTCAGCAGGCAGGGCTGGACCCCAGCTCAGTCCTCCACACCTCACCCTCTGCTGTCTCCTCCACAGCTGCCCCCGTTCCTTCTGCAGCTGTAGCAGGAAGAGCCCAAAGGCCCTGCCCACCCAGCCTCAGTTTCCCTGTTGACAGTTTACTGGGCAGAGGGCTCAGGTTGCCGCCACAGTTTTTATGCGCTGTTAAAGGCACAGTATCTCCACCCCCACCCTGGAGACACCAGGCTCTGCAGGTGGCATTCATGGAGGAGAGGCAGAAATTACCAGCCAGCCGAGGTCCCGGAAGCTGACATAGAGCTCATGCCTACGGCAAACATCTCTTCCTCGGGAGCCGTGACCTTCATCTGTGGGGGACAAAAAGGTGCAAAGTCTGCTCAGGGATCCTGCTCTATGGAGTTGCCGTGGGTACTCCCAATGTGGGGGTGATATGACAGGCACATTTACAAATGAAGGACAACAGGAAACTAAACCATTGGAATCACAAGTTCTACTTCTGGATCCCAGCTCAACAGTCCTCAGTGGCTCCCCACTGGCATTTGGGCATACATGGCTTCTGCTTTCCTCTGCAGACTCTTGACTGCAGCCTCCTCCCTGCCAGGCACAGTCCACCCTCCCAGCCAGGCACAGCCCCTCTCTGCCAGGCACAGACCCCCCTCCCTGCCAGGCACAGCCCCCCTCCCTGTCAGTCACAGCCCCCCTCCCAGCCAGGCACAGCCCCCCTCCCAGCCAGGCACAGGCACAGGCCCCTCCCTGCCAGGCACAGCCCCCCTCCCTGTCAGTCACAGCCCCCCTTCCAGCCAGGCACAGCCCCCTCCCAGCCAGGCACAGCCCCCTCCCTGCCAGGCTCAGCAATTAGATCCATTGGCAGGCCATCACTTTCTAAAGAGGCCTCGGATGAGGCTCAACCCCACCCTCACCAAAGATCCCTGGGAGTCTGTTGGGATGTGGAAGCTCATTTGTTTTCTTTGGCTGCCTCCTCTTCAGTGGCCTCACTGCCCGAGGGGCCCGCACAGAGCTTGGGCTGGCTCTGAAGAAGGTGACCATGAAAGGCTGTCTGGATCGTGGTGCTTGTTGTCCCAGCAGACCAGCCAGGCCAGGATCCATGCTGTGCCCTGGGAGACAGAGACAGAGACCGAGATATATGTGTGTGTGTGTGTGTGTGTGTGTGTGTGAGAGAGAGAGAGAGAGAGAGAGAGAGAGAGAGAGAGAGAGAGAGAGAGAGAGAGACTTGGTGGTGGTGACATGGCACCATGAACCTCAGTTTCCTCATCTGGAGAACATCCCAAGCACTTTGGCCAGCAGGTCTGCCGTGGCAGGGACAGGGACCTCAGTATCCACAGGCATTCCTGCTGCTGCTAACCTGACAGATGGGAAACATTTGGCAGGTGTCAAGGATTTCGCCCATTACTTTCCTCAGTTGGTCCTCACTGTAACCCAAGTCACAGTCACTCAGAGATGAACAGAGTTCACTGCTGGTGATGCTCAGGACCCAGATTTCCTTGTTCCAGTGATCTAACAGCCAGGTCCCAACTTCCTCCTGTGCTTTCTGGGGACTAGAATGTGCAGGTCAGGACACACTAGCTCATGGCAGCCTCTGCAAGACATCGCTGGGGCTTTTTCTCCCAGCGTAGCAAACTTGATCATCCAAGGGCAGTGCAGTCACAGCCAAGGCCCCAGGCTGAGCAGGGCCAGAGGTCAGAACGGTCACAAAGCCCAGGGTTGGGGTCACATCAGGCTCATTCCAGTGTGTGTTCACCAGGCCAGCCGATTGCTTCAGAGAAAGGAAGGGGCTTCAGAGAGACAGACCTGAGCTTGTCCACAGGAAGAGTGGAACCTATAAAAGGAGTGGGGAGTTCTCTGATCCACTAAGGACTGAAGATGTCAACCCAGGGAGAGCAAAGCCTCCAGCATCAGCTCTGGCTATGCTGGTGGTCCCCCGTCAGTGGCCTCCGCCCTAGCTGTAAAAGTAGCATGTTAAGCTGGTGTGTTGGCACATTCCTGTAAACCCAGCATTCAGCAGAGGAAAGCAGGAGATTGAGGAATTCTAGGTCATTCTACTCATATTGAGTTGGAGGTCAGTCAAGGCCTGTCATAAAAGCCTGTTTCAAAAAATCAAACAAGGTTCGGCATGGAGGCACATACATTTGATTCTAGCACTCAGGAGGCAGAAAGAGGCAGAACTCTATGAGTCTGAGGCTAGCCTGGTCTACATAGGTGAATTCCAGACCCACCAAGGCTGTCTCAAAAAAAAAAACAAAAAAAACAAAAAACAAAAAAACAACCAACCTCACAAACAACTAAAAATTAAAAATACAAACCAAAGCAAACCAAACCAAATAAAACCAAACCAAATAAAAACAGGTAAAGAGTGTAATAACCACAGGGGGATAAGGAACTTTCAAGAAGGAAAAGAGACCATAAACTCCCTTCACAGCTCCAAAGCTCTCCTTTCATACCCTGGGCTGCTTCTGTCCTGTTGGTTTAAGTTGTAAACAGTTCTTAGCATTGCAAACCTTTCCCATTGTTAGAACGTTCTCCAGGAAAACCACCCACGCTCAGCAGCTCACTTTGGGTGGGGTCACCTCCCACCAGGCAGTCAGGTTCCTTTTTTGGTGTCATGCTAGGACTCAGAACCATTTCCCTTTGTGCCCATATGAGATTCCTTACACTAAAGCTCGACAATGTTCACTTCCTATATCACGAAACTCAGCACCACTGTTCAGCTGACATGTAACAGGCACTGATACACACATGCACATGCATGTAGGTGCATATATAAAATCTCAGACAATAATGTGGATCAGTGTTCTTGCTTAGTATGCTCAATGTCCTGGGTTCTACCCCAGTGCTGGAAAAATGTAAAAGAAGCCAAAGGGCTGAGGCCACAGCTTAGCAGTAGTGTACCAGCCTAGTAAGCATGAAGCCTTAGGTAAAATCCCAACACAAAACCATGGCGAAACAACACTCCTCTGTGTGTGCACACTCAGGACTGTTTGTTCCACTTGCAATCTACAAGGCTCTTCATCTCTTCATTACACACTGAGTCAAGGCCGCTGTCCGCCTGTGGTGGGCAGTCCACTCTAAAGGTCGTATGTGAGCAACTGGATTCTACAGATGTCCACCAGCCACTTGAAAGAAAAGCCCAACACAACCTTTGACTTATGACTTCACCTGCCACTAACAAACATGGTAGGCCTGTGGGACTCCATCCCAGGACTGTGACAGAGAGCTGTGGGACAAGAGGCATGGCCTGGGACAGAGACTCCAGGGAGGTCAGGCAGGAAGAATGGGGCCCAGAGTGAAGACGGTGGGACAGCAGATGGGGCATGAGGGGGCAGAGAAGCTTCAGGCAGAGGAGACAGACAGGGAGGGCCCCAGGGTCACACACTGGGAGGATGGAGCAGCTGGCAGCAGGAAGGGCAGTGAAAGCCACAGTGTCAGGCCCTACAAGTGACACAAGGGGCAGGCTTGGACCCAGAACAGGCCCTGTGTTCCTGCTACTTACTGTGGAGTCCCAGAGCCCTGGCTTCTGAGAAACACAAAGGCCATCAGTGTCCCCTGGGTTGTGTCCCCCAGCCACATTTGTTTTCCTATCATGTCACTGGTCTTGTGTAATGAAGAGCCTTGTAGAGTGCAAAGCCAGCCTGCATGGGTGCTGGGGACCTCTGGAGGCTCTCAGGTCAAGGTGAGCTGGACTGAGAGCCCATGGATGCAGCTAAACCAAGGTTCCCATTTTACAGGCGCACAAGCTAAGACCCAGAGATGGCATCAACTGTTCAAGGCCTGGACCAAGCAGCTGCAGAGCCAAAAAACTCCTGCCCTGCCCAGACAAGGCAGAGACTGGGTGAGGTGGGCAGAAGCCCATGGGGATTGATGCTGCTCTTTCTTTCACAGTCCTGTATCTGATAGACCCAGAGAAGCTGCTCATGTCCAAACCGAGTGCACCTTCCCTCCCAACTCTGCTCCTTGTCACTATCATCACATAGGACCCTATCTGGTGGAAGGCCATCAGGCTTTCCAGCTCTGACAGAAAAGCATGGTGGGGGTGCTTTCTCAGGGTACACACACACACACACACACACACACACACACACACACACACACCTCTTTATAACTTTTTTCACTTTTCACCCTGAGACTCAGAATGACAGACCCCAGAGCTGCCACATTGGGGTAAGGAAGGGAGGCCAGCTGGACTTCCAGAACAGAATGTCAGTACTGTAGGGACAACAGGAGACACTGCAGTTTACTAGGTGAGAATCCATCCATGGCAATGATTAGATTCTAGACCACGCATGCTGAGCCCAGGCCTCTGTGGACACATGCCGGAACTGCTAAAGTACAGCGGGTTTTCCAGGTGGAGTATCAGCACCAACCATCTTCCCTTAGTCCCAATCTAAAGGCGACAGGCCTGCCTGCATGCCTCCCTTCTCGGAACACCTATGCAGCTTCCCGGAGGAAGTCGGGTGGGGGCAGATTTGGAGAAACAAAATTAGGAGCAGAATCCAGGGCCCAGGAAGAGAAGCCAGAGTTCCTCCTGCTCACAGAACTACAGGTCTGCATCTCGTGCAGCAGTAAATGGCACCAGGTGAACTCTGGATTTGTTCCTGCCCCCGCCTTCCTGGCACCCCACCCCACCCCACCCCGTGCTTGTCTCCAGGCCTCATGATTCAGTTAGGAGCAGCAGCACTGGTGTTGACACCTGTCATGGGATGATCTGGAGCCTTGTATGTGAAGGTCACAGAAAGTGGGAGCCCGGAACCAGTGTCCTTGATTGTTTTAGTGCAGGGCTTTAGTTAGGCACCAGACACAGGCTCAGCTTGGGGTTTTTAATTAAAATCACTCGGCTCTTGAGAAGATACCATCTGGCAGCTGGAAGCCAATGGTCACAAATCAGCCCTGGAGGGAGGGGTCAGAACTCCTCAAGCATCAGGTTTGATCTGCTGCATGGGCTTAAGGTCGGGGGACACTTTAAAGGCACAGCCTGTGGTGGCCTTGACCTCATCCAGTGACGAGCCCTCCCACAGCTCCACCAGCGTCAGCCCCTTCTTCGGGTCCACGTCAAACACGGCCTTTTCGGTGATGATGAGGTCCACGCAGCGCTTGCCGGTCAGCGGCATGGTGCATTTCTCCAAGATTTTGGGCTGCTTTTTCTTGGTGCAATGCTCCATGGTGACCACCACTTTGGTCTTGTCACCCGACACCAAGTCCATGGCCCCGCCCATGCCCTTCACCTTCTGGCCTGGCACCATCCAGTTGGCCAGGTCACCGTATTTGGAAACCTGCATGGCACCGAGCATGGTCAGTTGGATGTGTCCCCCGCGGATCATGGCAAAAGAGTCATCGCTGGCGAAGAAACAGCCCCCGGGAATCACGGTCACCGTCTGCTTGCCCGCGTTGATGATGTCGGCGTCCACTTCATTTTTCGAGGGGAACGGGCCCAAGCCTAGGATCCCATTTTCACTGTGCAGGTATACCTTCATCTTGGGGCTGATGAAGTTGCTGGCCAGGAGAGGGATCCCGATGCCCAGGTTGGCATACATGCCGTCCTCAAACTCGAGAGCTGCGCGCTTGATGATGCGCGTCCTGGAGGATTCCTGTTGCTTGCTCATAGACGCTGGTGTACTGTCGCGCGTAGTCAGGCGCTCAATGCGCTTCTCGAACTTCGGCCCCTTGATCACGCGGTCCACGTAGATGTTGGGGACGTGGATGTCCTCCGGGCGGAAAGAGCCCACGTCCACGATCTCCTCCACCTCCACCACCGAGATGTCCGCGGCCTTGCACATGGGCACGTTGAAGTTGAACGCGCTGCCCCGGAATATCACGTTGCCTGAGCGGTCGGCCTTCCAGCCCTTGATCAGGGCGAAGTCGGCGCGGATGGCATGCTCCAGCAGGTAGTGGCGGCCCTGGAACTCGCGCACCTCCCGCGGCTGGCTCAGGGTAATCAGGTGACCCTCGGGCGAGTACCGGATCGGGGCGCCCCCTTCCTGCACCAGCGTGCCGTAGCCCGTAGGCGTGTAGAAGGCGGGCACGCCGGCGCCACCTGCGCGGATGCGCTCGGCCAGGGTGCCCTGCGGAGTCATCTCCAGGTCCAGCTCGCCTGACAGGTACAGTTGCTCGCACAGCTGGTTCTCCCCCAGGTACGAGCACACCACGCGCTTGACCTGCTTGGAGGCCAGCAAGATGCCCAGGCCGAAGTCATCCACGCCCACATTGCTGCTGACGATCTTCAGGTCCTTGACGCCCTTGGTCTTCAGCGCAGCGATCAGGTTCTCGGGGATGCCACACAGCCCAAAACCCCCGAGCATGACGGTCGACCCATCCTTGACGCCCTCCAGCGCCTTCACCGGATCGGTGTAGAAGTAGACCCGTCCACTGCGGTTGCTGGAGCGGTCGCTAGCAAAGCGGAGGGCAAGGTGGTGTGGCAGCGCAGGCCGTGGGCGGCAAGCGGAGACCCCGCGCGGGAGCGCCCACGCCAGAAGCCTCAGCGCCGCCATGGTCCACCTACCACGGGCCTCCCAGAGAGGGGAAAGGCCGGGTGCACCCTGTGAGCCTGCCCCACGCCACCTCTGTTTTGCGTCATAGAGCAGGGAGGACACCGACCGTGACTGCCACGGGTCTAAACACTGAGGACCGCCTTGTCCATCCCTGTGGCCTGGCCTGTCTCACAAGATCTTGGACAGGCACTGGAAACCCTTGGTAATGCTGCTGACAACTGGCTGCCAGCGCTGTGGCCCTGTGGTACCCAGGAGAGTGCACCTGGGGGCAGGGTTAGGATTCCCCTCCTTGAGGGGCTGAAGTTAGCTAGGTCTTCTAAAGCCACAGTCACATCTGTCACCCACTGCTGTTAAAGGGCTCTAAACTTTCCAAGTACCTTGCCAGTTTTCCCTAACTCAGAGTGACCCCTGACACCTCTCTGCCCCTCTCCTTCCAAGCTATCCTTCCAGCCTTTTGCTGGACCCCAGCTGCCCTTTCTGTCCTCACTACCCGACATAAAGGAAATGTCCCACAAAAACCCTGTGAGTGAATCAGTGACTATAAACCTGTGTAGGCCAGGAAACTGAGACTCAGATACTGAGTTACAACACTCAGAACGTGGGGTGCAGATCCCCCACCCCTCCTTCCTAGTACAGAACCTCTCAGAGTGGAGCCTGCTGCCCATGGAGAAGTCCCCCCACCTCACTTCCCGTGCCCCCCCCCCCCGGCCCCCATCTCCCCCAAAGGATACCAGAGCTGGCTCTCAGGAGGTCAGTTGCTATTAGGAGGAGCAGGAAGGCAGCCTGGCTGGGGCCTCCCCCATCCAGGGCCTCACCCCTCTACCCACCGAGTTCTCAAGAAAGGCCAAGTATGGCCCAGGGAGAGGGCTCTGTGTACTAGGCTGGCAGCCTCTGCTGGAACCACCTCCCAAGACCCCCAGGGCAGCTCCCTGCTAAGGCCTGGAGCCTCACCATCCTCGGTTTCCACATAGAGGCGGAGTCCCAGGTCCTTGTTATGGTTCAGCAACCAGTGGTCACTGGCTGCAGTGATGTCCAGCACCAGCCAGCCCTCGTCCCCAGATCGGAGCGTCTGAAGATCCAAAAAGAACAAGTCAGACTCCCTGTGGACATGAAAGAACAATTAACCAAGGCTGAGGTTGGCACACCTGCCTGTATCTTGTGCCTGCCCTGGGGATCAGTTTCAGAGCCCCTTCCCTGCCTGGCTCTGGACTGACCTCCTTAGGTCACACAGAGCCTCCACATTCCATAGATAACCAACCCCTGACATTTTACTGTGTCCGTGTGCTGGTGGGGACACTGGCTCCATGGCTCAGTGCTGTGACCTATTGATGGCTCCACAGTCACTGGCAGGGCAGGGAGTTCAGGCCAAGCCCCATTCTCATGTCTGAGGTGCCTCTCCCAGCAGGTGCCCCTTTCTTTTCTTGGAAATGCACCCTCTGGACAGGCCCTGCCAGAGCCTAGACCATGAGAGCATGAGGTGATGTGGGCACCCTGGCAGAGGGAAGGTACCTGTTGGAGTGCTCCTGAACCACCTCGAACATGCTGACATGGAGGGTTGTGTTGAGTGGGTGGGTGCTGGGCTCTTTATATATCCGGAACTCAGCAGCTGTGACAGCCTCCCCAGCAGGGATCTGGGTCAGGTCAAAGAGGAATTCCTTCCAGTGTGGCTCCTGGTAGTCCAGGGTACGGTCGCGCTCCACTGGAAGACAATGTAGGAACACGGTCATCTCTAGGAGTCAATATGGCTGTGCTAATAGTAGGACCCCAGGCAGCCTGGATGGGGCCTGCTCCTGCTCTACACACAGCTTGTGGTCTGCTCTGGGAAGCACACCAGGCCCCAGGACGTGGTATAGTGGGAAACTCAGCAAGTGCTCTGCAGCCCCTGGACCCAGCAATGAATCACAGTGCCTCCTCTCAGAGCTCCTAGGTCAACAGTGAGATGGACATTGGTCCCAAGGTAGAAAATTACCACAGTTCCCGGGAAAACCTGACTATAGGGACATAATTTGTCTGAATTTCAGTGGGACAGAGGACTCCAGAGCCTGTCCTTGATGAGAGGGTTGGTGGGGGAGCTCAGATCTGTCAGCTGATCTGGGCTGTTAGTTCTGTTTGAGTTTTCCTCAGTGTCCTGGGAGAGAGATGTGCAGAGCGCAGGCCACATTACAAGATCAGCAACAGAAGGACCTTAGGAAAGCGAGGGAGGGACCAACCAGTGTCAGCAACTAGGGGACAAAAGATCTGCTAGAGAACAAAGGGAAGAAGGCAGGCAGAAAGCAAGAGGAAATGGTGACATCTGAACTGATGGACAAGAAGGTGTCTTGGGCAGTGGCCAAACATGCTCTAGGCAGAGGGCAGTTGTCTGTAGACCATGGCTGTTGGGTGTAGCAGTGGGTTTGGCTGAAATCCAGGGCTGGGAGCAAGGCTGTGTTAGTGGGAGCCATGTGGTCTAAGGGACCCCATACAAGACCTGCTGGAGGTGAATGAAGGTATTGGCAGTCTAGGGTGATAGCTGAGGAAGAGCTCGGGATGGAAGCTAACTGTGCTCCCTATGGAAAGGCCAAGATTTTAGAATAAAACCCGCTCCCCAGCTGCACTGATGTGCCCAGAATGGTATATTTAGGGTAGCCTCATTTCAGCCACTTGTCACTTTCAAATGCCAAAATCTGTGTTTCCGGAAAGAAGGGGTGGGGAGCCGCCCAGCACTGTCCCCAAAACCCAACAGAGATTTTAATTGTATGTTTAGTCTTAAAAAAAAAAAAATCCTCTCTGTGGCTATGGGCTCAGTGACCACAGGCGGGTTTTAAAAAGCACCAGGGTGAGCGGATGTGAGGAGTATTTCCTGTCCTCTCTCTAGAGTCCTGGTCCAGTGATGAATGGAATACAGATGTGCTGGGCAGAGCCAAGGGACAGGCACATCTGGGCAGAAGCAGGTGGAAAGGGAGAGGAAGGAATGGACAGTGTCCTACAGCACTAAAAGATGGTGGGCACACAGCACATGCCAGCCCAAAAGTCAAGAGACAGATTGAGACACAGCAGACATCATTGAGGGTGGGTTCTGAACCTTGGCCTATGTTTTTTTCTGCAGTGAAAATCTATCCTCATGTGTCCTCCTCCCTACCTAGCTACTTACACACCCACAGTGTTGTTGACAATTTCAGTGGGTCCAGGAGCTGCACAGGCACCTCAGCTACATGACTGTGCTCACAGGTCCTGATGTACAGGATACAGTTGGTCCAGGCTGTTGCCTGTAACAGGGTATGGTCAGATCGTGTCTCTCAGGCACATCCTCCTCTCCACCTTTTTCAGGACACAGTGGGGCACTCAAGTGCATCCTGGGAACTTTATCAGGAGACTGACCCTGAGCTCTGTGGCCACCCTCCCTTAATGATGTGTGTCTTTAAATACTCTTGGATTGAACTGGCTCTCACTTCCAGACTTCTGTGCTATGGGTTTGTGAAATAAAGAGCCAGGGATTCCAGCACAAGAAATTCTGTCTTGGTTGTTCCAGACAGAATTTGGTTTTTTGGTTTTTTGTTGAGTTCTTTCTTTCTTTCTTTCTTTCTTTCTTTCTTTCTTTCTTTCTTTCTCTCTCTCTCTTTCTTTCTTTCTTTCTTTCTCTCTTTCTTTTCCTTTCCTTTCCTTTCCTTTCCTTTTCTTTTCTTTTCTTTCTTTTTTTGAGACAAAGTTTCTTTGTGTAGCCCTGGCTGTCCTGGAACTCACTCTGTAATGTAGACCAGACTGGCCTAGAACTCACAGACATCTGCCTGCCTCTGCCTCCTGAGTGCTAGGATCAAAGGCATGTGCCATATCACCAGCAGGCTGATCTGGAAAGCTTTTCGGAAAATGGATGTGATTTTTGTCTAAAGTGGATCAAAGGTCCTGGGATGCCACACCAAAACAGACACTGCTGCTGGAAGTGGCTAAAGAGAAGCACCACTTTTCTTTGCAGAATGGTGGATGCTCTGTGCTGACTTGGATTTGGAAAGGGGGTGGGGGCACCCAAGTGCATTTGCTGGGACCTCGATTTCCCCCATGGAACTTCTCAACAGTTGTCTCTGCTTTAGTCATGTGGTAGCATTGAGAAGTGTAGCCTGTTTATCATGGCAGCTCCCAGGGTCATCCCCTGTATGAGTTTAGCATGTCTATGTGACGAGAACACACACCGGGATCCTTTGCATGCAGGGCTACAGAAGTGCAGGACCTGAGGGATGAGTAGCAGCCATCTGAGCTCCAATTTCTCAACTTTCCCCATGTGTCAATGGGACAGCCTTCAGAGAGCTGTGTGTCAATGAGACAGCCTTCAGAGAGCCTGTGTGTCAATGAGACAGCTTTCAGAGAGCCTGTGTGTCAATGAGACAGCCTTCAGAGAGCTGTGTGTCAATGAGACAGCCTTCAGAGAGCCTGTGTGTCAATGAGACAGCCTTCAGAGAGCTGTGTGTCAATGGGACAGCCTTCAGAGAGCCTGTGTGTCAATGAGACAGCCTTCAGAGAGCTGTGTGTCAATGGGACAGCCTTCAGAGAGTCTGTGTGTCAACGGGACAGCCTTCAGAGAGTCCCATCTGAAGGGTGTGTCTGAAACGCAAAGCCACAGAAGAGCAGGAGGCACATTCTTTTTTTTCTCTTTTTCTTTTCTTTTTTCTTTTTGAGACAGGGTCTCTCTATGTAGCCCTGTCTGTCCCTGGAACTGGCTATGAAGACCAGGCAAGCCTTGAGCTCACAAAAATCCTCCTGCCTCTGCCACCCCAGTGCTGGGATTCAAGGCATGTGCTACCATTTCCAGCTCAATTTTATTTTTCTTATAATTTTTTAAAAAATGTATTTATTTTTATTTTATGTACATTGGTGTTTTGCTTGCAGGTATGTCTGTATGAGAACATCAGATTCCCTGGAACAGAAGTTACACTCAGCTGTGAGTCACTATGTGGGTGCTGGGATTTGAACCTGGGTCCTCTGGAAAAACAGATAGTGCTCTTAATTGCTGAGCCATCTCTCCAGCCCTCAGTTTTATTTTTCTAAACAATTATGAACAAGAAACCATGCCATGAAAATATTTCATCTCAAAGGCATATTTGTGAAAGGTTTCAAGGCGCTGTCTTTCCACCCATCTGATCTTTTGACAGTTCACTGGGAACCTTCATTATGGTGCCAAAAGATCACCATGAAAAGCATTTCCTTTTCCACACACTCCCAACCCTCACCTCCCCATAAATTAGGGTCTGGAATCTCCCAAAGATGCCGACACTCCAAGAGGCAGCCCCTCAACAATGTTCCGGCTGGGACAAGAGCATTATGTAGCATTTGGACTTTTGTTTCATCTGGGCATGGGACCCAGGAGTCCTAGCTCTCAGCAGGGTCCTCTCCATCACAGCATCCTGACACCATGTGCTGATGAAAGCAATGGTGTAAAAATGAGTTAGAATTAGCCAAAATCAGGACAGATGACCAGGGGAAGTAAATAAAAGGCCTGCCGTGCTTCCCAGCCCCTGGCTGTAGAGTCCACTGAGCGAATTTGAGAAAGGGCATGGCCTGGAAGATGTGGTTTCTTGGGTTTTCCCAGTAAAATCCTGTTGCTGGCTGTGATGCTGGCAAAACTCGGTCCCTGGAAGAATCAGATAGTCTGGGGGAACACACTGACAATTTCCTGGCCACTGTCCTGCATCCTGACCATGTGAGATATGCCCTTCCAGGAATTCTCAGAGGTGACTCCAGGAGGAGTGGTTGGTGGTTGGAATACTGTCTCTGAGTAGGGTGTCTCTCCTTGTGCAGTTAATAATGAATAAGTTGGGGGGTGTCCCAGAATCTCACTTTGGGGTATGTGGAAGAAGTTTCTCGCTGTGCAGTTAATAATGCATAAATGGGGGGGTCCTAGAATGTTACTTTGAGGCAGGTGGGAGAAGGTTCTGGATGTTTTCTTCTCACAGTTCTGACAGCTTTATAAAATCCTTCAATTTTGTTGGCAAAATGGCTCAGAAGTTAAAAGCATCTATTGCTATTGCAGAGGACCCAGGTTCAGTTCCCAGCACTTGCTTGTCAGCTTACAGTTGCCTGTCACTCCAGTTTCTGTGTGTGTGATGCCTTCTTCTTCTTCTTCTTCTTCTTCTTCTTCTTCTTCTTCTTCTTCTTCTTCTTCTTCTTCTTCTTCTTCTTCTTCTTCTTCTTCTTCTTCTTCTTCTTCTTCTTCTTCTTCTTCTTCTTCTTCTTCTTCTTCTTCTTCTTCTCTTCCTCCTCCTCCTCCTCCTCCTCCTCCTCCTCCTCTTCTTCTCTTCTTCTTTTGAGACAGGGTTTCTCTGTGGCTTTGGAGGCTGTCCTGGAACTAGCTCTTGTAGACCAGGCTGGTCTCGAACTCACAGAGATCCTCCCGAGTGCTGGGATTAAAGGCCTGTGCCACCACTGCCTGGCATGTGATGCCTTCTTCTGGCCAGAGAGCTTCCACACACATAGTGCGCATATATGCACACAGGCATACACATACATAAAATAAAAATTTTGTTTGTTTTAATCCTTCAGTTTCTGCATTCATTTTCCCTAATAACATTCACAAAGATTACCTCATTTATTCATCACATTTTAAATTACATTAATTCATTAATTCAGTGTGTATGTGTTTCTGTCTACTTATCTATCTAGATATACATACCCACAGTCATCGTACACTGTCTTGTAATCACAGCAGTCTAGAGGCAGAGGAAAGAGGCCAACTGCATTCAAAGCTAGCCTGGGTTACAGGGTGAGTTGGGCCAGCCTGCACTACAGAGCTAGTGTGTGTCCTTGAGGGGTGGGGAGCAGTGAGACTGAGAATAGTGCAGGGACTATTTAGGGCCACTTTATGTTCTTGACTTTATTCTGAAATAATTTTAACTATTTAGGTTACAAGAATAACAGAGATCTTTTATTCCTTCTATACGTTCTGCTACTACATTGTCTGAACTAATCTAGATTATCAGGAAGAAGAGCAGGCCGATACCAGTGCATCTGGCCAGGCTTTTCTCTCTAATGCCTCCTTCTGTTTCAGGCTATAGTCCAGGATCACACTGCGTTTCCTTGTCATCTCTCCGTGGCTTTTCTGATCTGTCACAATGGCTAGTCTTCCCTTATCTCTTAGTACCTCGGCACCTTTGAAGGGTGCTGGTGGCATTTTCTCCTGGTGAGCATGATGACAGTGCACTTTGGAGGAGGGTACAAGTGGCCGCACCTCCTTCAGGGCATCGTATTACACGCACGATGTCCATGACAGTAGCCAATTCTTTGGTGTCTGCCAGATTTCCCCTGCTATGAGGTTACCATTTTCCCTTTTATAATATGGGGAAGGTATTTCCAGGCTTTTCTTGTTATTTTAAACGTATGTGTATGGGGGTTTTTGCTTGCTTATATGTTCATGCACCACAAGTGTACCTGGTGTCTGGGAAGGCCAGAAGAGGGCATCAGATCCCTTGGAATTGGAGTTGCAGATACTTGTGAGCTGCCATGAGGGTGCTGCAAATGAATCCTGAGTCCTCTGGAGCAAGTGCTCTTAATGTCTGAGCCGTCTCTCCAGCTCCAGGATGTGAATAACGTGTTTCTTTTTAAACCTGTGCTAATATCCACAAGTAAATCTTGCCTGCATCACTCTACAGTATCTGCAATAGTATTTTGTTTTCCTTCCTCACTTATTAAGAGTTGTCTTTTCTCTATCTCTATCTCTTTTTTTTCTGGCTGTCCTGGAACTCGCTCTGCAGACCAGGCTGGCTTTGAACCCACGGAGATCTACCTATCTCTGCCTCCTGAGCACGTGTGCCACCAACGCCCAGCCCTTTTTCTTAATTACATTAACATCATTATGGATTAGTGGTTGTTTATTTTATACCTTAGGCTAACATCCTATACTACCGCTCCCTTCTTCCTCCTCCCTCCCTTCCTCTCTCCCTTCCTTCCTGGCTCAGGTTCTCACTATGGTAGCCCAGGCTGGCCTCAAAGTCACAGTCTTCCTAAATTCTGAGATAAAGTGTGCACTGTCACACAAGGCTCCTTGTCCATTCTATGTTGAGATTGTTGACACATAGTCTCCATCTGATGATGTAGGTTCCACCTCTCCCCAGGGAGCTTAGCTTCCTTTGCTGGAGGGGCATTTAGAAAGCAGGTCTGGGTACCAGGTTGCTCATGACTACTGGGTGTCATTTTTAGGTCGACTCAGTGGTCAGAGTCAAGAAATAAGCTAGCCCACACCTGAGCATGCACCTGTCCTCTGTGTCCATGTATTCACGATGACACAGCTATTGCAATAATCTGAGCTCAGACTCTGGCCTCCAGGCCCAGTCTGGAGTGGAGTTACTTTAGGGGTGGTAAGGACCCTCCAAGAGTTGCTCACTTGGGGTGTGCTCCTCATCTATGATTCTCCTGAGCCAGATTCATGTTCAGGCTGGCCTGTCACAGGCACAGTCCTGTAGAGGGAAGGGTGTGCTAACAATGTCCACAGCCTTTTCCCCTCCCCATTAGCAATGACCAAAATTGACTGTCCAAGGCCCCCGGGAGGCAAGCCTGAGCCTGGTTGGAAAGCACCTCCCTTAAATGACGCCAGACCTCTCTCTTCAGCCCTGTTGGTTTAGGGTGCCTTAGTAATAATCAAGAACAATTAGAAATTTTTTTGACTTCCAAATTCAACTTGCAAGAAAATGTCCCAAAGACAGTCACAAAAATACATAAAGAGATGTGTACAAGGCTGTCGCAGCATTAACTACCAGAAACAATCCAAGCAGCAATAGGAGACAAGCTGTGAATTGAGGACATCTCAGCGGGATGCCACACAGCTGGGAACACCGCTGAAGCATGTAATGTGTAGTCTTCATGACATACTCTCTAGAAACATCACAACTCTGGAAAAAGCACGGGAGCAAAGTAGATAATAATCCTTTATCTAATAAAGGGTAAAAGAAATACTATGAACACATACATCTATCATGCACACAGGTTCAGGTACATATGTAGTATGTGTGGTGTATGCATGTGAATGTATGGGGGGTATGCCTGTGTGCACACATGTGGAAGCCAGAGCAGGACATTGGGTGTCTTCTTCTGTTACTCTCCACCTTCTGTGTGCGAGACCAGGTCTCTCACTGAACAGCAAGATTCCAGATGCAGTGAGGCTGGCTGGCCAGTAGGCTGCTTGTCTCCACCTCCCAATGCTAGGGTTATAGCATATAAAGCTGTGCTCAGCTTCTAACATGGGTGTTAGGGATTCAAACCAGATCCTCATGGGCAGAGCAAAGGGTCTTAACTGAGTTGCTGCCCGAGCTCTGCAACTATAGATTTTAAAATTAAAATTAAAATTTTAAATTTAAGTCGCAAATAAAAAAATAATAAGAAAAGACTACTACTCGTGAGTGGTGAGAGGAGACAGAGACAGAGTTTAGGGCATGGAAAAGGAATCAGACCGCTTGACAAGGCTCCTTGCTTTATCTGTTTTGTAAAGATGTCACAAAAATATGAAACAAGAATCAATTCAAATGCAAGAATAACGATGCAAACCTAGCAAAATTCAAAGCACAGTAATTGAACTAATTGTATCTTGTGTCCGGGGCTTAGCTACAATGAGGAAAATTTTGTTTTTGTTTTTTGTGATTTTTAAATCGGAGCAATTTGACTATATATTCGTAGTGAAGGTGTGATGGTTCAGCACTTAGTGTACATGTTGCTTTTGCAGATAACCTAGGTTCCGTTCCCAGCACCCAGCTGGCAGCTAATAACTGTTACTCCAGTTCTAGGGAGTCTGGTGCTCTCTTCTGACCTTTTCAGGTTATCTCAGCACTTGTGGGGGGGTCACAGGCAGGTGGATGTCTATGAGTTCAAGGCCAGCCTGGTCTACAGAGCAAGTTCTAGGTCAGCCAGGGATAGAGAGAGAGAGAGAGAGAGAGAGTGAGAGAGAGAGAGAGAGAGAAAGAGAGAGAGAGAGGAAAGAGAGAGGAAAGAGAGAGAGGAAAGAGAGAGAGGAAAGAGAGAGGGAGAGAGAGAGGGAGAGAGAAAAGAGAGAGAAAGCGAGAGAGAGAGTAAAAACGGAGAAAAAAACCCAAAAAACCCAAATCTCAAAAAAAAAAAAAAAAAGCGTACTAAGAAGCTGAC